>NC_139037.1:43112842-43635013 GCF_964662115.1 Mustela nivalis | reverse complement strand
GGTCCTTGAAGATGACATGTCAAATGCCAGTCTTTGGTGGCTCTTTATCCCCTTCTGTTTCTCATAGATATGTGCTACTGCTGACCGTTTTGATAATTAGGACTTGGTTTTCTGGCCCTGCACTCTTCTAATCCTCAGCCTGCATATGTAAGTCATACTTGACCTCCTTCATCAGCACAGACCTTGAGGCTTTACTTGCTATCTCTGATGGTCTCCTCACTCCCACACGCCACCTACTGGCTCCACTTTGATAAATCCCCTGGCTCCATCTTTAAGCCTCACTTTCTTTTGATTTCTGTGTGTACATTTTGGAAGTTATTTGTGGTTCCGCTATTAAACAGTAAATTACTTAGCAATTTTTAAATATCATCCAGTAAAGTATTACCTACAAATTAGCAAACCAGCAAATACTAACGAAGGGGAGGCATGGGCAGGGGATGTGCTTAAGGCGTAAATGAGAGAGACACCCTCCAACTTCTTAATCTAATTCTTTGGATTGCTTTCTCTGCATTTGACAAGTTTTGGAACTTTAACTTCAAAAATAATTAGGATAGATTTCATCCTATTTTATTTTTATTTTTAAAATATTTTTATTATATATTTGACAGAGTGAGAGAGACTACAAGTAGGCAGAGAGGCAGGCAGAGAGAGAGGGGGAAGCAGGCTCCCTGATGAGCAGAGAGCCCTATGCGGGGCTCAATCCAGGACCCTGAGATCATGACCTGAGCCAAAGGCAGAGGTTTAACCCACTGAGCCACCAGGCACCCCTTCATCCTATTTTATAGTTGAGTGATTTTACACTGTATATATGCACATATATATACACACACCACATCTTTAACCATTCATCAGTCAATGGACATTTGGGCTCTTTCCATAATTTGGCTGTTGTGGAAGATGCTGCTATAAATATCAGGTACATGTATTCCTCAGAATTAGTATTTTGGTAATATCCAGTAATGCAATTGCTGGATCATGTGGTAGTTCTATTTGAAAAAAAATTTTTTTTAAAGATTTATTTATTTATTTGGCAGACAGAGATCACAAGTAGGCAGAGAGGCAGACAGAGAGAGAGGGGGAAGCAGGTTCTCCGCTGAGCAGAGAGCCCGATGCGGGGGCTCGATGCCAGGACTCTGGGATCGTGACCTGAGTGGAAGGCAGAGGCTTTTTTTTTTTTTTTTTTACCATTTTATTTTTTTTTTCAGTTATTTATTTTCAGCATAACAGTATCATTATTTTTTCACCACACCCAGTGCTCCAAGCAATCCGTGCCCTCTATAATAACCACCACCTGGTACCCCAACCTCCCCCACCCTGCCACTTCAAACCCCTCAGATTGTTTTTCAGAGTCCATAGTCTCTCATGATTCACCTCCCCTTCCAATTTACCCCAACCCCCTTCTCTCTAACTCCCCATGTCCTCCATGCTTTTTGTTATGCTCCACAAATAAGTGAAACCATATGATAATTGACTCTCTCTGCTTGACTTATTTCACTCAGCATAATCTCTTCCAGTCCCGCCCATGTTGCTACAAAAGTTGGGTATTCGTCCTTTCTGATGGAGGCATAATACTCCATAGAACTCCATATGGACCACATCTTCCTTATCCATTCATCCGTTGAAGGGCATCTTGGTTCTTTCCACAGTTTGGCGACCGTGGCCATTGCTGTTATAAACATTGGGGTACAGATGGCCCATCTTTTCACTACATCTGTATCTTTGGGGTAAATACCCAGGAGTGCAATTGTAGGGTAATAGGGAAGCTCTATTTTTAATTTCTTGAGGAATCTCCACACTGTTCTCCAAAGAGGCTGCGCCAACTTGCATTCCCACCAACAGTGTAAGAGGGTTCCCCTTTCTCCACATCCCCTCCAACACATGTTGTTTCCTCTCTTGCTAATTTTGGCCATTCTAACTGGTGTAAAGTGATATCTCAATGATGGCTAGTGATGATGAACATTTTTTCATGTGTCTGATAGCCACTTGTATGTCTTTATTGGAGAAGTGTTTGTCCATATCTTCTGCCCATTTTTTGATATGTTTGTCTGTTTTGTGTGTGTTGAGTTTGAGGAGTTCATTATAGATCCTGGATATCAACCTTTTGTCTGTACTGTCATTTGCAAATATCTTCTCCCATTCCGTGAATTCCCTCTTTGTTTTTTTGACTGTTTCCTTTGCTGTGCAGAAGCTTTTGATTTTGATGAAGTCCCAAAAGTTCATCTTCGCTTTTGTTTCCTTTGCCTTTGGAGACATATCTTGAAAGAAGTTGCTGTGGCTAATATTGAAGAGATTACTGCCTATGTTCTCCTCTAGGATTCTGATGGATTCCTGTCTCACATTGAGGTCTTTTATCCATTTTGTGTACGGCGTAAGAGAATGGTCGAGTTTCATTCTTCTACATATAGCTGCCCAGTTTTCCCAGCACCATTTATTGAAGAGACTGTCTTTTTTCCACTGTATATTTTTTCCTGTTTTGTCAAAGATTATTTGACCATAGAGTTGAGGGTCCATATCTGGACTGTTCCATATGTGTGTCTGTTTTTATGCCAGTACCATGCTGTCTTGGTGATCACAGCTTTGTAGTAAAGCTTGAAATCGGGTAACGTGATGTCCCCAGTTTTATTTTTGTTTTTCAACATTTCCTTAGCGATTCGGGGTCTCTTCTGATTCCATACAAATTTTAGAATTATTTGCTCCAGCTCTTTGAAGGATACCGGTGAAATTTTGATTGGAATAGCATTAAAAGTATAGATTGTTCTAGGCAGTATAGACATTTTAACAATGTTTATTCTTCCGATCCAAGAGCATGGAATGGTCTTCCATCTTTTTGTGTCTTCTTCAATTTCTTTCATGAGTGTTCTGTAGTTCCTCGAGTACAGATCCTTTACCTCTTTGGTTAGGTTTATTCCCAGGTATCTTATGGTTCTTGGTGCTATAGTAAATGGAATCGATTCTCTAATTTCCCTTTCTGCATTTTCATTGTTAGTGTATAAGAGAGCCACTGATTTCTGTACATTGACTTTGTATCCTGCCACATTGCTGAATTGTTGTATGAGTTCTAGTACTTTGGGAGTGGAGTCTTTTGGGCTTTCCATATAAAAAATCATGTCATCTGCAAAGAGAGAGAGTTTGACTTCTTCATTACCAATTTGGATACCTTTTATTTCCCTTTGTTGTCTGATTGCTGTTGTTAGGACTTCTAATACTATGTTGAACAAGAGTGGTGAGAGTGGGCATCCTTGTCGTGTTCCTGATCTCAACAGGAAGGACGCAAGCTTTTTCCCATTGAGGATGATACTTGCTGTGGGTCTTTCATAGATAGATTTGATGAAGTTCAGGAATGTTACCTCTATCCCTATACTTTGAAGCGTTTTAATCAGGAACAGATGCTGGATTTTGTCAAATGCTTTTTCTGCATCAATTGAGAGGACCACGTGGTTCTTTTCTCTTCTCTTATTAATTTGTTCTATCACATTGATTGATTTGCGAATGCTGAACCATCCTTGTAGCCCAGGGATGAATCCCACTTAGTCATGGTGGTTAATCTTTTTAATGTGCTGTTGGATCCTGTTTGCTAGAATCTTGTTGAGAATCTTAGCATCCATATTCATCAGTGATATTGGTCTGAAATTCTCCTTTTTGGTAGGGTCTTTGCCTGGTTCGGGGATGAGGGTAATGCTGGCTTCATAGATTCAGGAAGTTTTCCTTCTGCTTCAATTTTTTGAAACAGCTTCAGGAAAATAGGTGTTATTTCTTCTTTGAAAGTTTGGTAGAATTCTCCGGGGAATCCATCAGGTCCTGGGCTCTTGTTTTTTGGGAGGTTTTTGATCACTGCTTCAATCTCATTACTAGATATTGGTCTATTCAGGTTGTCGATTTCTTCCTGATTCAATTTTGGGAGTTTATACTTTTCCAGGAATGTATCCATTTCATCTAGGTTGCTTAGCTTATTGGCATATAACTGTTGATAATAACTTCTGATGATTGTTTCTACTTCCTTGGTGTTCATTGTGATCTCTCCCTTTTCATTCATAATTTTATGTATTTGAGCTTTCTCTCTTTTCTTTTGGATTAGTGTCACCAATGGTTTATCGATCTTATTGATTCTTTCAAAAAACCAGCTTCTAGTTTCATTGATACGTTCTACTGTATCTCTGGTTTTTACCTCATCCATCTCAGCTCTAATCTTGATTATTTCCCTTCTTATGTGTGGAGTTGGTCCGATTTGTTGCTGATTCTCCAGTTCTTTAAGGTGTAGAGACAACTGCTGTGTCCTGGTTTTTTTCAATATTTTTGAGGGAGGCTTGGATGGCTATGTATTTCCCCCTTAGGACCACCTTTGCTGTATCCCATAGGTTTTGGATCGAAGTGTCTTCATTCTCATTGGTTTCCATGAATTGTTTCAGTTCTTCCTTGATCTCCTGGTTGATCCAAGCATTCTTAAGCAAGGTGGTCTTTAGCTTCCAGGTGTTTGTGTTCCTTTGGAACTTTTCCTTGTGATTGAGCTCCAGTTTCAAAGCATTGTGATCTGAGAAAATGCAGGGAATGATCTCAGTCTTTTGGTATCAATTGAGTCCTGATTTGTGACCCAGTATGTGGTCTATTCTGGAGAAAGTTCCATGTGCACTTGAGAAGAATGAGTATTCTGTTGTTTTAGGGTGGAATGTTCTGTATATATCTATGAGGTCCATATGGTCCAATGTGTCATTCAATACTCTTGTTTCTTTATTGATTTTCTGCTTCGATGATCTGTTTCTGAGAGAGGCATGTTAAGATCTCCAACGATTAGTGTTTTCATATCAATATGATTCTTTATCTTGATTAACAGTTTTCTTATGTAATTGGCTGCTCCCATATTGGGGGCATAGATATTTACAATTGTTAGATCATCTTGGTGGATAGTCCCTTTAAGAATGATGTAGTGTCCTTGGGAATGCAAGCTAGTGCAACCACTCTGGAAAACAGTATGGAGGTTCCTCAAAATGTGGAAAATAGAACTGCCCTATGACCCAGCAATTGCACTACTGGGTATTTACCCCAAAGATACAAACCTAGTGATCTGAAAGGGCACGTGCACCCGAATGTTTATAGCAGCAATGTCCACAATAGCCAAACTATGGAAAGAACCTAGATGTCCATCGACAGATGAATGGATAAAGAAGATGTGGTATATATACACAATGGAATACTATGCAGCCATCAAAAGAAACGAAATCTTGCCATTTGTGACAACATGGATGGAACTAGAGTGTATCATGCTTGGCGAAATAAGTCAAGCAGAGAAAGACAACTATCATATGATCTCCCTGATATGAGGAAGTGGTGATGCAACATGGGGGTTTAAGTGGGTAGGAGAAGAATCAATGAAACAAGATGGGATTGGGAGGGAGACAAACCATAAGAGACTCTTAATCTCACAAAACAAACTGAGGGTTTCTGGGGGAAGGGGGATTGGGAAAAGGGAGGTAGGGTTATGGACATTGGGGAGGGTATGTGCTTTGGTGAGTGCTGTGAAGTGTGTAAACCTGGCGATCACAGACCTGTACCCCTGGGGATAAAAATATGTTTATAAAAAATAAAAAATTTAAAAAAATGATGTAGTGTCCTTCTGGATCTCTGACCACAGTCTTTAGTTTAAAATCTAATTTAAAATCTAATTTGTCTGATATGAGAATCACTACTCCAGCATTTTTTTGAGGCCCATTGGCATAAAAGATGCTTATCCATCCCTTCACTTTCAGTCTGGGTGTATCTTTAGGTTTAAAATGGGTCTCTTGTAGACAACATATGGATGGGTCCTGTTGTTTTATCCAGTCTGCAACCCTGTGCCATTTTTGGGGCGCATTTAGGCCATTCACGTTGAGGGTGATTATTGATAGATACGTTTTTATTGACATCGTGTTACCTTTGAAGTCTTTCTTTCTGTAGATTGTCTCTATATTTCTGTTCAATGCTATTCTTGGGCTTTTTCCTCCTTTAAAGAAGCCCCTTAATATTTCCTGCAGTATCGGCTTGGTGGTTGCATAGTCTTTTAAGCCTTGCTGGTCCTGGAAACTCTTTATCTCTCCATCCATTTTGAATGTCAGTCTTGCTGGATAAAGTATTCTTGGCTGCATGTTATTCTCATTCAGTGCCCTGAATATATCTTGCCAGCCTCTTCTGGCTTGCCAGGTCTCTGTGGACAGGTCTGACGTTATTCTGATGGGCTTTCCTCTGTACGTAAGGATCTTCTCTGTCCTAGCTGCTTTCAAGAGGTTCTGCCTACAATTATAATTCTTCATTCTTACTATTAGGTATCTCGAGGACTTTTGAGAATCTGTAATCTTGGGGGGAAAACTTTCGGCCTCTAGTACATGAATGCTGGTTCCATTCATGGGATTTGGAAAAATTTTCATGAAGGACTTGTTCCACTATATCTTCTAGACTTCTTTCTTTCTCCTCCCCTTCAGGGATTCCAATAATTCTGACGTTGGAACGTTTCATGGCATCATTTATTTCCCTGATCCTATTTTCGTGGCTTCTAACCTGTTTGGTCCAGGCTTCCTCCTGACCCTTTCTCTCTATCTGTTTGTCCTCCAGATCACTAATTCTATCTTCTGTCTCAGTTACTCTAGCGTTGAGAGAATTTAGATTAGATTGGAACTCATTGAGAGCATTGTGAACCTCCTCCCTGGTAGCTTTCAGTTCTTCCCTAATATTGAAAACATGATCTCTGGTCGTTTTCAGTTCAGCCTTAATCAATTCTGTTTGGTCAACCATGGCTTTCTCCAATCTAGCTATTGCTTGGATAATTGTTAGCCTGAATTCTCTTTCCGACATATTGTCTATGTTGATAGCCATTAGCTCTGTTGCATAAGGTCCATCCTCTGTATTTTTCTTCTGTTGGGCATTCCTCCTCCTAGTCATTTTGGTGAGAGATGGCTGAACGTGTGTAGCTGGGTGTTTCGACTGTGGTGCAGTCAAGGTGCACCCTGGAATGCTTCTGAGCAATCAGGGTTCCCCACCCAAATGAGAGGAAAAAGAAAAGGAAAAGAAAAAAAGAGAGAGGGAGAGAGACAGGAAAGAAAGGTGAGATAAAAGAGAAGGTTTAGCCCAAATGGGCCCCAAGGTAAGATTTATGAAGTATACAAACAGACACAGACAAACAAAAAGACTGATAAAAGTATATGACAAGAGAGAAAATATATATATATATACATATTTGCATATATATATATGCAAATAAAGGAAGAACCTCGTCAAAAAGAACCCTGAGTGTAAGATTTATATACTATCAGGACAAACACAAAAACACAGAAATACTGGTGGAAGAAAAAGATGGGAGAGTGGTTGTAAATTCTCAGTGTGGGTGAGGAAGGTTGTTTTGATTCTTCCTGGATGTATCTTGATATCTTTGTTAAAGGACTCAACTTTCCTAAGATAAGGGGGGATTAGGAATTGGTTTACCTATAGGGGTGGCATTGATTGGGGAAAGGGGATTACCTTGAAGTTTAACTCTATGTGAATATTAGAAAATAAAAATTAAAAAAAGGAATAAACTAAACTAAACTAAAATTTTTAAAAAATGAAATTAAAAAAATAGAAATGCAAAAGGAAAACACTGGTGTATGTATCAAAAAGTTCAGGTTAGAAGGTTATTATGGAATTTGATGTACTGGACATCTCACTGTGATGGTAAATAGGTTAAAAAATTATCTATATAATAATAAAAAATTAACTATATTAAAAAAAATGAGCCAGAATAGTGGGATCGAATTAATAATAAAAATTGTCCTATGAAATAGTGGTGGTTGTTCTCTTGTCATCTTTTTTTTTTTTTTCCCTTTCCCAGTTGGTTTTCTGGGGGAGGGGCCTGCCACGTGGGTTTTCAGTCCCTGAAGTTCTCTCAGCTAAGTCCTCCCGCCCCCCTCAAGGGGGTGGGCTCTGAGGAAACTGTTTTTTTCAGGCTTTTGTTCACTTTTGTTTTTCTCTCTCGCCTTGACCGCTTTTGATGGTTTTTGTAGGCTTAGAGGAAAGCAAACTGCACCTGACCTCCCTCTCAGAGAGAAGCCCTCAGTCTGGCTGCAGAGCCCATATAAATCCCCCCGTGGCTGCTGGCAGAGCAGGTTCCTAGTCACGGTCCTTGGGGAATCAGGATTTTTTGCTTGTACTCAAAACCACGGCAGCAGCAGCTGTCTGGGCAGCTCCAGACTTCCAGATTAGTTCCAAGCAGCGATCACACACTGAGATTTTCCCGCTGGCCCAGGCTGGGAGTGCCTGGTCTTTCTGGTCTGAGAGCACCGGGCTGGCATTTTTGTGCATCTCTCTCAGGAGAGGGCGCAGGGCACGACTCAGATTCTGATGGCACAGCAGGGCACTTGCGTGGGGACTGCAAAAAGGCTGTGCTTCTGTTGGCTGGCGAGGCTCCCAGCCCCTCACGTGAGCCAGGCACCACGCACTCTCAGGCACGCTGGTGGTTCAGGGACTGAGACCTGGTTTCTCTACCGCACTCTCTCTGGCTCTGCGCGCCAGGGGTGGCTGTCCTGGGTCTGGGGACTTAAGCCCCGACCCTAACGCTCTGATTCCCGCAATTCCCCCCACCCCGTGATCCTTTGCTCTTTTTGAGTGCTTTCTACCAGACTCCCCAGTTAATGCTGGTCCCCAGACACAGGGCACTCTTGTATTGGGATCTTACTTTCTAACAGGTCGCCTCTGGTGGCTCCCTCCCCCTTTTGTTTATCTTCCGATATCAGCCCGACTTTCCCACTCCGCTTTACCTGCCCACTGGCGTCTTCTGCTCCAGTAGAGATCCAGACATGTATAATTCTGATCTCAGGCTGATTTCGTGGGTGATTGGTGATCTTTGGAAGGTAATCAGCTCACTTTAGGGTGCAGTTTGAACGGGCGCCTCCTCCTACTTCCCTGCCATCTTGTCTCCCCCTTCGGAAGGCAGAGGCTTTAACCCACTGAGCCACCCAGGGGTCCCCTATTTTGAAATTTTTAAGGAACTTTCATACTGTTTTCCAGAGTGGTTGTACAAGTTTGCATTCCCATTAACAGTGCAAAAGTGTTCCCCTTTCTCCACATACTTACCAATACCTCTTGTTTCTTGTGTTGTTAATTTTAGCCATTCTGATTCCTAATTATAGAGAACAAACTGATGGTTACCAGAGGGGAGGAGGAAGGGGAGTGGGTTAAACAGGTGATGGGGACTAAAGGGTGCACTTGTGTGAGCACTGGGCATTGTATGGAAGTGTTGAATCATTAAATTATATACCTCAAACTAATACTACACTGGATGTTAACTAACTGGAATTTCCATCTCAGTCTGAATTCATGAGTGTTCAGAATGCTTTGATAGTTATCTAGCTAAATTCAATGGACCAGATGAAATGAGGGGCCCTACTCTACCACCATCTTGCCTCCCTTCCAACTAACTGGAATTTAAATAAAAACTTAAAAAAATAAGTAGGTTAGCAAAAATAAATGAGTTACATATATCATCAAATGATTTTGAACAAGGATGTCAAGGCTACCCAACAGGCAAAGGATAGTCTCTTCAACAAATATTTAAATAGTGCTGGGAAAACTGGATATCCATATGCAAAAGAATGAAGTTGGATCCTTACCCTATACCATATACAAAAATGAACTAAGAATGGACTAAAGTCTGGGGTGCCTGGGTGGCTCAGTGGGTTAAAGCCTCTGCCTTCGGCTCAGGTCATGATCCCAGTGTCCTGGGATCGAGCCCTGCATCTGCATTGGGCTCTCTGCTCAGGAGGGAGCCTGCTTCCTCCTCTCTGCCTGCCTCTCTGCCTACTTGTAATCTCTGTCTGTCAAATAAATAAATAAAATCTTTGAAAAAAAAAAAAAAAAGAATGGACTAAAGTCCTAAACATATAACCTGAAACTTAAAACTCCTAGAAGAAAGCACAGGGGGAAACTTTCATGACACTGCATTTGGTCATGATTTCCTGATTTGACATCAAAAGCAAAAACTCAAAAACTGGACTACATCAAACTTTAAAATATCTGCACAACAAAGGAAACAGTCCAGAGAGTGAAAGACAATCTACAGAATGGGAAAAATATTTCCTAACCATATACCTGGCAAGGAGTTAATATCCAGAATATACAAAGAATCTCTACAACTCAACAACAGTTTAAAAAAAAAAAACCTGATTTAAAAGTGGGTAAAGGACTTGAATAGACATTTCTCCAAAAAAGGAAATACAAATGGCTAACAAGCACATGAAAAGGTATCACTAATCATCAGGGAAATGCAAAACAAAACCATAACAACATATTACCTCATACACATTAGGATGGCCACTATCAAAAAAAGAACAGAAAATAATGAGTGTTGAAAGGATGTGGAGAAATTGAAACCCTTATGCAATGTGGGTAGGAATGTTAAATGGTGCAGTCACTACGGAAAACAATATAGAGGTTCCTCAAAATATTAAAAAAGAGTTACCATATGATCCAACAATTCCACTTCTGGGTATACATCCAAAAGAATTGAAAACAGGATCTTGAAGAGATATTTGCATACCCATGTTCAAACACAACATTATTCACAACAGCCAAGAGGTAGAAGCAACCTAATTCCACTTTTTTACCAAGTATGTGCTATACTGAATGCTTAAAAATGATTAAGATGGCAAATTGTGATATATGTTGTTTTTTCTACCACAATAGAAAAATTAATGTATTCTATAATCTGAGAAATTAAAAATGAATAAATAAAACATTGAATCAAAGAGAAACTAGTAGGGGCACCTAGGTAGCTTAGTTGGTTAAGCATCTGACTTCAGCTCAGGTCATGATCTCAATCCTGGGATTGAACCCCACACATTGGGCTCCTGGTTCAGTAGGGAGTCTGCTTATCCCTCTCCATCTCTCTCTCTCTGTTCCTCTCCCTGCTCATGCTCTCTCCGTCTCTCTCTCAAATAAACAAAATCTTTAAAAAAGAGAAAGGGAAACTAGTAAAGAAATGGGAGCAGATTACTGGAAAGTAGCTAAAATAATATGACTAGTATTTAAAGAAAAGAATACATACATCAGGAGATGGAGAAATTATACAAGACTGAAGGAGAACAGGGAAATAACTGGATCTTAATTATAGCCAGAACACTTGTCACTGGAGAAAAAAAGAGGACACCTCCCTCTTTGAAGAACATTCTGGACAGTCTTGCCTAAGGACTATCATCTCACTGAGCAGGTAGTCCATTCCTGCAGCAGCTTCCCCCTCTAAATTTCCCTCACCTACCTGAGTATAGGTCTTTTGATGACTCCTTCTCAATAAGCCAAGGCTCATTATCTTGTTCCAGAAAGGAAACCAAAGTTGGTTTAGGAAGAGAGAGTCCTATTGACAACAACAAAAAAGGAAATAGGACTTAGTTACACCAACCATATCCAAACTTCAGACCCAATTCCTTGGTAAAGAAGGGAAAAACTCAGAGAAATATGTCAAGATTGTCTAAAGGGTGGGGAAGATGAAGTTTAGCCACAGTATGAAAGGCTGCCATTTCAATTCTATAAAGTTCAAATTGCTCAGTTCAGAAGCAGAAAGTCATAATGGCATCCAGAAAATTTACAGCAGAGGATGGAGGCATTTTAGGTAGGTTTTTTTCCTAGTACCAACTACTATTTACTATTGGGTAAATTCAAAAAACCTATGCTATATGCATATACAAAAGTTGTCTACTATTTACTATTGGGTAAATTCAAAAAACCTATGCTATATGCATATACAAAAGTTGTCTACTATTTACTATTGGGTAAATTCAAAAAACCTATGCTACATGCATATACAAAAGTTGTCTATACACAAGTCTATATATATAAAGAGGAATCTCAATTACTGGTGCAGGGGAGAGCTTCCTTAGCCAATGAGACAAAGTGGCTGTAGTTCTCCAACGTCACATCTCTGTACAAGTTCCTCTGCTTCAAGTCCAGAAATTTGCCCTCCTCTGTGAGAAGTCTATAGCCACATTCCTGAACATCACTGCTTGCTGAAAAAACAAGGCTATGTGTTACTTGTGAAATTCATCATATATCTCTACTTCACTAAACCCCAAATCTGATGAGGGATGACTTCCTGGTTCCTTGAGGGAAGTGCTCCTATTAAAAGACTGAGCACAAGGTTTGCTGATCAATTCACTGAATGAGTATATAAAGACTTAAAAAGAAGAGAACAGTCTGGAGTGAGGCTCTGGACTGTGAGTCCCACCACTGTTGGGATGGAGAAGCTTAGAACCAGGCTCTTGGAAAGAAATTACTGTAATCCTGGGAAGAAGAAAACACCAGTAACCTCAGTCATGACTCAGGATTACACGCACTGTTCCGTTCTACTCTTTTCTTTCTTCTCTCTTCAGCTTTATTCCCTCTTCCCTTAGACCCTTAGAGACAGGCTGAGTTCAGAGAAGACGAAACTAAGGAAGGAAAAGAAAAGGCAATGAGAAGTAAGACTTACTAAGAGCTCTCTGGATCATCAGGTTAGATATGACTCCCATCACTACAAGAGCATCTATCTGACTTAAAATAATTCATTTAGCTATATGTTTATATTGTACAGTTTTTTGCATCTTTACATTTTGCAACAAAAATTAAAAAAAAATAAAAGAACTATCACTTTCAGTCTCTTTCCTATTCCTACTTTCCTTGCTCATGCCATCTACTCAACACACATAAACACAAGGGACATATGAGGGAATGTAGAACATAATAGCTGTCTCCTACACTAAGGACCAGCGTTATACTTCTTGAATGGATGGCCTTCCAAACACATAGCAAAAAAAAAATTTTTGTCATACAAAGAACTAAAAAAACTTCGACTTATAAGGACAAAGACAACCAACAGATGCAAATGCCAAAATGACACAGATGGTTGAAATTATCAGTGACTGTAAAGAAGCTTTTATAACTCTGCTGATGAATACTCTTGACATGAAGAAATGTAGAAGATCTCAGATTCTGGGAAATGGCAGATTAGGAAGGACTAGCAATCGGTCTCCCCATCTAGACAACAATTGTGTTGGGAGAATCTGATGTAACTTTTAGAACTCTGGAGTCTGCATCACCTGGGAGGCTCAGTAGATTAAACATCCTACTCCTGATTTTGGCTCAGGTCATGATCTGAGCCAAAATCATGAACCCTGTTGATGTCAGTCTCCACGCTGGGCATGGAACCTTAATAAGATTCTCTTCTTCTCCCTTTGCATCCCTTCCCTCCCCCAAAATTGGGTGTGCACTGTTTCTCTCTCATGAAAGAAAGAAAGAAAGAAAGAAAGAAAAAGAGAAATAAAGAGGAAAGAAAAGAGGGGTGCCTGGGTGGCTCAGGGGGTTAAGCCTCTGCCTTCAGCTCAGGTCATGATCTTAGGGTCCTGGGACTGAGCCTCACATCGGACTCTCTGCTCAGCATAGAGCCTGCTTCCCTTCTCTCTCTGCCTGCCTCTCTGCGTGCTTGTGATCTCTCTCTCTCTGTTAAGGAAAGAAATACAATAAATTTTAAAAAAAGAAAGAAAAGAAAATGAACTCTGGATTCTATTGAAGACTTGCAGGGAAAGGGTTGCATAATAAATTCTAGTCACTTTTGGTCAATTTCAGCTCTTAGCAAAGTAGTAGATATCCAATGACCATCCCCAGCCAAGTGGCAGGCGCCTGTGCATATGTTCCTGGAGCTGCTTGCACATAGCTTCTAGGAACCAGGATGAGAGAAAAGGACCCTGTCCTCCAAATATTGGGGATCTTTCCTCTGATTGCTGATTGTTGCTTCTGATTGGAGAGATGCAGACAAAGAAGCAGGTTATTGTTGCTACAATTCCTTCTTTGTTGCAAGCCCCTCCCTCTCTAGCTCAAGTGACTTCCAAGAGATTTAAAAGACCAGCATCCCTTTACTCTTTCTATGTGTTTCATTTTTTCCCCTTCTTGGGAGGAGACCTCAAAGTCTATGACATTCAAGAACAACTGTATATCATTGGTTGGAAGAACAAATATTGTTAAAATGTCTATACTACCCAAAGCAATCTATAGACTTAATGCAATCCCTATCAAAATACCAACTGTATTTTTCACAGAACTAGAACAAACACTCCTAAAACTTGTATGGAACCATAAAAGACTGGAATAGCCAAAGAAATCTTGGGAAATAACAAAACTGGAGGTATCACAATTTCAGGCTTCAAGTTAAATTATGAAGCTATGGTGATCAAAACAGTATGGTCCTGGCCAAAAAAAAAAAAAAAAAAAAAAAAAGACAGACACTTAGATCAGTGGAACAGAAAAGAAAGCCCCAAAAGGAACCCATAATTATGTGGCCAATTAATCTTTGACAAAAGAGGAAAGAATATACAATGGAGAAAAGACATTCTTTACAACAAATGGTGTTGGGAAACCTCAACACTACATGCAAAAGAATGAAAGTGGACCACTTTCTTACTACACCAAAACAAACTCAAAATGAATTAAAAACCTAAACATTAGACCTAAAACCATAAAAATTCTCAGGGAGACCACAGGCAGTAATTACTCTGACACCAGCTGCAACAGCATCTTTCCGGATAGCTCTCCTGAGGCAAGGGAAATAAAAGCAAAAATAAACAATTGGGACTACATCAAAATAAAAAGAAAGAAACAAAAAAAAGAGGAAAGAAAAGAGGAGTGCCTGGGTGGCTGAGTGGGTTAAGCTGAGCAAAGGAAACAATCAACAAAACTAAAAGGCAACCTATGGAATAGGAGCAGATCTTTGTAAATTACATATCTCATAGTATCCAGGGGTGCCTGGGCGGATCAGTCATTAAGTGTCTGCCTTCCACTCAGGTCATGATCCCAGGGTCCTGGGATTGAGCCCTGCATCAGGCTCCCTGCCCAGGGGAGCCTTCTTCTGCCTCTCCCACTCCCTCTGCTTGTGTTCCCTCTCTCACTGTGTCTCTCTCTATCAAATAAATACAATTTTAAAAAAAATTTAGTATCCAAAATATATAGAATACATTAAGGTCACAATTCAACACAATTATTAATTATGATAGTGCTTATCCACAAAGAGGAAAATGTTTTTTTGCATTATTGAGAGGGTCAGGCAAGTAACAGAAGGTATATATAGTAATCTCACCTTTTATACTATTGAACCATGCAAGTAAAAATTTGGAAATGCATTCTTGAAAATAATGAGTAATTCTGGATGATGAAATTATAGATAATTTGAATCTGATTCTTTATAATCTCAAGTTTCTGATTGCTTTTACTTAAGTTTGTAACACTGTCATCAGAAAAACAGACTAGAGGGGCGCCTCGGTGGCAGTGGGTTAAGCCTCTGCCTTTGGCTCAGGTCATGATCTCAGGGTCCTGGGATTGAGCCCCACATTGGGCTCTCTGCTCAGCAGGGAGCCTGCTTCTCCCTCTCTCTGCTTGCCTCTCTGCCTGCTTGTGATCTGTCAAATAAATAAATAAAATCTTTTTAAAAAAGCAGACTATAAAGTCATTTTTATTTTGTGAAAAAAATTTAACCAGAGATAGCATAAGAGCACCCTACAGGGTAAGAAAATTATGACTAGGCTGTAAACACATGCCTGTGACAGGAATATGGGCCATTAAGAAAATAAGTGTGACTGAAGCAAACACCACCATCATGTTTTAGAACATTAAAAAAAATTACACAAACACTAAAAACAATATGTATTAGTTGTAAAATAAAATTCTATCACATATCTAACCATATCCCCACTGTTGTTTTTTTGGATATTATCATCTTAAAGGTCGTTCCAAGACTTTGATTTTAGGCCTGGTCTTTTACTTTTTAAAAAAAATGATTTTATTCTTATTACTTTGGCATGAGGGTCAACCCCCACTCTGTGATTCTCAGGAAAGTATTGGGGTGGGATAGTGAAGCACAAAATCAAGTTGCTGAAAAATTTGTAGTTTACAGTTTGAAGGGGATTTTCATCCCCTGGAAACTACTCTAAGTTTAATAATTAATTCTCTCAATCACATGAATACACTGATCAACATCTTACTTGCAAGAACCATCACAACCTACTGTAAGGGCCTGCCCTTCCCAGAGGAACTTACTTGTAAACCCCGGATATAGGGGCGGGCCAGGCCGGATGGAGACATCCAATCAGTGGGGCGGACATATATTTACAGAGGTGAGTTGAAATCCCATTGGTCACCCGTGTGTGGGCTGGGATCAACCACCTCTATAAAGGTTAGTCTGCGAGGCTGGGGGGTGCTGGGAGTAGTAGGAGGAGTCAGAATAGCTGTTAGGATAGCCGTTAGAATAGCTGTTGGAATAGCCGTTAGGGTAGTCTTTGGGAGAGTCAGAGGATCGTGGTCCTCCCGGTCATCATAGTGGTAGGCTGCAGCACCAGGTGAATGGCCTGGCCACCAACAGCCTCTACGCCAGCAGCCTCTAGCCACCACCAAGCCCCCGCCGGCCAGGAGCGGCCTCGCGGGTCCCCACCCCCCCAGCCCAGCCGTGAGCAGCCTTGCCACCCCAGGCCGAGGCGCCGCTGCAAGCGGCCTTGCAGGAGCGGCATCATTCTGGGGAGCGGCCGATCCGGGGAGCGACCTTGTCAGCAGCGGCCTGGTCCTGGGAGCGGCCTTGTCCAGAGTGGCCTCTTCTTGGGAGCGGCTCCAACCGGGGAGTGGCCTCGTCCAGAGCGGCCTCATCCAGAGTGGCCTTCTTGGGAGTGACCTTGTCATCGTCTCTTCGTAAGAGATGGCCCCTACCAGTCAGTTTGATTTTTGATGCTTGGCCCGAAATAAAGCTTTGTTTGATTGTCGCTTTGTGTCAGTCTCGCTCCTTTGATCTCAGGGACCCTAACACCTACTGCATATGTTCACTCCCCCCCCCCCCCCCATCTAAAGCAAGAATCAAGTAGATGTGGCCCAAGACAACACAGACTAGGCTGTTCTCAAGCCAGAACTGGCTGCCGCTAAGAATGCCTGATAAAAATTTCCCGCAAAAAACCATGCCCAAGCCTCAGTCACACTCCTCCCATCAGGAGAGGAGGGATATCAGAACTGACCAGAATCTGTCCTGTTACAGGGATCTCTTGGGACAGAGTATTGGAGTCACAGTGGCAGTCGGAGGCACTCCATAACCATACACGCAATGCCACGGTCACGGTAACAATCGCACACTCACCTCGCATACACACACGATACCTGTACCGTCAGAGGCACCGCGCACTCGCAGACACGGTTTCTCGGAGATAAACCATATCGAGGATGCACACAGTCATACCAGCAGAGTCATGGGCTCCACGCACCTACACACACATACACGCAGTCGCACAACGTCACAATCATACACCCACCACGGGGACATGGTGATTGTCAAATGCAACGTCACAGGAGCCGCGCACCGTCACACCCAGCCACCCACATCCACAACCTCTAACCCTCAGCCCGCTAGCGGCCTGAAGCTGTGCACCCGCTCTGTTTCCACGCGGGGTCAAGTTGCCTCACCTCAAGCCACCCCGGGGTTAGTTCCAAACTAGCCCAGCTGAGCGACGCTTACTGCAGTCTCCTAGGACTCTCGTCAGGGAGGTTAAGGTCCCGCCCCCGTGGGAACAGACTCAGAGCTGACGCGGAAAGTTGAGTAGGGCCGCAGGACCTCTGGGAAATGTAGTCTGCAGCCAAAGTACGCGGGGAAAATGGCGCCACCTGGGAGGGATTTGAATTCCTGTCCCCACGCTTCAGGAATCTCGGTCTAGAATCCGAGCGAGGCTCCCAGGCGTGGCCCACTCGCCTGAGTATGCGAGCTTCTGCATCAAGAAGCAGGAAAGAACTCCCAAGTCCCTGAAAGAACTTGATATGGGAAGTTGCAGAGCTATCTGAAAACTGTGGTCTGGAGATGAGAACACCAGGAATCTGGTGAAAGGGACTTTGTAGTCCACCGAGTGTGGGGATGGGACTTGGCCTTACTAGAGGTACTCAGAGGTTGATTTCCTGGGTAGGCATTTTTATGGTGGCTGAGATGTGTGGTTAGTCAGGTGGGTGATAAACACTTGGCATTTCAGACCCTGTTTTTAAAAAAATGGCAACACAAAATTCAACTGAGTCAATTTGAAGATTTGATTGGCTTTATTGAATATTTTATCAGCAAAAGATAAGTTTATTTAGAAATGAAAGACAATCACAAACCAAAGCGAAACCGTTACGCAAGGCCAGGAACAAAGGAGAGGTGGTGAGCTTTTTTTAAGGAGAAAAGAGTGAGTTGGGAAGGCTGTTATAAAAGTCCGTTGGAGAAACTGGGAATTAAAAGTATGGTGGCTTCTCATTGGGCTGAGCTGTTGCCCTGGGGATAAGGAAAGTCTGTTCCTTGGCTGGAATAGCTGTTTCTACGTGCAAGGTCAAGACAGTCTCTGACCCTTGGTCTGCAACTGACTACTAATGCTAGGGCAGCAGTGTCCCTGCCTAAACCTCCTGAATACATTTTAGTTAGGTTTCCCATTGCTAATTTTCACAGAACCATTCATGAATTGGGCAGCATCCCCCCCAACAAGTAAATAGGAACTCAAAGGAACTGTGGCAAAATGGAAGACATTTATAGGACGAAAGGGGGAAAGATAAAGAAAGAAAGGATTACCTCATCTTCTTTTGGCTTATGTGGCAGATTACCTCATTGGTGCTGACGGGAAAACTCCACAGACTGACCAGTTAAGACTATATTCCCTCCTAGGGTTTGGCGCTCAGTGCAGTGTCTGCTTGAGAGTCTCTTCTCCATTGGCAACCCTCCCCTCCCAACTTGTGCTCTCTCTTGTAAAAAAACAACCTTGATATAGTCAAGATACAAAACATGCCCATTCCCCTAAGGATCTTTCATGTTTTCCTAGTCAGACTTTTTCCCCTCCCAACTTCACCCCCTCTTTAATCCCTGATACCCACTGCTCTTCTCCATTTCTCCATTTTGTCATTTGAAGATCTTTATACATAAAATGGAATCACACAGTAATCTTTTGTGCTTTTTTTCCACTCATAATTATATATTTATACAGACTGTTGTGTGAATCAATAGATAATTTCTTTTTATTGCTGAGTAGTATTCCATGGTATGGCTATACCACATTGTAACCATTTATCATTGGAGGATATCTGGATTATTTCCAAATTTTGGTTATTATGAATAAAACTGCTTTATTCATGCACAGAGTTTTTAAATGTGTTATGAAATATACATAATATTTGCCATCCTAACTTTCTGTAAGTGTACAGTTCAGTACTGGACCACTCTTTTACACCATACCTAAAAATTAACTCAAAATGGATTAAAGGCTTGAATATAAAACCTGAAACTATAAAAATCCTAGAAATAAACAGAGCTGTTAGCTCTTGACATTGGTCTTGGTGATGATTTTTTGGACTTGACACCGAAAGCAAAAACAATAAATAGACTACCTCAAATGAAAAAGCTTCCATACAGCAAAGGAAACCATCAACAAAATGAAAAGGCAACCTACTGAATGAAAGAAAATATTCGCAAACTTCACATCTGATAAGGGATTAATATCCAATATATAAAGAAGCCATGTAACTCAATAGTAATACAAAAAAATTTCAATTAAAAAACGAGCAGAGGAACAGAATAGACATTTTCCCAATGAAGACATACATATGATCAATAAGTACATGAAAATATGCTCAACCATATCAAGGAAATGTAAATCAAAACCATAAAAAAAAAAAAAAAAGAAATAAAGGGGCGCCTGGGTGGCTCAGTGGTTAAAGCCTCTGCCTTCAGCTCAGGTCATGATCCCAGGGTCCTGGGATCGAGCCTCACATCGGGCTCTCTGCTCGGCAGGGAGCCTGCTCCTCCTCTCTCTCTCTCTCTGCCTGCCTCTCTGCCTACTTGTGATCTGTCTGTCAAATAAATAAAAATCTTAAAAAAAAAACCCATAAGGAGATATGCCCTCATACCTGATACAATGACTATTATCAAAAAAACAAGAAATAAGCATTGGCAAGGAAGTGGAAAAAAAGGAAATTTTATGCACCATTGATGGGAAATGTGAATTGGTTTAACCACTATGGAAAACAGTATGGAGTTTTCTTAAACAATTAAAAGTAGAACTACCAGATGCAATTCTACCTCTGGGTATTTATCTGGAGGAAATGAAAACACTAACTCAAAAAGATTTATGCACCCCATGTTCATTGCTGCACTATTTACAAGAGCCAAGACATGGAAGCAATCTAAGTGTTCATCAATGAATGAATGGGAAAAAAAAATGTGGTATATTTGGAAAGTGGAATATTATTCAGCCACAGAGAAGGAAATCTTGCCATTTGGGACAGCAGTGCTGGATCTTAAGGGCACTATGCTAAGTGAAATTAGGCAGAGAAAGACAAATACTGTTTGATCTCACTTATATACAGAATCTAAAACAAAACAAAACCCAAATTCATAGGTACAGAGAACAAATTGGTGGTTGCCAGAGGTGACGGATGTAGAATGGGTAAAAAGGGGAAAGGTGGTCAAAAGTCCAGTTATAAATAAGTCCTAAAGATGTGATATACAATATGGTAACTATAGTTAGAACTATTATATTTTGTGTATTTGAAAGTTGCTGAGAGGATAGATCTTAAAAATTCTTATCACAAGAAAAAATTTGTAACTATGCGTAGCGATAGATGCTAATGAGACTTGTGATTATTTTACAATATATACAAATATTGAGTTCTGTTGTTGAAAAAAATCAGTTGTATTTATATACATTTGTAATGTACAACCTGAAAATGAAATGAAAACACAATTTCATTAACAGTAGCATCAAAGTAATATACTTAGGAATAAACTTAACAAAAATGTAACACTTAGAAAACCACAAATCATTTGGTTAAATAAATTATAAAAGTCTTTTAAAAATTTTTATTTATTTGACAGACAGAGATCACAAATATGTGGAGAGGCGGGCAGAGAGAGAGGGGGAAGCAGGCTCCCCACCAAGCAGAGAGCCCAACGCGGGGCCTGATCCCAGGACCCTGAGATCATGACCCAAGCCGAAGACAGAGGCTTAACCTACTGTGCCACCCAGGCACCCCAAATTTTAAAAGTCTTAAGCAAATGGAAAAACATCTCGAGTTTACAGATAGGAAGACTTAATATTGTTAGGATGGTAGTACTCCCCAACTTGATCTATAGATTCAAAACAATTCCATCAGAATCACACATGACTTATTTGTAAAAACTGACAAGCTGATTCTGAAATTCATATGCAATTGCAAGAAACCTAGAAGAACCAAACCAATCTTGAAAAAGGAAAACAAAGTAGGAGGACTCCTACTTCTCTATTTTAAAGTTACTATAAGGACAATCACACACTATGATATTGGTACAAGGATGGGGATGCAGATCAATGGAATATAATTAAGAATTCAGAAATAAACCCATACATCTATAAGATCAATCAATATTGACGATTAAGTTGAGAAATACTGAGCAGGCTTTTAAATAAAAGTGCTGCAACAACAGCACAGCCACCTGCAAAGAATGAAGTTGGGCCCTTATCTCTCATCATTTACAAAAATTAACTCAAAATGGGTCGAACTGCTAACTTCAAGAGCTAAAAATTTTTTAAACGTATATTTTGCTAGTTAACATACAGTGTAATATTGGTTTCTGGATTAATATTCAATGATCCATCACTTACCTATAGCACCCAGTGCCCATCACAAGTGCTGTCTTTAATACCCTTCCCCCATCTGGTCTATCCCCTACTCCCCTCCCTCCATCAACCCATCAAACCCCCAAAGGATACTTAAGTGTTGGCTGAACCTGGTATGAGTAGAAGAGGGTGAAGGAAATAAAGTAGAATAAATAGGACTTGATGGAAGAAGAGTTTCATGAGAATTATTTAGGACAAGAAAGAAGAATATGGATGCAGCTATTACAGAGATGAGAGTAGAAAAGGACTATGAGGAAGAGAGTAAAATGTGAAATAAAATGGTTGGTTATGAAGATTGTATGCTTCAGATTATGACAAGCCTAAGATTCAAATTCCAGTCCTGAAAATCACCATCTGTGATCATGAACTAAGGACATGTGCTCTATCCACAACATATTCTACATCATCAAAAATCTTGATAACAGTATTTTTTTCAGGAGTGCCATAGGAGGGTCGTCCATGTCAGGAAGATCAAGGAAAACACATGTAAAGCTTACACAAAATAAGTCCTCAAAAGCTATTACATTAAGCACTTACCAACTCATTCTTTGAGGCCAATATTAAACATAGAGTTACTGTATGACCCAGTAATTCCACTCTTATACATACACCCAAGAACACTAGAAATGTATATTCATGTAAAAATTTTGTACACAATTGGTCATTGCAGCATTATACACAATAGCCAAAAGTAGAAATAATCCAAATGCCTCTAAATAGATTAATGGACAAAGAAAATGTGGTATACCCATACAACAGAATTTGTTAATAAAAAATACATGCCACAACACAGATGGTCCTTGAAAACATTATTCTGAGAGAAGAAGCCAGTCACAGAAGACCACATTGTATTTATAAGAAATGTTCAGAATAGGCAGATCTGTAGACACAGAGGGTAAATTAGAGTTCCTTAGGGTTTTCAGGGTTAGGACAAATTGGGAGTGATTGTTGGTAGGTATAGGGTTTCTTTTTGGGGTGATAAAAATATTCCTAAATTAACCAATGTTCCTAAATTGCCTCACCTAGAACAAATTGACTACCCCTGCAGTTTCGCCAATGATAAACCATAATCACCCTGGTTTTCTCCAATGGATTTTCCCTCAAAATAACTTTCCAACTTCCTCCTTTTCCATGAAAGAGTTGTTTCTCTTCTTTGTTAGCTGGACTTGTCTACCATTTTAGCCGAGGGTTCTCCTCCTGAATTGCAATTCTGTTATTCCCAACAGACTCATTTTGGTGGTAAAATAACTTACTTTTATTTTTAAGGTTAACAGATACAAGTTCCAGAAGAGTCTTGGGTGGGGCTCCACTCTTCACTGTGGACAAGCTTAGTGCAGTCACATAAGACAAGGTCGATGGAAGTGGCCTCACCCTTTTCACCTCTAGACTACATTTCCCAGAAGTTCTTGCGGCTCTGATCAACTTCCGTGGGAACGCAGCAACATTTTTCTATTTCTTTAGAAACATGTGGCTCCTAGGCACTAGCAGGGCCCATAGAGGGAGCTTATCTCCAGGATGTGTGGGCTGTCTCTCCTGGGAACCTGGCTCGGAGACTGCGCGTGGATCTAGAAGACCCCTTGCAGCGATCTGGAGATGGGAGTGGGGGTATCGGCTTGGCTCAGGCTTATGCGCCCGCAGGAAATCCAAGCGCCAGACGCCATCTTGTCTGAGCCGACCTGCTTCCGGACTACATTTCCCAGAGGCCTCCGGAGGAATAGGGCCGCTCCTTCGCTCGCTTGCCCGATCCTCGGCCTCCCGGCAAGGGGAATTACAAGGTGAGCGGCCTAAGCGTTGGGGGCTCGACCAGGCTGCGCAGGTGCATCCGTGGGTTGGGGAGGAGCAGCCTGAAGGGGCGGTCTGGGCGGGTCTGAAGTCTCAGGCGCATAAGAGTTCGTCAGACTGGGGGAAGAGAGCAACAGGGTTCCATGTGTGCGACCGTGACCTTATGTGACCGTGCGGCGCTCTGTGTAGGGGTGTGATTGTCTGTCCCTGTAGTGGGTGTGTCATTGCGACTGACCATGCGCGAACCTCTGTTTGCAGGTGTGGCTGGATATCCCTGTTGTAGGTGTGTGGTTCTGTGACGCTCCGTGTGTGTAAGGTGTGGCTGTCCCCACCGGTCGTCTGTGAGTGTATGTTCGTTTTGTGTGACATTGTGTGTACGAGATGGGGAATGTAAAGAATCTGTGATTATGCGGTCATGAGTGTTATCTGAGTGTGTGTGTGTGTGTGTGTGTGTGTGTGTGGTTTTATTTGTATGAATGTTAGCACGCTGAGCCTACTGGATGTCTGACTTTATGAGGACGTGTGAGTATGAACATGTAACTTTTTGTGACACCGTGTGTACAGTTGGAGGGTGCCTGTTATTGTTCCCAGGGTGGCAGTGTGTGTTGTCCCAGTAGTTGTGTGAGGTCCAGAGAAGATTTTGGTTCTGGACAGCAGAAATTTCTTTCCTTCTGACATGCTCAGACAGGAATGCTCTGAACAGCCTAGACTCTGACCTCTCTTCAACCCTCCTCTCCATGGGAGGGGGGGGGGGCTGTGGTGGAGGGAGTAGGTGTGAATCCAGAGCTACTACTTCTCTGGTCAGTCTGGGCCACAAGAAAGGCCTGGCATCTCATGATTCCTTTCTCGTTCCTCAGCTCTGCTCTTCTCAGTTAGGTCTCCAGAGAAAGAAGGAGGAATGAATGTTGAGGAAGCCAAATAAAAGGTGCTAGGGGGTTTCCTTTTTAAGCTTTTCTTCTGGGTGGCATTGTTTAATGTGGACTCAACTATGTGACCTGGACAAATTTCCATTAAAGAAAATGATAGGAACCTCAAGGGGTGGACACACAAATCCCAACAGTTCCCTTCATTTTTTTCTACATAGTGTTCACTTGCTAATTTAGAAAATAGCTCAATTTCTCCAGTGTATTAAGCTTGTGCTTCTTTTTAAACATGCACATACACACATACATATGTACATATGATTATTTTAAAGAATTTGGAAAATGGGAAGTTACAGAGAGCAAAATAAACTCCTGCCACCCAAATACAACCATTGCCAATATATTGATCGATTTCCTTCTAACACATTTCATGTGTACAGTATACATTATTTTCAAGATCAGAATCTCAAAGCATTTATCATTTCATATTTTATGTTTTCACTAAAATTTATAGCTATTATATAATTAATTTTTCCTTGGTTAAAAATTCCTGAATATTACATATTTCCACAAAAGTGTTTAAAATATAGACATACAGTTTAAGAATTATAAAGGAAAACACTATATAATAAAAACTTGTGTCAGCCCTCCAGAAGCCTCTGTTCTTCCTGTCCCCAGAATAAACTTATTCTCTTCACCTCTTTAGGTAACCCTTATTCTGACTTTGGTGAATAATGTATTTTCTTGTTGTGTTTCAAAAAAAAAAATCAAACAGTTTATCATATATTTACACATCCATAAGTAATATAGTTTTGTCTTTTATAGAAATTAAATTGTTCTGGGTAATATTGTTTTGAGTCTTGTTTTTTTACCACAATATTGCATTTTTTAGACTTATCCTTATTGTTATAAACCCCAGTTATATATTTGGACATTTGTTTTTTCTTGTTTTGGGTTCACTTAAAAGAGTTGCTCTAAACATTTTTTAAAAAGATTTTATTTATTTGACAGAGACCACAAGTAGGCAGAGAGGCAGTCAGAGTGTGGGGGGGGGGGAAGTAGGCTCCCCACTGAGCAGAGAACCTGATGCAGGGCTGGATCCCAGCACCCTGATGTGTCCTATCCATACGATGGAATATTATTCAGCAATAAAAGGGAATGAAGTTCTGGTAACATACCACAATATGAATATACCTTGAAAACATAATAAATGAAAAAAATCTAGTCACAAAAGGCCACATATCATATGATTCCATTTATATGAAATGCTATACAAGTCAATAGAGGCAGAAAATAGATTTGTGTCTGCTTAGGGCCGAGGGAGGAGGGGAAAAAGGAGATTGCCTGTTAATGGGCTTTCCTTTGTAGAAGTGAAAATGTTCTAAAATTAGATCATATGGATATAGTAAAAAAAAAATAGAATTTATGTATTTTAAGTGATTGACTTAGATAATATGCAAAGTATATCTAAGTAAAGCTATTTAAACAAAAATCAAAGCTAACCTAAAATTAGTGGAGGAGAATCTAGATAAAACCACGTTGGCCATGACCTGATAATTATTGAAGCTAGTACATGGAGGATTTTCATACTGTTTAAACTCTACTTTTGAGTGTGTTTGCAGATTTCTGTTATTAAAGGGATCCATTTCTCTAGAGCTAAGGCCTTGGACTTCTGGGGTTGAAGAAGTAGGATTTATCCCATACTCCCACTGACCACAGTTATGTCATAAGACCTGGAGTGATCAGCTGAAAGCCAGTGTGGTTTTCTAGAACATTTCTTTGCTTCCCCAGTCTGCTTTCTCAGACTACTATCCTTTCTCAGGAAAACAGCCCCAAGAAGGATTCATCCTCTCCTGAATACTGAAAGCCATGGCCCAGGTGAGTTGATGCTTTTTTTCTTACCTTCCTGACATTTAGTTTCAAAAGGAAAGGAAAAAAATTTTCTAATGGTCATGTGACTATTTGTTTTCCTACTCCTAACTTTTTTTTTTTAAGATTTTATTTATTTATTTGACAGAGAGAGATCACAGTAGACAGAGAGGCAGGCAGAGAGAGAAGCAGGCTCCCCGCTGAGCAGAAAGCCCCATGCGGGACTCGATCCCAGGACCCTGAGATCATGACCTGAGCCAAAGGCAGCGGCTTAACCCACTGAGCCACCCAGGTGCCCCACTACTCCTAACATTTTTGACTATCAGGTTCCCTTTTCCCCTTCAGGATCCTTGGTCTCCTTTCCCCCTCACTCTAACCAGATAATACATCATCATTCTTAAGTGCCCTCTTCTTTTGACCCAGCATTAATATTTTCCTCTGGCATCTCTTTTCTCAGCCCTCTCCCAGGAGCTATGATGGAAAGGAAATGAATTCTTTTTTTTTTTTTTTTTAAGATTTTATTTATTTATTTGACAGAGAACACAAGTAGGCAGAGAGGCAGGCAGAGAGAGAGAGAGAAGCAGGCTCTGCACTGAGTAGAGAGCCCGATGCGGGGCTCGATCCCAGGACCCTGGGATCATGACCTGGGCCGAAGGCAGAGGCTTTAACCTGCTGAGCCACCCAGGCGCCCCAGGAAATGAATTCTTATAAAAAGAAATGAGAGTAGTTTTGTAGAATGAACTTAGTTTTTCCAGTGACTTGAAGAGATGGAGAAGTACAAGTTGCTTAGGTGGGAGCAAGCACGGGTTTGTTCTACGGATCGGTATTTACTAGTCAGATAGAATAGGAAATGATGTTGATAGTTCCAAATGTTCCAAATGCGACACCTCCTGGTTTATGAGCTTGGAAGATTGTGGTCTCGGTAGCTGATCCTATAGGTCTCTGTGACTTTTAGGGCATCCATGAACGAATTTCAATTTAAAGTTGAACAGGAAATGTGGGTCATGAGGAATTTCCATATGACTCACCAGTTTGTTTGTTGTTGTTTTTAATCTCAGAAATAAAGATACTCCCTAAATGGAGATACTTGCATCTCTTTTAGCTATTTACAATAGAATACATCCATATTTTAATGAATATTCCTATATTGCTATCTTGATTAATCAAATTTTTCGACATTTTGTAGTTATTTTTTTGCAAGGTATGTGTGCATTTAGATTTGCTATATCACACTCTACTTCCTTATCCCACAACAGTTATATCACAATTTTGTTTAAAGCAATGCTATTTGTGTGCTTAGATCCTTGCAGATATTCTATTCTCTACCAACCCCCTTTAAAAATTTTCATAATAATGAATTTCAGACATAGGAAAGTGGAGGAGTTAAGAACTCCCATAGACTTACCATTCAGCTTCACCTCCCAGTCAGTCTTGTTTCATTTATACTGATACCTGTTTCTTCCTTACACATTACCCTGCCCTCACTCCTATATGCAGGATTATTTTGAAGAAAATACAAATTGTATTTCTAAAAGATAAGGATTATTTTTAAGAACAACCATTATGCCATTATTGCCTCTAGAGAAGTTAGAAGTAATTTCTTAGTATCATCAGTATCTAGCCAGTGTTCAATTTTTATAATCGTTGAATTCTTTAATTGCTTATTTGAATTAGAATCCAAATAAGGACTGTGCACTGCAGTTCACTGAGGTCTTTTGAATCTCTTATTTTGTAGGTACCCCTTCCATCTATTTTCTTTCTGTGTATGTTTTTGTTAGAAAAGGAAAAAAAAAAATGGTTTGTTGTCCACTCTTCGGATTTTGCCAATTGCATCTCTGTGGCATCATTTAACTGTTTCCTGAAAATTGGTAGTTAAGTCTAGATGCTTGATCAGATTCAGTTGGGATTTTTTTTTTTTTTTTTTTTTTGTCATGAGTATGTCATAGGTGGTGATATGTGAGTCTATCAGGAGGCACATTATATCTAGTTCTGTTCCTTTTTGTAATGTTACCCACCATTGATGGTTACTGTCTAGACTAGAGGTTGCAGAATGATATTTTAATTCTGTCATTCCTCCTTCATAGATTAGGTGAAATTCTCTTTATAAATTAAAACTTCCCATCAACTGTCTGGTTACCCTAAAGGATAGTCTATCTAGGAAAGAATATTTGAATAATGAGTTAGTTTCTTAGAATCCTAAAAAGGTGACCAGAAGATAATTTTAATTCATTGTTGTTACTAGCTCATAATTTAAATATTTTTTAATCTATAGGTCCATTATATTAGATCCTTATATTATACCGTTTTTGGCCATAGAGAGGCTCTTCAAGTTGGTGCCTGAGTCCTTATAACATAATTCTAATAGTTTTTGATAGCTCTCTTGCTTTCTGATACAATAGAATAGTTCAGACTCATCCTGTGCTTTTCTGACTCAATCCTAAAATCATCTCTTTCCCCAAAGGACCTTGGTTCTTTTCATTTGAATATGATACTTAAGGACAACAATGTAGACACTGGGGTGTTTATTTGTACTGGATAAATTATTATTTCTAGGCCTTTTCAATAAATAGAGTCAGGAACTTGTTTGTTTTCAATATAAAATAAACTGATTACCCTTTTTGTTCAGTTAACATATAATGTTATATTTGTTTCAGGTGTACAATATAGTGATTCAGCAATTCCATATATTACTCAGTGCTCATCAAGATAAGTGTACTCTTAATCCCCTTCATTTATTCCACCCATCCCCCAACAACCTCCGCTCTAGTAACCATTTGTTTTTTCTCTGTGGTTTAGAGTCTTTTTTTTTTCTTTTCTCTTCTTCTTCTTCTTCTTCTTTTTTTTTTTTTTTTTTTTTTTTTTTTTGGTCTCTCTCTTTTTTTCCTTTGTTGGTTTGTTTCATTTTTAAAATTTGGCATATGAATGAAATTATATGGTATTTGTCTTTTTCTCTGACTTGCTTATTTTCCTTGGATCCATCCATGTTGTTGCAATGGCAAGATTTCATTCTTTTTATGGCTGAGTAATATCCCATTGTCTATATAAATACCATACCTTGTCCCTTCACCTATCAATGGACATTGAGGTTGCTTCTATAATTTGGGTATTGTAAGTAATGCTGCCATATAAACATAGGGGTGCATGTATCCCTTTGAGTTAATATTTTGTATTCAGTAATGCAATTACTGGATCATAGAGTAGTTATATTTTTAGTTTTTTGAGGAACTTCCATACTGTCTTCCACAGTGGCCATACCAGTTTGAATTCCCACCCTAGCGCAAGAGGATTCATGTTCTCCATGTCCTCACCAACACCTGTTGTTTCTTGTGTTGCTGATTTTAGCCATTCTGACAGGTGTGAGGTGATATCTCATTGTGGTTTTGATTTACATTTCCTGATGAACAGTGATGTTGAGCATCTTCTCATGTATCTGTTGGCCATCTGTATGTCTTCCTTGGAGGAATGTCTGTTCATGTCTTTTGCCCATTTTTTAAAATTGGATTATTTGTTTTTAGGATGTTGATTTGTATCAGTTTTTTATATATTTTGGATATTAACCCTTTGTTGGATATGTCACTTGCAAATATCTTCTCTCATTCTATAGGTTGCCTTTGCAAACTTTGTTGATTGTTTCCTTTGCTATGCAGAAACTTCTTATTTTCACGTAGTCCCAATAGTTTACTTTTTTATTTCCCTTGTCTCAGGAGACATATCTAGAAAGATGTTATAGCTGATACCAGAGAAGTTACTGCCTGTGGTCTCTCCTAGGATTTTTATGATTTTAGGTCTCATGTTTAGGTCTTTAATTCAGTTTGTTTTTGTATATGGTGTAAGAAAGTGGTCCAGTTTCATTCTTTTGCATGTCGCTATTGAGTTTTCCCAACACCATTTGTTGAAGAGACTGTCTTTTCCCCATTGTATATTCTTTCCTCTCTTGTCAAAGATTAATTGGCCACACAATTGTGGTTTTGTTTCTGGGCTTTCTGTTCTGTTCCATTTGTCTATGTGTCTATTTTTGTGCCCGTTCCATACTGTTTTGATTATTACAACTTTATAATTTAACTTGAAGCCTGAAATTGTGATAACTCCAGTTTTGTTATTTTTTCAAGATTGCTTTGGCTATTCCAGTCTTTTGTGGTTCCATACAAACTTTAGGAGTGTTTGCTTTAGTTCTGTGAAAAATGCTGTTGGTATTTTGATATGGATTGCATTAAATCTGTAGATTGCTTTGGATCCTACAGACATTTTAATGGTATTTGTTCTCCCAGTCCATGAGTATGGAATATCTCCATTTATTTGTCATCTGCAATTTCTTTCATCAGTGTTTTATAGTTTCCAGAGCATAGGTCTTTGGCAACTTTGGTTAAATTTATTCATAGATTTTCTTTAAGATTTTATTTTTGGATGTATTCTCTACAGCCAACATGGGGCTCAGACTTAAAACCCCAAGATCAGGAGTCACATGCTCTACCAACCGAGCCAGCCAGGTATCCTCTAGAAATGTTATTATAAAATTAATTACTCCTGCATCTGTTTTTAAGATCCAAAGATACTGATTAAGAGTGATACAATACAGTCATTCATTTGCTTTACCCCACAGTACAAGTGCAATAGTCTCTGATTATTTCTTTTATTACACAAGTAATACATATGTTTATTGTTTCAGGGATCAGTGATGTTCAGTGATGTGTCTGTAGACTTCTCACAGGAGGAGTGGGAGTGCCTGGACCTTGGTCAGAGGGACTTGTACAGAGATGTGATGTTGGAGAACTATAGCAATCTGCTGTCAATGGGTAAGGGCTTCTATACCAGTAATTTAGAGTTCTCCTCTGGCATGTTTCTTCCACAGTGAATTTCCCAGCTGCTTTTCAAGTTACCGGCTGAATTTCTGCTCCCTATTCCCAAATAAGTGGTTTGAGCTGCAATGCAAAGGAAGAGTTGGAAATGGGCAACTCCAGTGACTGTGGCAGAATCTTCGACCTCTTTCTTTGGCTGTTCCTGTAGTGGCATCTCCTCTTTGGTCATCAAGGGACTGGATCTGATTTCTGGATCTGGTTTACCCACAGCGTAACCATGTCCCATATCTTTTCTTGTGAGCAGGACTTTACATTCCTAAGCCTCAAGTTATCTCCTTATTGGAACAAGGAAAAGAGCCCTGGATGGTTGGCAGAGAGCTGACAAGAGGCCTGTGTTCAGGTGAGTGAGAAGCGATTGGGTAGGAGCAAGGCACCACAGGTAAACCCAGCACTTTTGAGGTGTTGTCTAGGCTTGTGGGAAAAAACCAAGTCCTCTTAGAATGAGTTTACAAATGACCCATTTCATTCCTTCTCTCACTTACTACTCTTTCTGCTACTCTTCTCCAACAACTGCCATAATTTCAAATAGGAGGGGCTCTTCACTTCCCCTCCAATAAAACACTTTTACCCGGGGCACCTGGGTGGCTCAGTGGGTCAAAGCCTCTGCCTTCCACTCAGGTCATGATCCCGGGATCCTGGGATCCAGCCCCGCATCGGGCTCTCCGCTCAGCAGGGAGCCTGCTTCCTCCTCTCTCTCTCTGCCTGCCTCTCTGCCTACTTGTAATCTCTGTCAAATAAATAAATAAAATCTTAAAAACAAAAACAAACACTTTCACCCATATTTTAGATTCAGTTCCTTGCTGCTTTCCTTCCTCTCACCTGAATGGTTTGTGTGTATGCATGCCTGCACATGCGTGTATGCACTGCCCTGCCTCCAAGTGCTGGTCTTCGTGAATATTACTTGCCAATGACTTGTTTTATCAGTTGGTTGTGCATTTTTCCTTTACCCAGTGTTTTTCATTTACTGATTTGTGCAAGGGAGCCTGCCAGGTGCTGTTGTTTGCTAATCATGTCACCTATTAAGAACTTGGGAGTCGAAAAGTAGTGCTAAAATATATCCATGAATAGGGGGCACCTGGGTTGCTCAGTCAGCTAAGCGACTGCCTTTGGGTCAGGTCATGATCCCAGGGTCCTGGGATCAAACCTCACATCGGACTCCCTGCTCAGTGGAGAGCCTGCTTCTCTCTCTCTCTCCCTCTGCCTACCTGTGCTCACTTGCTCGCTCGCTCGCTCTCTCGCTCTCTCTCTGTCAAATAAATAAAATCTTAAAAAATATATATATATATATATATATATATATCATGAATAATTTCCACCAAGTAGAGTCTAGTAAAGAGAATCAGGGAGCTCAGAGGGAAGTCAGAGGCTCAATATGCAGAAGTGGAAAATCTGTACTGAATGAATAGTTGGGAGGCTTGCAAGTGATTGCGGTCACCTCCTGTGATGACGATGTTGGGGAAAATGAAAAGGCCTATAATGGAAATGAAGAGGTGGCAGAGAAGGCGAGAAGGCGAGATTTAGGATAAAGTGTTACCTTATCTTAAATGCTCCAGAAGAGCATTACTATATAGTAAGTATTGGTCCCGGTGCTGGGATTACAGCATTGAATAAAACATTCAGAGTTTTGCTCTGGTGGAGCCTGTGTTCTAGAGGGTGAGGGAGAAAAAACAGATATGTTTTTAATGTCAGATAGTGGGAAGTGGTATGAAGGGAGGTTAAAGAAGGCCTCTTTGATGAGGTGATAATTTAACCAAGACCTGCAGGAAGCGAGTGAACAAATGTTGTTAAGTATCTGGTAGAAGAGATTCAGGCAGAAGGAAAAGGAAGAACAAAGTCCCCGAATGAGGAGCTTTTTAGCTCTTACCATTGTGACTGGAACGGAATAAGCAGAGGGACTTGTGGGAAAGGAGATCAGCAAAGTAGCAGGATGTACGTGTGTTTGTGTGTTTGTGTGCTAGGTGCATGTGAGAGGTGGGGTGTACCTGCTGATGATTTGGGGTCCTGTGGGCCTTGGCTATGGGCTTTGGATTCTTTTGAATAGAATTTAGGGCATCTGTGAACTTGGATAAGAAGAAAAAAATACATCTTTATATTTAGTAAACTCAAACTGAAAATTGCATATCTTCCTACTGTGGTGTTTGGAACAAACCATAGCAGTATTAGTAGTTCCTGTGACTTTGACATGAATGGAAATCACAGACATTTTCATATCGTCTTACTGTTAATGTAGACATATTGAAAAATAATTCATGCTGTCAAGTATTTCAGAATTACTGTAGTAGTAGGCCCAGTGCTAGGTCTTACAATTTAATGTATTAAGAAAACTCCAGGGTGTCTGCGTGGCTCAGTTAGTTTTGTCTACCTTCAGCTCAGGTCATGAATCCAGGGTTCTGGGATCGAGGCCCACATCAGGCTCCCTGCTAAGTGGGGCATCTGCTTCTCCCTCTCCATTTGCCCCCCACTCCCTGCCCCACCACTCATGCTCTCTCTCTCTCTAATAAATAAAATCTTTGAAAAGAAAAGAAAACTCCAGATGGAGGGAAGATCCCCCTGTAAAGGCCCTTCTAGGAGGGGAAAGCTTGATGTATTTGCAGAACTGAAAGAAAGTGGGGTTACTGGGCCAATGAGCAAGCAAGAGTGGAGTGTGAGTCAGTATTGGAGATGAGTTGGTCTTTACCAGTGAGTGTGAGGAGTTTGGTTTCAAGCAGTGGAACACCAGGCCACGTTAATTTGGGTTGCCAAATGGATTAAAGAGTGTGAGAACTTGGTGGGGAGATGGGTTGGGAGGCTACTTCAGTGGTCTGAGTAAGAGATGATTCTGGTTTGGAAAAGAGGCCATTGGCAGTAGACATAGAAGAGGATAGTTTTACAGAGGTTCCATGCCCTCTCCCTGTGGAGTCAAGTTATATCACCTTCCTGGCGCATCAAGTGTGTTCACCAACCAGAAAGTCTGAGCTTTGGTGTACAGAGTTTTTATTGGGATTTAATCACACTGGCATGACTGAGTGTGTCATTGGCCACTCAATCTCTGGCTCTTCTCTCCTCCGCAGAAGTCCAGTAGCTGTAAGTCCCAACCCCCTAATAACATGCTGAATCTTTCTGGTGACCAGTCCTACAACTATCTAGGTATTGCCATGAGTCACCTCATTAGCATAGCAAAACCCAGTCCTATCACTCAGGAAATTCCAAAGGTTTTTGAAGCTCTGTGTTAGAAACCAGGGACAAAGACCAAATTTATTCTTTATCATACTGCAGAGCCCAGAAATCTTCCCCAATGTGTATTTGTTCCTCTCAGGAAGCCTTTAATAGAGGTCAGGAAATTATCCACTTTTTGTGGTACATATAGTATGATGGTTTCTTACGTGTACATACATGCATGCTTATATACATGTATGTATGACTTGTAATCTTTTCATATGCCCAAGTATTGTATGTTTACTATCCTTCCCTTCTGATTCTGATGCACATCAATATTTGAGAATCATTGTGGGTTCCTTTTTCTGTAGTCTCCTCCCTCACAATCTGCATTAGATCTCATTAATTTCAGTGCGTTTTGGGGGTCTCTTTTCAGATTAAACAGATGTACTTGAGAACTGTATGTCATTTACTGTGAAATACTGTTTTCACTTTAATTTTCCTATTTCTATTATAAAAGTTTAACTTTTCCCAAATGGGTGGTGGGAGTAGGGCGGTAAGAATATTTACCATTTCATTTTCTTTCAGATCTGGAATCAATGTGTGAAACCAAGTTACTGTCTCTGAAGAAGGAAGTTTATGAAATAGAGTCATGCCAGAGGGAGATAATGGGACTTACAAAGCATGGCTTTGAGTACTCCAGTTTTAGAGACATTTTGGAATATAGAAACCACTTTGAAAAACAACTGGGATATCAAAGTGGGCATTTCAGCCAAGAAATACTCACTCATGAATACATGCCCACATTTATTCAACAGACATTCTTTACTCTACATCAAATAATTAATAATGAAGAGAAACCCTATGAATGTAAGAAATGTGGAAAGGTCTTTAGTCAGAATTCACAATTTATTCAACATCAAAGAATTCATATTGGTGAAAAATCTTATGAATGCAAGGAGTGTGGGAAATTCTTTAGTTGTGGCTCCCATGTTACTCGACATCTGAAAATTCACACTGGTGAAAAACCCTTTGAATGTAAGGAATGTGGCAAGGCTTTCAGTTGTAGCTCATACCTTTCTCAACATCAGAGAATTCATACTGGTAAGAAGCCCTATGAATGTAAGGAATGTGGGAAAGCCTTTAGCTATTGCTCAAATCTTATTGACCATCAGAGAATTCACACTGGTGAAAAACCCTATGAATGTAAAGTATGTGGGAAAGCCTTTACTAAGAGCTCACAACTTTTTCAACATGTGAGAATTCATACAGGTGAGAAGCCCTATGAATGTAAAGAATGTGGCAAAGCTTTCACTCAGAGCTCAAAGCTTGTTCAGCATCAGAGAATTCATACTGGTGAAAAACCCTATGAGTGCAAGGAATGTGGCAAGGCCTTTAGTAGTGGCTCGGCGCTTACTAATCATCAGAGAATTCACACTGGGGAGAAACCCTATGATTGTAAGGAATGTGGGAAAGCTTTTACCCAGAGCTCACAACTTCGTCAACATCAGAGAATTCACGCTGGTGAGAAACCCTTTGAATGTCTTGAATGTGGGAAGGCCTTTACTCAGAACTCACAACTTTTTCAACATCAGAGAATTCATACAGATGAAAAACCATATGAATGTAGTGAATGTGGAAAGGCCTTTAATAAATGCTCAAATCTTACGCGACATCTGAGAATTCACACTGGTGAAAAGCCCTATAACTGTAAGGAATGTGGAAAGGCATTTAGTAGTGGCTCAGATCTCATTCGTCATCAGGGAACTCATACTGATGAATAATAAAAGTTAAAGCTCTTGTTACCTAACTGATATTTTAAACAACAACAACAAAAAATCATGTTTGGTAGTTACACTTTCACTATTTTTTGTTTTTAAATTTTATTTCGTATTTCTTTTTAATTCAAATGTATTTCAGTCTAAGTTATGAATTAAGATTCTAAATTGACATTTGCCCATCCCATGTCCCCCAATCTTGTACTAAGGACAGTTGTTCAGTAATTATTTTCTTGCCCCTTATTTTATTTTACCTTCTTGGTGAGACATTCTTGTTTATATTTGCTTGAATTTATTTTTCTTCTCTGATCTATGTGTTTGTGCTTACACCAATATCATGCTGTTTAAAATTGTGTGACCTTGTATTTTTTAATTGTAGAATTACAACCTTGTTTTTGAAGTCAGTATTAATCTTTCATTTCATTTCACAAATGAAAGATTCTGAATCTTTCATTTCACAAATTTGTATTTTCTTACATAAAACGGAAAATCAGAAAACCAGCAACTAAAAACCAAGATTAACAGTAATCATAGCAACTATCAATGGCTACTCTGTAAAGATGATAGAGCAAACCTCCCAGATTCTGTTTTTAAAATCATGGTATGCATGCGTGTTATCCCTTCACCTGTTTTTATATCATGCCAAAAAATATGGTTGCCATTTTAGTAAATACAGATTTTTTAAATGAGTTATATATACTTAATTACTTTTCAAAGTGACTTTATTACTCGTGTTCTATTTGCATCTAAATGTTTGCAGTTATGAAGTATGTCCTGATTTTTGACCTTTGAATCTTTCTTTCTTTCTTTTAAAACACCTATTTCAATCGCTGAAATTATGCACATTTTCTCCCTGTAAACTATTTTGTTCCTTTTTATCCACCCCAATCTCATGCTAGAAAGGTAATTAACCAGTTATCAATGTGTTTACGTCTAGTTTTTGTTTTTACTTTTCACTTTTATATGTTAGTGGCATTTTATTTCTTATGTATTATTAAAGATAATCATGCTGTATGTGTGGGTTTGTTGTGAGGATTCAATGAATTAATAAATGTAAAGTGCTTAGAACTATTCCTATTGCATAGTAAATGCTTAGTAAAGTTGTCCACTGTGTTCCTTGGTACACTCATTTTCAAGTTATCTTTATTATTTGTAGAGATTACTTTTTTAAAAGTTTATTTAAGGGGCGCCTGGGTGGCTCAGTGGGTTAAGCCTCTGCCTTTGGCTCAGGGTCCTGGGATCAAGCCCCTTGTCTGGCTCTCTGCTTGGCAGGGAGCCTGCTTCCCCCTCTCTCTCTGTCTGCCTGCCTCTCTGCCTACTTGTGATCTCTCTCTGTTAAATAAATAAATAAAACTTTAAAAAAGAATAAAGTTTATTTAAATAATCTCTATACACTATGTGGTACTTGAATTCATGACCCTGAGATTGAGAGTCACACACTCTTCCAACTGAGCCAGCCAGGTGTACAATATTGGAATACTAGAATATAAAATCCTTTACTCAAATCCTATTTGTGTAAAGGACTTTAACCATGTTGTTTACCTTTGTCTAAGAGAATTCCTAATGGAAAAAAGAGATGAATGTAATGAGATATAGGAAAGGTTTTCTCATCACTCATTATTCAGCATGAAATTTTAAAAGAAAAAAAGAATTTGTGGATAGTCTTCCTTCAGACTCCATCTTCTATGCCTGCACAAGATTAATGCCAGTCTGAAGCCCTGTGAGTATGACGAATAGTTGAAAGCATAGCTGTCAAAAAACAGGAAGAGATAAGAATATGATTCCTAATAATTAGTTCCTCCCAAAACGGAAAACATACAGGCCACAATATTTGACCAGAATGGAAGAAACCATAACAACAGGATAGCCGTCAAATATCTGAATTTTAACTTAGTGCTCCCTATTGATTAACATGGGTTAGGGAACTAAGTCCTTAATGTACATATTATTTAATGTGAAAATGCACACAATTGAAAAACCTGTGAATGGCATGTTGTATTGGAAGTTTTATAAACCATTATGCATGTATATATTCAAATGCTAGAGGGGTCATTACTAAACATAGAACTCAAGAAGCTTAAATAAGCAAAAACAAGTCTAAAATTTGAGTAGAGAAAGGCATTCTTAGTTATGCAGAAATAAATGAAAAAAGTCGACAAACTGAAATAGAAAATTTGATTATTTGACAAAAAAGTAGACATTTTAGTCACTTGTGTGGGGAAATAAGGATGATAGATGAGCAATACTGTGCAATTGAAATGACTACATATTTTAAAGGACTTTATCTTTCTGGGTTATGACAATGTTCTGAGATTTGTGGTGTATGGTTGTACAACTTTGTGAAGATACCAAAAACTACTGAACAGTATACTTTAAAAGGGTGAATATAATAGTATATGAATTTTATCTCAAGGTAAAATACTATAGATATTTTTATACCATATGTGAAAATCTGGACAAAGTATGGGGATTTTTATAAAGAAATTGAACTGACATCAGAATTGACTAGAGCAGGGTGCCTCTGCCTTGGTTCAGGTCATGATCTCAGGGTCCTGGAATTGAGCCCCACATGGGGCTCTCTGCTCAGCAGGGAGCCTGCTTCCCCACTGCACCCCACCCCTGCCTCTCTACCCAATTGTGATCTCTGTCTGTCAAATCAATAAATCTATATATCTATCTTTTAAAAAATTGACTAAGGCAGAAGTGTAAAATCTTTTTTTTTAATTTTTAAAGATTTTATTTATTTATATGACAGAGATCACAGGTAGGCAGATAGAGAGGAGGAAGCAGGCTCCCTCCTGAGCAGAGAGCCCGATGCGGGGCTCTATCCCAGGACCCTGGGATCAAGACCTGAGCTGAAGGGAGAGGCTTTAACTCACTGAGCCACCCAGGCGCCCCAGTGCTTATATAATTTTATCATGTATATAAGTTTCTTATAGCCACCACAATATACAAAACTGTTTAATCACCACAAGGCTACCTTGATGCTATCACTTTATTTATTTTTTTTTTTTAGATTTTATTTATTTATTTGACAGAGATCACAAGTAGGCAGAGAGGAAGTCAGAGAGAGAGAAGCAGGCTCTGTGCTGAGCATAAAGCCTGATGCAGGGCTCGATCCCAGATCCCTGGGATCATGACCTGAGCCAAAGGCGGAGGCTTTAACCCACTGAGCCACCCAGGCACCCCGATGCTACCACTTTATAACCTTGCAAACAACTTCCCACATCCTTAAGCCCTGGTGACTATTAATCTGTTCACCATTTCGATAATTTTTTAAATTTCAAGAATGCCATATAAATGGAGTCATACAATATATAGACTCTTGTGACTGGCTTTTTTTTTTCCTCTCAGCATAATTGCCTTGAAATCCATCTGAGTTGTTGCATATACCAATGGTTGAGTAGTATTCCATGATATGACTATGCCACAATTTTTTTTGTTTTTTTATTTGTGTTTTTTTTTAAAGATTTTATTTATTTATTTGACAGAGATCACAAGTAGACGGAGAGGCAGGCAGAGAGAGAGAGAGAGAGGGGAAGCAGGCTCCCTGCCGAGCAGAGGACCCAGGACCCTGAGATCATAACCTGAGCCGAAGGCAGCGGCTTAACCCACTGAGCCACCCAGGTGCCCTTATTTGTGTTTTTTTTTAATGTGCCACAATTTTAAAAACTATTTCTCCATTCAAGGATATATGAATTATTTCCAAGTTTTGGCTATAACGAATAAAGCTAATATGAACATTCGTGTACAGACTTTATGTAAACACAGTTTTCAGTTCTCTGGGATAAATGCAAAGTAGTTCCATTGCTGAGTCATATGGTAAGTGCATTTTGAGATTTATAAGAAACTGCTGAACTATTTTCAAGAGTGGATGTATTGTATTATTATATTATATATACTGCAATACACAGGTGATCTAGTTCTCCACATCCTCACCCCCCTCTGCTGTTGTCACAATATTTTAGCCATCCTGCCCCTGAAGTAAAGTAACCTTGCAATAACAAATCTTATTATTATTATTATTTTTTGCCTAGTACAGTTTTCTTGTTCCTGCTCTCTTCTGACTATAAAATCTCTTGCTTTGTATGGCTCTTTGGAACTCCTTTTTACCTACTAGATTGAGTGCTACCCAATTAAGGAATGTGGAATAAAGCCAGGGAGATCTTTAAGTTTTGCCCAATTGAATTTTAATATAGCAGAGGTCTCTAGATGCCTGGCATCTCACCCTGGGATGATTTAGCACAGATAAGGCAGATAAGGAGATGGTTGGGATATATAGATCCTGGTTTGGTTGGTTTATATGTAAAAGACATGCTTCTTGCTAAGTAAGCCCTTTGCTAGCTCTAAGAATTGATCGGCCTGGGAGGGAATCTCTCTCCAGGACTGTAAGGCTCCCAAATGCCCAAACATCAGGAATACAGAAAATAAGAAAACATACTTAATGCAACTGGGCTTGTGGTAAATAGATGCCAAAGAGACACAGACAGAATCTAAGAAAACACAGAACTCATATATACAATAGAATCATACTCATCAATAAAAAGGAGTTAGCTATCGATAGGTGCAATATCTTGGCTGGAACTTAAGGGCATCGTGCTTGATGAAAAAAAAGCCAATATCAAAAGGCACACCTTGTGTGGTTCTATTCGACATCTTCAAAATGACCAAACTATAGTGACAGGGAGCAGGTGAGTAGCTGCCAGGGGACAGGGACATGGATGGGTTGAATAGGTGTGGCTATTAAGGGGTAGCAGATGGGGCTCATCTGAGGTTATGGAACTGACTGTGGTGGTGGTTCCGGGAATCTGTACATGAGGTCAGCATGCCCCACACAGCACACACAGACACATGTGAGCATATGTACAAACTGATGAAAATGGAGTATGGTGTGTAGCCTGGTTAACAGTATTATACAGAATCAGTTTCCTAGTTTTGATATTGTATCACAGTATATGTCACTGGGGGGAAGCAGGGAGAAAGGTTCAGGACTGAACGTACTACTTTTGCAACTTCCTGTGAGTTTATAATCATAAGAGATTAAAACTTAATCATAATTTAAAAAGTAAAAAATGTAAGTAAAGATTTAAGAGTCAATATCAATCCCAGACCAACCTAAGAGTCTTATTTTTGTTCTATGTTTCATTTTCTTGTACAAATACCTTTTTCTCCCAATTTTCAGACTTGCAGAGCCTCTCTGGCCTCAGCCTTTCCATCCCCACAAAGGCGTCTTGGGTGTGGGGGCTGGGGCTCCTGCTCCCAGGCATAGCCATCACCGGGGAGCTGAAGACTGTCAAGACTGTTGCCATGTGCACAGCCTCCCCTCTGGATGGCCTTGTCAGGGTGTCCTTGCAGGCCCCACGGTTTCGCGGTGGACGCAGGGACTTACACAGCCTGTGGGCAACCCGTGCGCATGCGCAGTGCTCTGACTGGGCTGGGTGGGAGTTACCTGTGTGACGTCTACTTGGACAAGGAGAGTAAACAGAAAATAGCTTCATTTTTGTCTCTCATTGTCACTTTAAATATGCTCAGTGGAGCTAGATCTTCCCTGATCCCGCAGTAAAATTTATTTAAAGATCATGATTTTTTTTTTTAATCGCTTCTACCTACTACAAATGGTTTCAACTCAGTAATAAAAATGTCCAGTCTTTATGGCTGAGTGAAAATTAAGACTCCTTCTTCTGCTTCAATCTGTTTGCAGTTTATGGTAAATTGCTTTTTCAAAAAATGAGTGCAACTATATTTTTGGTCCCACTTGGTCTTCCAGACACTTGCCACTTTTCCCATCAGGAAGTGGAGACAGTTTCCCCTTTCCACTGAAGCTGGGTGGGCCTTATAAATTGCGAGTACAGTGGAAATGATGCTATGTGTTTCTGAGGCTAGGTGTGAAAAGTGATATAGCTTCCAACTGGATCTTTCTTGGGACTTTTTCCTAGAACCTTGAGCTGCAGTGTAAGATGTCTAAGGCTACCACGTTCTTAAGAAGCCCAAATTAGCCCACACAGAAAGACACTTGGAGAACCCTAAGATTACATTAAATAAGAGAGATGTCCCACCAGCTCCCAGTGGCTTTTGGAACTCTGCACAATTTTTCAGGTTCAGCTATCATGAAAAATTTGAGCCCGAACTGTCCAGCCAGATTGTTCCAGGATTCCTGACCCAGGGTAATCATGAAAGATAATCAATTATTGCTGTCGTTTGAAACCATTAAACTGGACAGACTGGATATTCAAACAGACAATGATAGATCATATATGACAACAGAATTCTTATCTACAAACTTTGTAGCAACCAACTAGTTTCCAATCAGGAAACCAAACTACAACCTTGGCAGTGATCACCCTACAACATTTAGGCTTTGGACAATGACTGCTAGCTCCTCCCCGCCCCCACCCCTCGCCTCTGTTCTGTGTTCAGGACCAACCAGAAAAAAACCAAATTCGATCCCCAAACCAGCCATATAATATGCAATGCTTCTTTATGCCAATAACCTCCAGTGTATTTCTGAAGCCTTCCTTTTTTCTCTCTAAAGTTTTCCTGCTCCCCTGCCTGCCTTTGAGCTCTACCAAACGCAAGTGATGGTGGCTGTAATACCAGTAATTTGAAACAACCTAAGGATAACAGGACAATTACATAAGTGGCCTGTAGAATTTACAAAATACTGCTGAAGTACACTTCGTGTTCAATATATATTTGATTGAAAAAGCAGGTTAAGATGATGAAAAATATTCACATAAAGCATATAAGCTTAAATACAGCTACGTCTGAATAGAGTGATTTCAGGCATTTTTTACACCTGATTGCAGAGGGCGGAGACACGTATCTGTTTTTGTGCGTTTGGCTCCAGCCTGCACCACCCGCACGTCTCCTGCTGAGACCGCGAGTTCACCTGCCCGGGTCTCTAGCCTCCGGGAGGGACTGCGAGCGCGCCCCCCGGCCTCCGCGGGGGCTTCTGGGAGTTGTGGTCCAGCCGGTAGGCCCCGCGTCCTTTAGCGCGGGGGCACCAGCCGCCGGCCTTCTGGGTTTGCAGCGCGGGTGGGCTGGGTTGGTTCCGGAACGCGGCACATGTAGGTCTCGTGGCGGCCTCGGTGCCCAAGACCTCCAGACGGACGCCCAGAGAGGTGAGTCCCCCCGTTTTACGGGTCGAGGGCGGCGGGAATAGCGGTGAGTCCCCGGGTCGTGTGAAGGGGAACCGGGGAAAACCGAACGTTCGGGACTCGCGGTGTCTGGAGGGAGACATAGGGGGCTTCTGGGTTCCACTGAGATGCGGCGGATGACTGTGTGTTCCCAAGTTGGTGAGCTGTAATGCATCCTTGGGTTCGGTGGGGCGGGGGGGGGGGGGCGGCAGAAACCGGGAGCCCTTGGTTAAATCTCTCCAGGCATTTTGGTTTTGGGGGAAGCTGGGACATGGTAACCCCAGGCTGGTAGGGAGAGGACAGTGAGGTAGGGTACGGCGGCGTGGGGAGGGTCGGGGGTGGAGACTGTCTAGGTCTACCTGTTCTAGGGTGTTTGTGGAAGTGTCTAGATCTGTGCCTTCTGGGGTTTGAGAGATGAGGGAGGAGTTAGTAGTAAGTGGTTGCTCCTGGATGTGGTATGTGGTGGGGAACTTGAGTCTTCTGAGTGAGGCTGTGTTCTGGCATCCCTGGATTTGGAAATGCAGCTTGGACATTGAGGAAAGGCGGCAGAGTCTTGTTTCCCCGCTTTTGTTGTAGATGTTCCTATGAGACCACCTTCACCTCTGACTCAGAGGGCTTTTCCAAAAGAGATGGGTTATTAGAAGGATGGGCAGGCTGTTCTGGACACCAGGCTAAACCAGACCCTCCATGGATTGCCAGAGAACTGCCCCACTTTGCATCTAAGAAGTCCTAGAGCTCAAAGAGGTCAGTAGCTTCTTAGAACTCTCAGGTGCCATGGAGTTAAATGACCTTCCCCTGGAGCCTTGGCTCTGGGGATGGCAAAGTCAGGAGTGTCTCATCTGGTAATCACCTGCACAGGTATCTGCAAAAGAGAATTCTCCATACTCTTGGCCAGAAAGGCTATAGGGGTGTTGTTTTCACTTTGTTGTCTCAGTGGAAGCTATAGGCCCAGATGTTAAAGGCGGAGTGCCCCAGTTGTGAATTTGGTATCCCAGGTGACCCCTGAGTCACAGCCTGGCTGTATCTCCCCAAAGCCCCTCTGAGTGCAGAGATTGCAGGATACCTGTGTTCTATATTCTTCATGGTCTTGCAGGTGATGTTGGTTCTTGACGCTTTTTTTTTTAAGTTTTTATTTTAATTCCACATAACATACTGTGTTTTATTAATTTCACGTGTACAATATAGTGACCCAACATCTCCATACATCATCCTGCACTCATTAGGACAAATGCAGTCATTAATGCACATCATCGATTTAACCCATCCCCCTAACCTTCTTCCCTCTGGTAACCATCAGTTTCTACTCTATAATTGAGTTGGTTTCTTGATTTCCCGCTCTCTTTTTGTTTTCCCTTTGCTTGTTTGTTTTGTTTCTTATGTCTACATATGAGTGAAAGCATATGGTATTTCTTTTTCTCTGACTGATTTTATTTTATTTTACTTAGCATTATACTCAGTAGTTCTATCCATGTCATTGCTAGTGACAAGATTTCATTCTTTTTTATGGCTGAATAATATTCCATTGTGTGTGTGTGTGATACTGCCTCTTCTTTATCCATTCCTCAAATGATGGACACTTGGGCTGCTCATATCTAGCCTATTGTAAATAGTGCTGCTATAAACATCAGAGAGCATGTATCTGTTTGAATTAGTATTCTTGTGTTCTTTGCATAAATACCCAGTAGTGCGAATGCTGGATCATAAGGTAGTTCTATTTTTATCTTTCTGAGAAACCTCCCTGCTGTTTTCCATAGTGGCGACATCAGGTTGCATTCGGAGCAACAGAGCAAGAGGGTTCTTTTTTCTCCATATTCTCACCACACCTGTTGTTGTGTTGTTTTAGCCATTCTGACAGGTGTGAGGTGTTCTCTCATTGTACTGTTCATTTGTATTTCCCTGATGATGAGTGATATTGAGCATCTTTTCATGTGTCTGTTGGCCATCTGTATGTTTTCTTTGGAGAAATAGCTGTTTATGTCTTCTGCCCATTTGTTAATTGGATTATTTGTGTTTGGGGTGTTGAGTTTTATTTAGTTCTTTATAGATTTCTCGGATACTAGCCCTTTATTGGATTTGTTATTTACAAATGTCTTCTCCCATTCTGTAGGTGCCTTTTGGTTTTCTTTGTTTCCTGTGCTGTGTAGAAGCTTCTCATTTTGATATAGTCCCAACAGTTTAATTTTACTTTTGTTTCCCTTGCCTGAGGAGAAGGAAATTGCTATGGCCAATGACAAAGAAGTTACTTCCTGTGCTCTTTTCTAGGATTTTTATGGTTTCAGGTCTCCATTTAGGTCTTTAATCCATTTTGAATTTATTTTTGTGTACGGTGTAAAAAAGTGGTCTAGTGTCATTCTTTTACATGTTGCTGTCAGTTTTCCCAACACCATTTGTTGAAGAGACCATCCTTTTCCCATTGGATAGTCTTTCCTGCTTCATCAAAGATTAATTGACCATATAATTGTGGGTTTATTTCTGGATTTTCTATTGATGCTTTTATTTTCCTTTTAGGTGGGGTTGGATCTGCGCAGGCTGGCTATGAGGATTTATGGCATGGGACTCAATTTCCATTTCTCCCAGCTCCCTATTCTGCCTTCTTTGGACTCTGCTGGCCCAAAGTGATTTGTAAAAAGAGGAGAAAATGGCCTGCAAGTTCCTGGCAGCAAGACACCCAGCGAGTGGGATGTAACCTCTTTTGTGCAGTAGTCCCCGTCCCCAGTCAGGTGACATGTGTTTGTTCACTTCCTTGCAGAGCCCATCAGGACTCTAAGACAAACATGAAACACAGCACAACTTTAAGATACTCCAGAGGAAAGCCCACTCTCCCTCCTCCGTGCACTCACCCTACCCCATGACCACATCAGAACTGTGGCACACCTTAACCTTCCATTAGTTTAGGTCACAATTTAGGTCACAAATGGTCCAGTATCTTTTCCACAAGCCCCAGTGTCTACTTTGGACACTGAGAAGTGCTGTCCTTCCTTGAGGGCTTTGTAGGCCTTGTTAAGGTTTTGGGTTTTTACTGCAATGGATTTTAAAATTTAAATGGCACCAAATTTACAGAAGAACTGCAATAATAGTACAAAGAACACCAGTATTGCCTTTACTCATATTCATCAATTGCCAGGGTATTTTTGGCCACAGTTACTTTATCATTGCATCTCTATGTATTTATCATTTTCTGAATCATTTGAGGGAAGTTGTAGACATTATGTCTTTCACCTATAATTACTTTGGCACACATCTTCTATATGCAAGAACAGCCCCTTAAATGACCATAGTATAATTTAGAAAATTTAACACTGATTCAGTACTATTGTCTGATCTCCAACCCATAATTAAAATTTGCCAGTTGTCTTAATTACTTTCTTTACGGCTTTTTTACCCTGTTACCTCTCTTTAGTCTTCTTTATTTTTTATTTTTATTTTTTTTAAAGATTTTTTTCTTTTTTTTTTTTATTTGACAGACAGAGATCACAAGTAGGCAGAGAGAGAGAGGGAAGCAGGCTCCCCACTGAGCAGAGAGCCTGATGAGGGGCTCTGAGCAGAGAGCCTGATGCAGGGCTCGATCCCAGGACCCTGAGACCATGACCTGAGCCGAAGGCAGTGGCTTCACCCACTGAGCCACTCAAGCACCCTCTTTAGTCTTCTTTAATCTGGAACATTTTCTTTAATGTTTCTCTGCCTTTTTTTTTTTTTTTGACTCTCTAATTTCATTTTATTTTTTCAGTGTTCCAACATTCATTTTTTAGGCACCACACCCAGTGTTCCACGCAATACATGCCCTCAATACCCATGACCAGGCTCACCCATCCCCCCATCTCCCTCCCTTCCAAAATCCTGTTTGTTTCTCAGAGTCCACAGTCTCCCATGGTTCATCTCCCCTTCCTATTTCCCCCATTCACTCTTCCTTTCCTTCTCCTAATGTCCTCCGTGTTACTCCTTATGCTTCGCAAGAAAGTGAAACCATATGATAACTGACTTTCTCTGCTTGACTTATTTCACGCAGCATAATCTCCAGTCTTGCCCATGTTGATACAAAAGTTGGGTATTCATCCTTTTTGGTGGGAGGCATAATATTCCATTGTATATATGGACCACATCTTCTTTATCCATTCGTCTGTTAAAGGGCATCTTGGCTCTTTCCACAGTTTGGCGACTGTGGCCATTACTGCTGTGAACATTGGTGCTTGATCTTGGTTTATGATGGGTGCGGGCTCAGCTATTCTGTAGAATATTCCTCAATTAAGATTTATTTGATCGTTCTTCTTGATTAGATTTAGGTTTTACACTTTTTGCAGAAATGATGCAGAAGTGATGTGTCCTCAGTGTATCATTATTGGATAACATATAATATTGATTTGTTTCATTACAAGTGATACTAACTTTGATGACTTAACTAAATTAATGTAGGGTTGGCAGCAGTCAGTTAAGTGTTTGACTTTTGATTTTGGCTCAGGTCATGGTCTCAGTGTCCTGGGATTGAGCCTGCATCGGGCTCCATGTTCCGTGCAGATTCTCCTTGGGAATCTCTTTCTCTCCCTCTCTCTCTGCCCCTCTTTCCACTTGCACTCTCTTTCTCTCAAAATAAAATAAAATAAAATCTTAAAAAAAATCAATGTAGGGCCTGCCAGGTTTCTCCACTGTGGAATATTTGGGGTTTGGAACAGAAGAGGCAGACCTCTTAAGCCAGCTGTCACTGTCATGTGGAAGGTATATGGAAGCCTATGAGGACAGTGAAAAAATTACCAGGGCTACCAGGGTTGACGGGAACTGGTGGGTAGGAAGAGTGCAGAGGATTTTTAGGGCAGTGAAAATACTCTGTATGATACCATAATAGTGGGTACATATCATTATACATTTGTCCAGACCCAGAGAATATACAAAATCAGGAGTGAACATGATATAAATTGTGGACTTTGGCTGATTATGATGTACTCATGGAGGTTACTCAGTTATACTGCATGTACCTACGGGGGACGTTGAGAATGAAAGAGGCCATGCATGTGTGGAGGCGGGGCTTATATGGAAAATCTTTGTAGTTTCCCCTCAATTTTGCTGTGAACCTTGAACTGCTTAAAATAAAGTCTTAAAAAACCTACATAACATCACATTTACCATCTTACCCATCTTTAAATGAACAGTATGGTAGGGTTAACTATATGAACATTGTTGTGTAGCTAATCTCTAGAACTTTTTAATCTTTCAACACTGAAACTCTGTACCCATTGAACAGTAACTCCCAATTCCCCCCCACTCCCCACTCAGTCCTTCACTTCTTTAATCACGGTTTCCCTTAAGTCTGTGAGGATCGCTGTATTGGCCCTTTTGAAGTCTTTTTCTGATGAATCTGACACCTGGTCATTGTCACAGGCAGTTTCTATTTCCTGCTTTTGCAGGGTGTGGGTCATACTTTCCTGTGAACCTGCATGCCTCATCGTTTGTGGTGAAACTGGACATTCTAGATAATATATTGTAGCAACTCTGGGTACTGGTGTTGTCCCTCAGCCCAGCTAAGCCTCATTACTCATCTGCAACATGCTCAGACCTATGAGGTCATAGATTTACTTTGTTTCTCAACAAAAAACTACTTTCTAACTTACAAAATGACATATTAAGAGTTCTGGTAGGGGCATCTGGGTGGCTTAGTCAGTTAAGTGGCTCCTTCAGCTCAGGTCATGATCCCAGGGTCATGGGATCGAGTCCCACATTGGGCTCCCTGCTCAGCAGAGAGCCTGCTTCTCCCTCTCCCTCTGCCTGCTGCTCTGCCTACTTGTGCTCTCTATCTCTCTGTCAAATAAATAAATAAAATCTTTTGAAAATAAAATAGAGTTGTGGTAAATTTTTCCTCATGCTGAGGAGTCTAGTTCTTTAATTTAAATTCCAGCTTCTACTGAGAGAGCTGGTTGGCTGGCTCTCTTGCAAGGCTGCTTTTGTGTGCATAGAAAGAACTAGGGGTGCCTGGGTGGCTCAGTTGGTTAAGCGGATGCCTTCAGCTCAAATCATGATCTCAGAGTCCTGGGATCGAGTCCCACATTGGACTCCTTGCTTGGCGAGGAGTCTGCTTTTTCCTCTGCCTGCCATTCCCCTGCTTGTGCTCTTTCTCTCTGTCAAATAAATAAGCAAAATCTTTAAAAAAAAAAAAAAAGAAAAGAAAAAGAAAAATTCTTGGAAAGGAAAAGCTACTTGAACAAAAAGGAGTTTAGGAAAGTGGTACTTCAGGCAGCAAATTTACAATAGTGAAATCTTTATAATAACCATAACTGATTAGGAAATTAATAAATGAAGGAGAAAAGATTCTATTCACAAAAGCAGCAAAAATATCAAACTCATTTCCTTGAACCTAAGGGGGAAAAAACATGCAAGATCTTTAAGAAGAATGCAATAAACTCCCTGAAGGACAAGAAAATTACCCATTTGTTTTTTAGATTTTAAGAGGTGATTTAAAGTTACAGCTGTATTTAGAACAATGATAAGTTTTTTTAAAAAAGAATATTATGGAAAAATAAATGTTCCAGAAGTCACTGGAAAATGTATATATAAAACACACACACACATACAAACTTTAATTAGTGTCAAGAATATCTCATCTGTAATATATGTAAACATTTAATAAACTCTTGGATTCATCACTCTTTGTGTGTTTTGGATTTTAGATCTGGATTTCTTTTTTTTTAGTGGGCCAGAAGTACAAAGGGATCTTTGGCCCTTTAAGAGTATTTACTTTTTAAAAGGCTTTGTAACCTTTATTATAAATGTTAATGAGGGTAAGGTAATTAAGGAAATTTTGGAAAACTACAAAAGACAGAAATAAAGAAGTTGGGGTGCCTGGATAGCTCAGTCCATTGAATGTCTGTCTTCGGCTCAAGTCACCACCCGAGGGTCCTGGGATCCAGCCCTACATCAGACTTCCTGTTCAGCGGGGAGTCTCTCCCTCTGCTATTCCCCCTGCTTGTGCTCTCTGGCTTCCTCTCTGTGTGTCAAATAAATAAAATCTTAAAAAATAAAGAACTCCCAATTCCAACAGTTTTTAATAAAAGAATAGGATATAGAAACTGAAAGACCTCCCATTTCTCCCCAAAGGTAACCATTATAAACAACTTGATATCTCTTTCCAGACCTTTTGCATTTACTTGTAACCCACATGTGTGTATGTATCTGTTTTTTTTTTTAATCTGCAGTCTGCATTTTTTTCTCCGAACATTGTAACACGAACCTCTTTCTAATGTAATCTATAACATTATCTTCTCTTTAAAGAATTTTTAAGACTCTCTGTTATTGTGTAACTTTGCTAACTAGAGTTTTTTAGAATCACTGTAATTTTATAAATTTGTACAAAGATTTTAAGTGAATGTGCATTGCATACAACAAATTATACAAATAATAAGGTAAAGTGTGGAATTTTTATATAATTGCACATTGAAGAAACCACCACCCAAATAAATATAGAATATTTCTGTCACCTTACAAAGTTCCCTTTGTGCCCCACCCCAGTCAGTTTTTCCATAGGGAACCACTATCTCTGATTAGCTTTGCCTGTTCTAGAAGTTTGTACTCACTTCTTCACTTAGCATAACATCCATGAGACTTGTCCAACTGAATGTTAACATTCAGTTATTTCATTTCTTAGTGTGTAGTCTGTATTTGTTTAAAAACATTTTGCTTATTAAACATAGTGCCTGTTAAAAGTAATAGATATTGCTGAGTAGAAAAGTTAAACATTTGTAAACATACAGTTTATAAACAGTTGTAAACATACAACTGAGTAGAAAGTTAAACATGAAATTAATTAGCCAATGTCTAGTTTCCCATCCAATGAATTGATGATCATTTACTTCTATGTATAAAAGTCATACTTTAACCAACTGAGCCACCCAGGCGTCCCTATGTATAAAAGTCATACTTAAAAAAAAAAACTTACAAAAATGCATCTCTACAGACTGGCTACTTTCTTTGTGAAGTTCTATTAAATTTACCTTTGTCAGTATATACAGAGGTGCCTCATTCTTTAGCAGATGCACAGTATTGTATGGTCAGGTGTGAATGTACTTTCCGATGGTTGAAAGCTCTTCATGGCACCTGGGTGGCTCATTGGGTTGGGCCTCTGCCTTTGGCTCGCATCATGATCTCAGAGTCCTGGGATGGAGCCCCGAGTCAGGCTCTCTGCTCAGTGGGGAGTCTGCTCCTTCCTCTCTCTCTGCCTACTTGTGATCTCTCTCTCTGTCAAATAAATAAATAAATTTTTAAAAAGATTTTTTATTTATTCATTAGACAGAGATCACAAGGAAGCAGAGACTCAGGCAGAGAGGGAAGGGGAAGCAGGCTCCCCGCTGAGCAGAGAGCCCGATGTGGGGTTTGATCCCATGACCCTGGGCTGAAGGATCATGACCTGAGCTGAAGACAGAGGCTTTAACTCACTGACCCACCCAGGTGCCCCAATAAATAAAATCTTAAAAAAAAAAAAAAAAGAAAAGTCTTCACTGTTACAAATGTCTGCTACAGTAATTATCTCTGCACTCATATCTTCATGCTTTTGTGCAGGTCTTACACATAGAGTTGGAATTGTGGGGCCGAAGGTGTCTTGTACATTTAAAACTTTTTTGTAGTAAATGGAACTTTTTGTATTGAGGATTAGTTCACACATGATAAGCTTCACATATTTAAAGTGTTAATTTGATATATTTTGAGGTGTTTTTATACACTTGTGAAAAATATCATCTCAATCAAGATAAGGTTTCTATCACCCCTAAAAGTTTCCTCATTCACTTTTGAAATCCCTACTTTCTGACCCTCAGGTTGGTGTATGGAAAATTTCTGTCCCTCCACAATTTTGCCGTGAACGTAGAGCTGCTCAATTTGATGGATAAAATGAAATTGTTGCCCCCAAGAAGACTGTACCTGTGTATGTTCCAACAGCATATGAGATAATTTTCTCATAGGCCCTAGTGATACCATTTTTGGTATAATTGAGATGATTGGCATTGTTTGCAAATTAGCTAGATTAAGTAATAATACTGTGTGAATGTTAAGTCTGATTTTGATGACCTTGCTGTTTTTACGGGAGAGAATGTCCTCGTTCTTAGGAAATACCTACTGAAGAATTGGGTCATAGCGAGCCATGGGGTCTGTAACTTTCCCTCACATGGTTTGGAAAAGAATTGTGTGTGCGGAGGGAGAGAGAATAATAAAGTAAATGGGCCGAATATTAACAACTGGTGAATATGAGTCAAGGTTCTTGGTGTTACTCTTGCTGGTGAATATGAGTCAAGGTTCTTGGTGTTACTCTTGCTACGTTTCTATAAAATACGAGGTTATCCAAAAAACCTACAACCATGGGTTCTATCACCAACATTGCATGGATCTGGGATGGGGTCTGCATTTTTGACAAGTTTCTTCAAACCATACTTGGGGCTCCACTTCCTGACCTTATCACTGCCTGTTCACCACACTGAGCATTATTACTGTTTTATATTGCAAATGGGTCTCTCTTTTTTTTTAATTTTTTAAAAAGATTTTATTTATTCATTTGACAGAGAGAGAGATCACAAGTAGGCAGAGAGGGAGGCAGAGAGAGAGGAGGAAGCAGGCCTCCCACCGAGCAGAGAGCCCGATGCAGGGCTTGACCACAGGACCCTGAGATCATGACCTGAGCCGAAGGCAGAGGCTCTAACCCACTGAGCCACCCAGGTGCCCCACAAATGGGTCTCTTTACTGAAGTTCCCCAAAATTCCTGGAACTTCTCTTGTTTGAGAAATAAATACACATTTTTATGAGTGTATAAGTAAATACAAAACGTGATATCGGTGTACAATAGATTTACTCACCTTTCTCAGTCAGAGGATCTTCACAGATACCAAAGCCTAGATCTGACTTGTGTTAGGGCCTTCAGTCACACTGCAGGGCCCTAATCCACAAGTCTTTCCCCTCACGCAGGGCATATACAGTACAAACCAGAGATGATTTTCCATTTTGAACAAGAAGATGAAGTATGGGTAGAGGAAGAAATGCCAAGAAGCTCCTATTCAGGTGAGAACCAGCCAGCCAGGAGTAAATGCCATCAGTAACCACAAATCCATGAAGAGATGGGTAGCAGTTTTAAAAATACATATTATTTGGGATGCCTGGGTGGCTTAGTTGGTTAAAGCCTCTGCCTTCGGCTCAAGTCATGAATCCAGAGGCCTGGAATCGAGCCCTGCATTGGGCTCTCTGCTCAGCAGAGAGCCTGCTTCCCCTTCTCTCTCTATGCCTGCCTCTCTGCCTACTTGTGATTTCTGTCTAATAAATAAATAAAATCTTTTAAAAAATACAAATTATTTGACTTTTTATGTTTTCAATTGAAAATATGTAAATATTTTTTGATTGGAGACAAGTACCTTTTTTTAAAAGATTATTTTTTATTTATTTGACAGATGGAGATCACAAGTAGGCAAAGAGGCAGGCAGGGAGAGGAGGGGAAGCAGCCTCCCTGCTGAGCAGAAAGCCAGATGCGGGGCTTGATCCCAGGACCCTAAGATCATGACCTGAGCCGTAAGGCAGAGGCTTAACCCTCTGAGCCACCCAGGTGCTCCGAGACAAATACCTTTCTTATAAGAGCATTAAATGCTCAGGCTCCTTACATGCTTATGAATCAGCCTTACCATCTTATTTGTTCCTCATTAAAATTTTTGACAGGTGTTCACTCCATATTTGATGTGTGTGTGTGTGTGTGTGTGTGTTAAGCTCTACACCCAACACATGGCTTGAATTCATGACCCTGAGATCAAGAGTCGTATATTCTCCCAACTGAGCTAACTAGGTGCCCCTGTTCATTTCATACTTGTAAAAGTTATATTTTTAACTTTTTGATAATTATGCTTTAAAAGCACTAACACATTTGTAGTTCATGGAATTTAATCCAGTGTTTTAGTAACACTTAATTTCCTCACTAAGGAGAGGGCCTTCTATATGTTCCTTTTACCACTGAAACAAAAATGAAAAACCCAAGGTCAAGAGGACAAAAACCAACAGCCCAACATTTCTCTACTTTACAGAGCTTTTTGGTCTTCCCAGCACTGCCTGAGAGTGTGTCCAGGTGCACTGTGCATCCTTCGACAAAACCCCTGCTCACTTTTGTCATCTCATTTTTTGGTCCCAGGTGTCAAGGATGAGAATGATGGGATTCTCCCTTGACAAGTATCTCCAAGAGAAAAACCCTACCGTGTGGGGGTTTCTCAGTGTGGCCAAGACTTCAGACAGCTCAGAAACCACCTACTTCACCAGCAAACCCATACAGGAGAGAAGCCCTTGCCATATAATGGGCGTGGAATAGCCTTCAGTGTAAGGACAGCCGACCTTAACCTTCCCAGGCTCCTATCCAGAGAAAAGCCCTACCAGTGCACGGAGCGTTCCAGAGTCTTCAACTCATGATCCACTCTGAGAAGGCACAGGAAGGACCACGTGGGAAAGAAACCTCACACATGTGAGGAATGCGGGAAGGACTTCAGCTGCAACTCTAACCTGTCCATCCACCCACGAGTCCACATGGGTGAGAAGCCCGATATGTGTCAAGTGTGCAGGAAGGACTTAAGCTGTAGCTCCAACCTCTTGAACCACCAGCGTGTCCACATGGGCGAGAAGCCCTTCAGATGCCGTGACTGTGGCAAGGACTCCATCTGCGGGGCAGCCCCGCAGATCCACCAGAACGTCCACACAGGAAGGAAGCCCCATGCTTGCGAGGTATGTGGCTGGGGCTTGACTTCACGCTCTGCGCTGGCGTGACACTGGCAGGACCATGCAGGAGACAAAGCCTAAGTGTGTGACACATGTGGCCAAGGTTTCAGCCAGAGGGTCAACCCAGCGCATCCATACTGGGGAGAGACCATTCCGGTATGAGGCCTGTGGGAAGCAGTTTGGCCGGAGCAAGGACCTGGGCCTCCACCAGAGGGTCCACACCGGAGAGCGGCTCTATAGGTGTGGGGCTTGTGGGAGGGGCTTCAGGCACCGCTTATCCCTCAAGAGACACCAGGGGGTGCACACAGGGGAGAGGCCCTATCCCTGTGCCATGTGTGAGAAAGTGTTCAGTCAGAGAGTCCACCTGAGACGCACCAGAAGGTACCCTGTAGGGAGAAATTTTCGGGACTAGACGTGGGCCAAGCAGGTGCCTTCCAGAGCTGGGGGGAGTATCAGGCTGTGTCTGCTGAGATGCAGGGCCTGGGTCAGGCTTAACAGTATAGGGCACTTATTTCTGTTTGTGTGGGAAAGACATCATAAGTGTGCAGCTAAGTAGATTTTCATGAAGCGAACACACCCATGTTGGAGCTCCTGGCTAGAGAAACAGAACATTTCCAGCTTTTCTTGGAGAACGTCTGCGTGCTCCCTTCGGCTTGCCACTCCACAAAGGAAATCACTCTCCTGACTTCTAAAATGTATATTAGTTTTGTAAGTTCTAGAATATCATGTAAGTGGAATTACACAGCATGTTGTCTTTTATGCAGGACCTCATTCACTCAGTGTTTGCAGGAATCACGCATGTCCTTGTATGTACACCAGAGATCACCCATTTAGCATTCCATACAACACAACTCAACACAACTGCCTTTTGTCCGTTTGCTTGCTGAGGGACATTTACATTTGGATTGTTTCCAGGTTTCAGCTGTTGCTGTGAACATCTGGGTACACACATATTTTGTGTCGACGTACTTTAATTCCTTTTGGGCATAAACCTAGGAGGAGAATTGATGGGTATTCTAAGACTTTTTTAAAAACTGAGTTTATTGAAGTCCTAAAACACATGATGAAATTTTACTCTATGTCAATATACAGAAAATAATTATGCAATTTAACAATATTATACATTGGATTTTTACATGTACCTGGAAATTTTCAAACAAATATAGAAATAAAACAGTGTAAGCAAATTCCTGTCCCCATCATCTAGCTACTCATGATGAATTGTCTCCTTTATTCTACCCTCCTCCCTTACATACACAATCCTGGAGTATTTTATTTTATTTTATTTTATTTTATTTAAGATTTTATTTATTTATTTGAGAGAGAGACAGTGAGAGAGAACATGAGCGAGGAGAAGGTCAGAGGGAGAAGCAGACTCCCCATGGAGCTGGGAGCCCAATGTGGGACTCGATCCCGGGACTCCAGGATCATGACCTGAGGTCGTCCAACCAACTGAGCCACCCAGGCGCCCAATCCTGGAGTATTTTAAAGCAAATCCTAGACTATGATATTGTTTCATCGCTAAATACTCTAGTGTATATCTTCAAAAAATAAATATTCATTTAAAATGTTTTTTCAAGGAATCACCCTTTGCTTTAAACTTTCTTTTTAAGATTTATTTATTTATTTGGCAGACAGAGATCACAAGTAGGCAGAGAGGGAGGCAGAGAGAAAGGGGGAAGCAGGCTCCCTGCTGAGCAGAGACCCCGACGTGGGGCTTGACCTGAGAACCCTGAGATCATGACCTGAGCTGAAGGCAAGAGGCTTTCACCCACTGAACATCCAGGTGCCCCTAAACTTTTTTTTTGTAATTGAGGTAAAGTTCAGGTAACATAAACTTTACTATTTTAACCTTTCCAAGAGCACAGCTGAGTAGTTTTGAGTAAATTTACAAGGTTGTCTAACCACTATCACTATCTCCTTCCAGGGCCTTTTCACCAGGCCAAAAAGAAAGCCCCTTCCCATTAGGCAGTCACTCCCCATTCTTCCCTCCTGCCTACCTCTGGCAACCACTAACTTGCTTTCTGTCCCTGTGAGCTTTTCTGGACATTCGACATAAATGGAATCATGCAGCATGTGGCCTTTTATGGCTGCTTTCACTTCCCATAATATTTCCACGGTTTATCCATGTTATAGCAGGTGTCACTGCTACATTGCTTCTTACAGCTAAACAATATTGTATTGTATGGGTATAGCACAGATTTTATCTATTCTTCAGTTGATGGACATTTGAGTTGTTTCCAGTTCAGAGCTATTATGAAAAATGTTACCATGAACATTCATGTACAAGGTTTTCATTGAGTATATGCTTTTGATTCTCTTGGATGTATATGGAGGAGTGGAATTGGTGGATCATATGGTCATTCCATCTTTCACTTTTCGAGGAGCTGCCAAATTGTTTCCCATAGTGGTTATACCATCTTACTTTGCCACTAGCAATGTATGGGGGTTCCAGTTTTTCCACATTTTCAACAGCAGTTGTCATTCCCTGTCCTCCCCCTGCCTTAAAAAAAAAATCCTAGTCCCATTGGTAGCTGTGAAGTGGTATCTTGTGGTTTTGATTTACGTTTCTGTAACTACTAATGATGTTGAGTTTCTTCTCCTGTGTTTATTGGCCATTTGTATATTTTCTTTAGAGAAATGTCTCTTCAAGTCCTTTGTCCATTTTATTATTTTTTTAAAGATTTTATTTATTTATTTGACAGATCACAAGTAGTCAGAGAGGCAGGCAGGGGAGGGCGGCGGGGGAAGCAGGCTCCCCGCTGAGCAGAGAACCTGATGTGAGGCTCGATCCCAGGACCCTGGGATCATGACCTGAGCCAAGGGCAGAGGCTTTAACCAACTGAGCCACCCAGCTGCCCCTCTTTGTCCATGTTAAAACTGGATTATCTTTTTGTTGTTGAATTGTAAAAATTATTTATATGTTGCTGTCATTTGCAAATATGGTCTCCCATTCTGTGTGTTTTATTTTCACTCTCTTGGTGATGTCCTTTGATGCACAAGTTTTTAATTTTTTAAAATTTTATTTTATTTACAAGTTTTTAATTTTGATGAAGTCTAATTTATTTGCTTTTTTCTTGATATTTGTGCTTTTGATGTTCTATTTTAAGAAATGGTTACATAATAGGGGCACCTGGGTGGCTCAGTGGGTTAAAGCCTCTGCATTCAGCTCAGGTCATGATCCCAGGGTCCTGGGATCGAGCCCCACATCAGGCTCTCTACTCAGCAGGGAGTCTGCTTTCTCCTCTCTCTCTCTCTCTGCCTGCCTCTCTGCCTACTTGTTATTTCTGTCTGTCAATAAATAAATAAAATCTAAAAAAAAAATGGTTACGTAATAAAAAGTCACAACATTTTATACTTATATTTACTTTTAAGAGTTTCATAGTTTTAGCTCTTACATTTAAGTCCTTGGCCCATTTTTAATTAGTTCTGTATATGGTGTAAGGTGGAGTTCCAAATTCATCCCTTCACAAGTTGATACCCAGTTGTCTCAGTACCATTTGTTGAAAATGTTATTCTTTTCCCACTGAAGTCTTGCATACTTTTTGAAAATCGATTGACCTTAGATGTATGGGTATATCTCTAGCTTCCCAGTTCAGTTTCAATGATACGTGTTTAGCCTTTGTCAGTACCATACTGGTTTGATTCTGCAGTATTGTAGTAAGTTTTGAAAACAAGAAATGCGAGTCTTGTAATTTTCTTCTTCTTCTTCTTCTTTTTTAAAGATTTTATTTATTTGTCAGAGAGAGAGAGGGAGAAAGAGCAAGCACAGGCAGACAGAATGGCAGGCAGAGGCAGAGGGAGAAGCAGGCTCCCTGCCGAGCGAGGAGCCTGATGTGGAACTTGATCCCAGAATGCCAGGATCATGACCCGAGCCGAAGGCAGCTGCTTAACCAACCGAGCCACCCAGGTGTCCCTGCAATTTTCTTCTTTTTCAAGATAATTTTGGCCATTGTGACTCATTTGTAATACCATATAAATTTTAGGATCAGCTTGTCTGTTTCTGGAAAAAAAAAAAGCCATTGGGATTTTGATAGAGATTGCATTGGATCTGCAGTGGCTTTGGGAAATATTGCCATCTTAACAACATTAAGGCTTAGAATTCATGAACACAGGGTGTCTTTCAATTTATTTAAGTCTTCTTTAATTTCTTTCAACAGTGTTTTATATTTTTCAGTATACAAGAATATTATTCTTTTTAAGAAAATTTATTTATTTATTTGACAGAGATCACAAGTAGGCAGAGAGGCAGGCAGAGAGAGAGGGGGAAGCAGGCTCCCTGCTGAGCAGAGGCCCAGGACCCTGGGATCATGACCTGAGCTGAAGGCAGAGGGTTTAACCCACTGAGCCACCCAGGTGCCCCAAGAATCTTATTCTTGTTTTAAATTTCATTTTGGGATTGTTCATTACTAATATGTAGAAATACAACTGACTTTTGAACATTGATTTTGTATCCTGGAACTTTGCTGAGCTCATTGATAATTTCTAATAATTTTTAGTGGATTGTTTATAGAGTTTACTATATACAAGATCATATTATCTGTGAATAGAAGTAGTTTTGCTTTTTTTCTTTCCAATTTGGATGACTTTTGCTTCTTTTTCTTGCCCACTTGCCTTGGCTAGAACTTCCAGTATAATGTTTAAGAGAAGTGGCAAGAGGAGACATCCTTGTCTTTCTTGTTCCTTGTCTTAGAGGAAAAAGCTTTCGCTATTAATTTTCACAGATGCCCTTTTTTCTTTGTTCTATTAATATATTTCATTCATGGATTTTCCCATGTTGAACCAGCCTTACGTTCCTGGGATACATCCCACTTGGTCATGGTGCATAAGTTTTTTGCATGCAGCTTAATTCAATTTGCTAGTATTTTATTGAGGATTCTTGGCATTTCTATTCATAAAGAATGTTGGTCTGTTGTTTTCCATGATGTATTTATCTGGTTTTGATATTGGGGTAATACTGGCCTTATAGAATTAATTTGGAAGTATTCCCTTCTTTTTAATTTTTTTGGAAGAGTTTCAGAAATATTGGTGATAATTCTTTAAATGTTTTGGTAGAATTCACCAGTGAAGCCATATGATTCTTTTATTTGTTAGAGGTTTTCTTAGTCAATTTGGGGTGCTATAGTAAAATAACCATAGATGTGGCCTAAACAACAGACATTTATTTTTCATAGTTCTGAAGCTGGGGAGTCCAAGGTCAAAGTGCCACCAGATTCAGCATCTGTTGAGGGCCTTCTTTCTGATTTGCAGACAGTTGCCTCCTTGCTGTATCTTCATATGGAAGAGGGAGAGTCACATAGCACACTCTCTGGTTTCCTCTTACAAGGGTACTAGTCCTGTTGTTGGAACTCTGCCCTCATGACTTCATCTAAGCCTAGTTATCGCTCAAAGTCTCCACCTTGAAATACCTTCATGTGGGGGATTAGGACTTGAACATATGAATTTTGAGAGAGACAAAAACATTCATTCCATAACAGAATGTACTGGCTTTCTGATTCAATTTCCTTATTTGCCATGAAAAGACTGTTACATACTCCTTTTGAATAGGTTATGGTAGTTTGTGTGTTTCTAGGAACTTGTCAGCTTCATCTGAGTCATCTGATTTGTTTATAAAATTGTTCATAATGTTCTCTTATAATTTTTTCATTTCTGCAAGTTTAATAGTAATGTCCCAACTTTCATTCCAGATACTAGTAACTTGAATCACCTATTTTTCTTAGCCTATCTAATGGTTTATCAGTTCTGTCAATCTTTTCAAGGAACCAATTTTTTATTTTATTGATTCTCTCTTGTTTTTCTATTTCTTGTTTTATGTATATCCTTTCTAATATTTATCATTTCTTTCCTTCTGCTTACTTTGTGTTTATTTGCTCTTCTTTTTCTAGTTTCTTAAGGTAGAAAGTCAAGTTATTGATTTGAGATCTTTCTTGTTTTTAATGTAGCCATTTATAGCTGTGAATTTCCCTCTGAGTACTGCATTAGCAGAAGCCTTGAAGTTTTGATGTGTTTATGTTTTCATTCATCTCAAAGTATTGTCTGAATTCTGTTGTGATTTTTTTTTCATTGATCCACTGGTTGTTTAAAACTGTGTTTAATTTTCATGTAGTTGTGAGTAGTCAGATTTCCTTCTCTACTGATCTCTAATTTCATTCCATCTGGTCAGGGAAGATACGTTATATGGTTTCAGTGCTTATAAATTTACTGAGGAGTGTGTATGTGTGTGTGTGTGTGTGTGTGTGTGTGTCTGTCTGTCTGTCTGTCTTAGAATGTGGTCTGTCCTAAAGAATGTTCCATGACACTTGAGAATAATGTTTATTCTGACGTTAGGTGAAGTGTTTTACATATGTCTGTTAGTTCTAGTTGGTTTACAGCCTTGTTCAAGTCCTATGTTTCCTTGTTGATCTGTGTGTGTCTTTTAATAAATATGGGGCTTGAGGTCTTCAACTATTATTGTTGAATTGTCTATTTCTTCATTCAATCCTATTGGGTTTTGCTTTGTATATTATATGGCTCTATTGTTAGCTGCATATATGTTTTTGATTGTTGTGCCTTCTGAAGACTGACACTTTAATTAATATATAATTCATTGTCTCTTTAACCTTTTCTCATTTAAAGTCTACTTTTCTATGCTATTATAGCCATCTCAGATCTCTTTGAGTTACCAACTGCCTAAATGTAATTTTCCATTGTTTCACTTTGAAACTATATGTGTCTTTGGGTCTAAAGTGAGTCTCTTGGTGTGGGTGCCTGGGTGGCTCAGATGGTTAAGCATCTGCCTTTGGCTTAGATCATGATCTCTGGGTCCTAGAATTGAGCCCCGTATCAGGCTCCCTGCTCAGCAGGGAGTCTGCTTCTCCCTCTCCCTCTACCTTTCCCCCAACTTGCCCTTGCTTGCTCTTTCTCTCTTTCAAGTGAATAAATAACATTTTTAAAAATAAATAAATAGGGATGCCTGGATGGCTTAGTAGACTAAAGCCTCTGCCTTTAGCCCAGGTCATGGTCTTACAGTCCTGGGATGGAGCCCTGCATCAGGCTCTCTGCTCAGCAGGGAGCCTGCTTCCCCTCCTCTCACTCTGCCTGCTGCTCTGCCTACTTGTGATCTCTGTCTGTCAAATAAATAAATAAAATCTTTAAAAATAAATAAATAAATAAAGTGAGTCTCTTTTAGACAGCATGTAGTTAGATCATTAAAAAAATCCATCCTGCCAATATCTGCCTTTTTGTTGGAAAATTTAATCCACTTACAATTAAATACTGGAACGCCTGGGTGGCTCAGTCAGTTGAGTGACCAACTGTTGATCTTGGCTCAGTTCAAGATTTCAGTCCTGAGTTCAGCCCCACTTTGGGCTCTGCACTGGGCATGGAGCCTACTTAAGAAATAAATAAGGGCACCTGGGTGACTCAATCAGTTAAGCTTTTGCCTTCAGCTCAGGTCATGATCCCAGGGTCCTGTGATGGAGCCAAACATTGGACTTCCTGCTCAGCGGGGAGCCTGCTTCTCCTTCTGCCTTTCCCCCATGCTCATGCTTGCTCTCTCATGCTCTCTGTCTCTCAAATAAATTAAAAATATTTCAAAAATTAATTAATTACTGGGGCACCTGGGTGCAGTGTGTTAAGCATCTGACTCTTGGTGTTGGCTCAGGTCATGCTCTCAGAGTCATGGGGTCAAGCCCTGGTTCAGGGTCTGTGCTCAGCATGGAGTCTACTTGAGATTTTCTCTCCTTCTCCCTCTGCCCCTCCAGCTTGTGCGTTCTCACTCTCAAATAAATCTTTAAAAATAAATAAATAAAATAAATAAGTACTGATAAAGGATTTCTGCCATTATGCTATTTGTTTTTTATGTTATACATATTTTGTTCTCAAGTTTATTACTGCCTTTTACTTTGATTTTTTTTTTTTGAGTGTACCATTCTGGTTCCCTCTTTATTTCTTTCTCTATGTACTTTTAACTTATTTTCTTATTGGTTATAAGGGGGATTACAGCTGACATCTTTTTTTTTTTAAGTTTTTATTTTAATTCCAGTTAGTTAACATACAGTGTTATATTAGTTTCAGATATATAATATAGTGATCCAACATTTCCATTCATTACCTAGTGCTCATCACAACAATTGTACTCCTTACTACCCATCACCTATTTGACCCTTACCCCTACCCCTCTCCCCTCTGGGAACCTACAGTTTGTTCTCTATAATTAAGAGTCTGTTTCTTGGTTTCTCTCTCTCTCTTTTTCCCTCCCTCTCTCTTGTCCTTATGCTCATTTGAGTCTTAAATGCCACATATGAGTGAAATCATATGGTATTTGTTTTTCTTTGACTGACTTATTTCACTTAGCATTATACTCCATAGCTCCATCCATGTTGTTGCATATGGCAGGATTTCATTCTCTTTCGTGACTGAATAATAAGCTATTGTATATATGCACCCCAACTTCTTTATCCATTCATCAATCAATGGACACTTGGGCTGCTTCTCTTGTAAATAATGCTGCTATAAACAAAGGGATACATGTGTCCCTTTGAATTAGTGTTTTTATATTCTTTGGGAAAATACCCAATAGTGTGGTTGCTGGGTCATAGGGTAGTTCTATTTTTTTTTTTTTAGGATTTTATTTATTCATTTGAGAGAGAGAAAGCATGAGTAGGGGGGAGGGACAGAGGAAGAAGCAGACTTCTTCCAAGCAGGGAGACTTGATGAGGGGCTCAATCCCAGGACCCTGGGATCATGACCTGAGCCAAAGGCAGCTGCTTAACCAACCAACTGAGCCACCCAGGTGCTAGGGTAGTTCCATTTTTAATTTTTTGAGGAACCTCCATATTGTTTTCCATAGTGGCTGTAATAGTTTGCATTCCAACCAACAGTTCTCCATTCTTGCCAACGCTGTTTCTTGTGTTGTTGATTTTAGCCATTCCAACAGGTGTGAGGTGATCTCCCATTGTAATTTTGATTGCATTTCCCTGATGATGAGTGATGATGAACATCTTTTCCCATGTCTTTTGGTGAATTGTATGTCTTCTTTGGAGAAATAACTGTCCTTCAGCCCATTTTTTAATTGGTTATTTGTGTTTTGGCTGTTGAGTTGTAGAAGTTCTTCATATACTTTGGATATTAACCTTTTATTGGATATATCATTTGCAAATATCTTCTCCCATTCCATAGGTTCCCTTTTACTTTTGTTGATTGTGTTCTTCACTACACAGAAGCTTTTTATTTTGGTGGTGTCTCAGTAGTTTATTTTTGCTTTTTGTTTCTCTTCCCTCAGAGGACCTATCTAGAAAAAGTTGCTATAGCCAATGTCAGAGAAATTAATGCTTGTGCTTTCTTCTAGGATTTTAATGGTTTCAGATGTCACATTTAGGTCTTTAACCCACTTCAGATTTACTTCTGTATATGGTATAAGAAAGTGGTCCAGTGCCATTCTTGTGCATGTTGCTGTACAGTTTTCCCAGCACCATTTGTTGAAGAGACTGTCTTTTTCCCAGTTGATAGTCTTTCCTGCTTTATTAAAGATTAATTGGCCATATAATTGTAATATGTTCCCCTCTAAACTTACCTTGTTCAGAGTTTTTATCATGAATGGATGTTGTACTTTGTCAAATGTTTTTTTCTGCATCTATTGAAATGATTATATTGTTCTTACTCTTTCTTTTTTTTAATATGATGTATCATGTTGATTGATTTGTGAATATTGAAACACTCTTCCAGGAACAAATCCCACTTGATTGTGGTAAATAATTTTTTAATGTATTTTGCTGATTTGGTTTGCTAGTATTTTGTTGAAGATTTTTGCATCTATGTTTATCAGAGATATTGTCCTGTAATTCCATGTGTGTGTGGTGTCCTTATCTGTTTTTAATATCAGAGTAATGCTTCCTTCATAAGATTAATTTGGAAGTTTTCCTTCCTTATCTATTGTTTGGAATAGTTTGAGAAGTATAGGTATTAACTCTTCTTTAAATCTTTGTTAGAGGGGCGCCTGGGTGGTTCAGTGGGTTAAGCTGCTGCCTTCGGCTCAGGTCATGATCTCAGGGTCCTGGGATCGAGTCCCGCATCGGGCTCTCTGCTCGGCAGGGAGCCTGCTTCCCTCTCTCTCTCTCTCTCTCTCTCTGCCTGCCTCTCCATCTACTTGTGATTTCTCTCTGTCAAATAAATAAATAAAATCTTTAAAAAAAAATAAATAAATCTTTGTTAGAATTCACCTGCAAAGCCATTTGGCCTTAGACTTTTGTTTGTTGGGATTTTTTTGATTACTGATTCAATTTTTTTACTGGCTTTTGGTCAGTTCAAATTTTTTATTTCTCCCTGCTTCAGTTTTGGTAATTTATGTTTCTAGGAATTTATCCATTTCCTCTAGGTCGTCCAATTTGTTGGCACATAATTTTTCATAATATTCTCTTATGCTTGTGTGTATTTCTGTGGTGTTGGTTATTTCTCCTCTGCCATTTGTGATTTTATTTTAATCCATTGTCTTTTTTTTTTCTTGATAAGTCTGGATAGAGGTTTATCAATTTTACTGATTTTTTTCAATAAGTCAGCTCCTCTTTTCATTAATATGTTCTATCCTTTTAATTCTGTATCATTTATTTCTGCTCTAATCTTTATTATTTCCTTCCTTCTGCTGGTTTAGGTTTTGTTTGTTGTTCTCTTTATAACTTCTTCAGGTGTAAGGTTAGGTTGTTTATTGGAGATTTTTTCTTGCTTCTTGAGATAGACCTGTATTGGTATAAACTTTTCTTTTAGAACTGCTTTTGCTATATCCCAAAGGTTTTGGACTGTTGTAGTTTCATTTTCATTTGTATCTATGTGCTTTTAAATTTCTTTTCTGATTTTCTGGTTGACTCATTTGTTGTATAGTAGCAGGTTATTTAATATCTCTTTCTACACACACACAAACACACAACTCACTCACACACTTATACACTTTCCAGGGGCACCTGGGTGGCTCAGTTGGTAATTGTCTGCCTTCAGCACAGGTCATGATATAAGGGTCTTGGGATTGAATCTCGCATCAGGATCCCTGCTCTGAAGAAGCCTGCTTTCCCTCTCCCACCCACCATCTCTGCTTGTGTTCCCTCTCTCCCTGTGTCTCTGTCAAATAAACAAATAAGATCTTAAAAAAGAAAAAAAAAACGCTCTTTTGAGGTTTTTTTTCTCAGATTTGGACTGAGATCTCTGGAGATTTGGAATAAGATCTCACAGGATATGGACTGAGATCTCAGGAGATTTGGACTGAGATCACCTGACTTCCTTGAGTTCTTAGAATATCTGAAATGAGTTCTCATGAGATTTCAACCCAAATCTCTTGAGAATTGCTGGAATTCTCAGGAGATTTGCACTGAGATCTCTTGAGATTTGAAATAAGTTCTCACGAGATTTGGACTGAGATTGTGTGATTTCCCTGAGTTCTCACAATATTTGAAATGAGTTGTCATAAGATTAGTGTAGAGGGGCGCCTGGGTGGCTCAGTGGGTTAATGCCTCTGTCTTCAGCTCAGGTCGTGATCTCAGGGTCCTGGTATCGAGCCCTGCATCGGGTTCTCTGCTCAGTGGGGAGCCTGCTTCCTCCTCTCTCTCTGCCTGCCTCTCTGCCTACTTGGATCTCTGTCTGTCAAATAAATAAATAAATAAAATCTTTAGAAAAAAAAAAAAGATTTGTGTAGAAATCTCCTGAGAATTGCCCAAGTTCTTAGGAAATTTAGACTGAGATCTCTCGAGATTTGGAATAAATTCATAGGATATTTGGAATGAGTTTTCACAGTATTTGGGTAAAAATCTGATGAGAACTGCCTGAGTTCTCACAAGATTTGGACTGAAATCTCAAACCTCCTTCCAGCGTTTCGCACTGCAGCTGACCACTGCTTCCAGTGGCGGGAGCCTACATTTCCATTTCTCCCAGGGTCTCACAATGCAGCTTAGCACTGCTTCCAGTGACACAATTCTGCACTGCCATGCCATCAAGCAGGTCTCATAATTCAGCTTTCCACCACTGGAGGCAGTGTTGAGCTCCAGTGCAAAAGATGCTGAAAGGGGGCAGTTCAGCTTGCCACCAAGGGAGGCAGTGCTGAGCTGCAGTGCACTGGACACTGGAAGATGGGCTGCTGGCACGTCTGGACAATGGATGCAGTGGACAGATACCGCGCAAGGCGTGGGAAGGAGAGGCAGTGTGGATTTCCTCCATTGGAGGTAGTGCTGAGTTGCAGTCTGAGTGATGGTGGAAGACTTGCCAGTGTGGCTTGAGACCACTGGAGGTAGTTGTGAGCTGCATTGCGCGACTCTGGAAGTGGTGAGTTGCTCTGCAGAGCAAGAGTCACTGGAAGGCATGGCAATGCTGCTTGCCACCACTGGAGGCAGTGACAAGTTGCACTGCAAAAGACGCTGGAAGACGAGTCAGTGCAGCCTGTCAGCACTGAGGGCCGTGGTGAGGTGCTGGGTGAAAGATCCTGAGAGGCGATGCACTGCAGCTTGTTTCTACAGGACGCAGTGGTGAGCTGTATAGTCTGTTTACCCAGGCTCAAGAGTGGTGGTAACAATCCCTAGAGTTGTCCCCCAACTCAGCATTGTGCCTCGTGTCCCCAGGTTTGGTGGTAATGGGCTGTTAGAACAGTGCAGGAGGGACCTCCCAGTGGGGGTCTGGAGCCTGGAGGAAACCAGACCTGACTCACATTGCATTTGGAACCAATGAGTTGAGTGGGGGTTTGTTTTGTTTTTGGAAGAGTAACTTCACTTCCCCAAAAAGGACAATGCATCAGTCGACTTTAGAATGAAACTAATTACTACTTAAGAAACTAGCATGTGTCTCCCCTTCTCCCAGGAACTGGAGCAGATGTGCAGGCCTTAGGTCAAAGGTGCCTTCTTATCCCTGCCTGACAACACTTCCCCATTCTGGCTCCACAAGACCCAAGGTTTTGAAATCAGCCTCTGAGTCAGTCATGCAGCTTGTCCCAGGATGTCAGCCTTCAGAGAAATAAACAGGTATGTTCGGTGCAATGTCACATCCATGTTAAGATGGGAGGTAAAACTTCTCTTTATCCTCAAACCTCCTGAGCATTTCTCTTGTCTCTAGTGGAGCCACAAAGTCAGATGAAGCAGCTGTCAGCAGTCTAGAGTGGGTGCCCGAGTTCCTTAGTTTCCCTGCAGGGAGCACATGGCAGAGGATCCTATTTTCTCTGCTTCATTTCTGGATTACAAAGGTACTTGGAACATCTCTTTCCTAGGCAATCACTTTGATTAGAAAGGGAAGACAAGATTTACTCTTTGTGTGTTTTTAATATATAATGTGTTCTTTCATCTAATAGTGTTTATTCCATTGGGCCTAGATTGTGGTGGTGTGGCCAGCATCTATAGTTAGGTGGCTGTTTGCAGTCAGATAGAGACTTGGATGGTGTCTTGTCATTTGTCAGAGACAAGTGTTTCCTAACTGATTAGTCTTTTCATCCAGAGAGTTACAATGAGGGCAGAGGAAGAATTCAAAATGATTTCAAGGGGCCTTCTATGATTTAAAAGTTAAGCTTGACTTTCTAGTTTCACTCAGTGGATCATCTAGATATCTGGACATGCCGTATTTTCTCTGTAGTTCAAGGGGTGGTGAAGTCAGAAGGAGAGTGTTTGGGAATTTTCCTGGATAGAAACATGCCAGTGGCTTCAAGAGGCTTGGCCTTGGGAACCCTGGGTGGATTTCTGGAACTGCTTGCCTGTCGCTGCATGAGTCAGGTTATCCCACAGGTTTTCCAGTCCCTCTTTAGGGAATTGCTGGCAGGAAATGTTGTGCATAAAGCAGAACCCTCCTGCACTGTTGGTGGGCGTGCGGGCCGCTGCAGCCACTCTGGAACTGAGTGTGGTGGTTCCTCCAAAAGCTAAGAATCAAACAACCCTAGGATCCAGCAATCGCACTTCTAGGTATTTACCCAAAGGACACAAAAATGCACATTCAGTGGGGGTCCAAGCCCCGTGGTGTTTGTAGCAGCATGAATAACAATAGTGAAACTATGGAGGGAGTCCCAGTGTCTGTTCACTGGTGAACGGAGAAAGAAGATGTGGGAGACAGATACACAATGGAACAGGACCCAGATTCCCACAGAACAAAACCTCTGTCCGCAAGGATGCAGGTGGACCGAGAGTGGGTTAAACTAAGCAAAATCTGTAAGGAAAAACAAAACCCACTGACTTCCCTCCGCTGGAGTTTCAGAAAGAACACAGATGACCATAGTGGGAGGAGGACAGGCACATGAGGAGGCAGACTCAACTTTAGAGCACAAACGGGGGTTGCTGGAGGCAGGGGCACGAGGGGAAGGGGTAACTCCGTGGTGGCTACAGGAAGGGCACTTGCGATGAGCCCCGGCTGTTGTCTGCAGGTGAGGAATCACGAAATTCTCCCCCTGAAGCAAAGGAATGAACACTGCATGGAAACGAACTGGAATTGAAGTCAATGAAGGAAAAAAACCATGTTGTGCTTCATGAAGAGCTAGGTAGAAGTGGAGCGTTTTCCATTCTCCTGTTCTGTAGATGATAGTTTTCAAACACCCCGGGATGGGCTGCGCTAGTTTCTGATGGCACAAGGAGTCCTCGGAGAGCTGCTGTGAAAGGTTCAGATCTCAGAGCACATTCACGCTCCATTGATGCCCCGCTAGCTCTCAGTTTGCCCAGAGGGGAAGGTGAGTGCGGAGAAATAGGACATAAGAGGAAAGGAGGCGTTCACCATTCAGGAGGGAGCCTTCTGCCTCTCATGAAAGCCTTGGGCCAGTGTAATTTTGGAAAGGGCAGATCCTGGAGTTTTGTGGCATACAGGAGAGTTCCAGGTCTGGAGAGAGCTGCCAGGTGTCCCGGAGGAGAGCAGAGTGCATTCTTCAGGAGGCTGTGGGCAGGGCTGGCTCCAGGGGTGGCTGTGTTTCCTCCAGGTGACAGTTGTGACAGGTCAGGGTGGTGAGAAGGTTCCTAGCTGAGGACAGGTGAGGCCCAGGTGGAGAGCTGGCAGAGCACCTTCTTCTGAGCCACCAGCCTCACCCAACATGCACAACCTCACTGTCTGTCCCTGTCACTCCGGTTCAGACCTCTCCTTGTTGCCAGGCCGAGATGCTGGTTTGTCTTTTGTTCTTTGTGTGTGGGTGATGTTTCAAAAGTTAGATGGTGGGAATGATGGGTTGTCAGAACATCTGCTCTTTTATTTCCTGCTCTTTTTCAATCACTGAAGTGAATCAGACCTGCTAGTGGAAGAAGCAGTCTATGTGGTTTCTTTTTCCTGTTTTGTTTTTTAAGATTTTATTTATTTATTTTATAGACAGAGATCACAAGCAGGCAGAGAGGCTGGCAGAGAGAGAGGGGGAAGCAGGCTCCCTGAAGAGCAGAAAGCCTGATGCGGGGCTCAATCCCAGGACCCCTGGATCATGACCCGAGTCAAAAACAGAGGCTTTAACCCACTGAGACACCCAGGTACCCCTCTTTTTCCTGTTTTAATTAAATAATGGGAAAATAGTCTTCTGAAATAGTTAAAGAATCCTTTGTGGGTGTTCATGTTTTTCTCTTCCATGAAGCACTTTCTGGTATTAGAAATTGTTTTTTAGGAGTGCCTGGGTGGCTCAGTTGTTAAGCCTCTGCCTTTGGCTTGGGTCATAATCCCAGGGTCCTGGGATCAAGTCATGCATTGGGCTCCCTGCTTAGGCTCCCTGCTTCTCCCTCTCCCACTTCCCCTGCTTGTGTTCCTTCTCTCGCTGTGTCTCTCTCTGTCAAATAAATAAATAAATAAAATCTTAAAAAAAATATATCTTTCCAGATTTTTTTCTTGGGGTTGACTTCTAGTTTATAGTGCTATGGTCAGAAAAGATGCATGGTATGACTTTGAGCTTCTTGAATTTGTTGAGGCTTGTTTTGTGGCCTAAGATGTGATCTATTCTTGAGGATGTTTCGTATGCTCTTGAAAACCATCTGCTGTTTTAGGATGAAGTGTTCTGAATATATCTGTTAAATCCATCTGGTTCAGTCTGTCATTCAAAGCCATTGTTTCCTTGTTGATTTTCTGTTACAGTTAACATCTTAAACTTATAATAGTCTAGCTTGAATTAATACTAACTTTGCCTCAGTAGCATACAAAAACTCTCTTCCTTTATAGCTCTGCCACCCTCTTATTATTGTCACAAATTATGTTTTTATACCTGGGTGCCATCAACATAGACTTATAATTATTGCTTCTTACAGTTGTCTTTTAATTCATATAGGAACTAATACAATTATAGAACAAAAATATATGAACACTGACTTTTTCTTAAATATTTTATGTATTTATTTGATAGAGAGAAAGCATTAGAAGGGAGAGGGTCAGAGGGAGAAGCAGACTCCCTGATGAACAGGGAGCCTGATGCGGGACTCAATCCTGGGACTCCAGAATCATGACCTGAGTTGAAGACCGTTGCTTAACCAACTGAGATACCCAGGCACCTGAACACTGATTTTTATATTTATTTATATAATTATCTTAACTGGTGTTCTTTATTTCTTCATGGGATTGAGTTATTGTCTAGTGACATTTTAATTTCTGTCTGAAAGACTCTCTTCTGATAATTTTTTGTTGAAAACCAGAACTCCTGACATTATAATGTGGCAACTCTGGAGATCATATTTGCCCCCTTACCCTGGGTTTACTTTGGCTGCTTGTTATAGTTGTTGATGTCCATTTGTGACTTTTCTGAATGAACTTTGCAAAGTCTAAATCTTTCATCATATATGGCCATGGAAGTCTCTGTTCTATTGGTTTGTGGGGAACTAGTGATCAATAGAAATTTTCTTTACCTGTAACCAAAAACAACCCCCTAGTTTTTGAAGATGGTGTGTGTGTGTGTGTGTGTGTGTTTTGGCGCACTTTCAGTACTTAAGCATTTTGCAACTATGCCTTAACTTTCATTTCCTGGTTAGACAGAGCCTGAAGGTAAATCAGAGGTGAATCTTTGGGCCTTTTCTAGAAACAACTCACAACAATACAAATAAAAATAACACAATCCTGGAATCAAGTGTCCCACATTCTTCCCACTGAGCCAGCCAGTTGCCCCCAAAAGTCACTTCTTTCTAAGATAATCTATAAATTCTAGGCAATCTCAATCAGAATACTAGCATCAGTTTTTAATAATAGAATTGACTAGCTCATTCTAATTCTCAGTTGGAAGACAAAAGGGTCCTGAAGAGCCAGAAAAAAAATGGAAGATAATTATATAATGGAAGGATTTGCCTTATCAGATCCCATAAAGCTTCAGCATGGTTTTGGGACAGTAACACAAACATAAAAGAGAGATGGAAAGAATGGTTGTTCTGTTAAAAAAAAAAAATGGTGTGTGGACAGCTGTTTATCCATGGTGGGGGGAATGGTTACATCTCTACTTCACACCATGCTCCCTTCTGCAGCACATATACTAAAATTGGGATGATATAGAGAAGGTTAGCATGGCCATTGCATAAGGATGACATGGAAATTCATCTGTACCTTACACTGTACCCCGAAAATCAACTGCAAAAGAAATGTAAAAATCAGAAACTATTACAGAATTAGAAGAAAATAAAGAAGTGCATATTTTTAAATTTGAAGGATAAGAATACTTTTGCATGTAAGAAACAAAACTCAGTATCCATAAAGAGAGCGATAAATGTAATTTAGTGAAAATTGAATATTTTAAAAGTCCAACGATGGGGTGCCTAGGTGGCTCAGTTGGTGGACGACTGCTTTTGGCTCAGGTCATGAACCTGGAGTCCCAGTATCAAGTCCCACATCGGGCTCCAAGCTCCATAGGGAGTCTGCTTCTCCCTCTGACCTTCTCCCCTCTCATGCTCAGTCTCACATAAATAAATAAAATCTTTAAAAAAAGAAAAAAAAAGTCCAATGATGCCATCCCTTCCAGCCAAGATGTGTACATTGAAATTGAAAGCTCTACAACCAATTCCAATTCAGGCCAAGGGAGCAGAGACTGGGGACTAATGTCTCCTCAAACCCCCCCCCCCAGGGGAGAGCTGCTCCTGGTACAGAGAGGGAAACCTGATTAGGCAAATGTATGGTATAAAAATAAAGATACTGCCTTAGTTGATGCATCTCCCACCCTTTCCACCTGCCACCCTGCCCCAAGCTTCTACCATGCTCCAATTCTGTCATCTCCCCAAGTGTCTCAATTTAAAACCTTGAGGAAAAGACACATCTCATCACAGCCTGGCGAACCTGAGTGGCTCAGTCTGTTGGGTGCCTTGGCTCGGGTTGTGATCCTGGGGTTCCTGGGATAGAGCCCTACGTCAAACTCCCTGCTCAGCTGGGGAGTCTGCTTCTCCCTCTACCTCTGCCCCTCTCCTGCTAATTCCCAGTCTCTCTCTCTCTCTCTATCTCTTCCTTAAAAAAAGAAGAAAAAAAACAGAAGAAAGAAGAAGAAGAAGAAGAAGGAAGAAGAAGAAGAAGGAAGAAGAAGAAGAAGGAAGAAGAAGAAGAAGGAAGAAGAAGAAGAAGGAAGAAGAAGAAGAAGGAAGAAGAAGAAGAAGGAAGAAGAAGAAGAAGGAAGAAGAAGAAGAAGGAAGAAGAAGAAGAAGGAAGAAGAAGAAGAAGGAAGAAGAAGAAGAAGGAAGAAGAAGAAGAAGGAAGAAGAAGAAGAAGGAAGAAGAAGAAGAAGGAAGAAGAAGAAGAAGGAAGAAGAAGAAGAAGGAAGAAGAAGAAGAAGGAAGAAGAAGAAGAAGGAAGAAGAAGAAGAAGGAAGAAGAAGAAGAAGGAAGAAGAAGAAGAAGAAGAAGGAAGAAGAAGGAAGAAGAAGAAGAAGGAAGAAGAAGGAAGAAGAAGAAGAAGGAAGAAGAAGAAGAAGGAAGAAGAAGAAGAAGGAAGAAGAAGAAGAAGGAAGAAGAAGAAGAAGGAAGAAGAAGGAGAAGGAAGAAGAAGGAGAAGGAAGAAGAAGGAGAAGGAAGAAGAAGAAGAAGAAGAAGAAGGAGAAGAAGAAGGAGAAGGAGAAGGAGAAGGAGAAGGAGAAGGAGAAGGAGAAGGAGAAGGAGAAGGAGAAGGAGAAGGAGAAGGAGAAGGAGAAGGAGAAGGAGAAGGAGAAGGAGAAGGAGAAGAAGAAGAAGAAGAAGAAGAAGAAGAAGAAGAAGAAGAAGAAGAAGAAGAAGAAGATGAAGAAGATGAAGAAGATGAAGATGAAGAAGATGAAGATTGAAAGTCCGGGTGAGGCGCCCAGAGCAAGCGTTGCTGCCAGGAATCCCGCAAGAAACCCGTTATTCTTTGTAGGCGTGTTGGCTGCAAACGCTTTTTATTGGTCAACGAGAGGTGAGCCCGCCTCCTTTGCACATCCATTGGCTAAGAGCTCTCTATATTTGAGATACCTGCATTCTTCCTTTCTTTCCCTGTGTTGCTTTCAAACAGAGTCCAGTGTATTTAACTGTGTCTCCCATTGACCACTGTTTCTGGAGGCCTGCCTCCAAATGTAGGCACAGGCAAACACGAGGCCGGAAGAAGCTGGACAGGCAGGTGGCATTGAACGTGGTTCCAGAGCTTTACGTTGTGCTGGCAAGAGATCGCCGGACGTGGGATGCTGGGGACCGGCGCGGCGTGAAGTCCTCTGGGTCAGTCCTGCGTGTCTGGGAATTCGGCAGTCGCGGTGGCGAGGGTCCCAACTCGGGCTCTATACTCAAGCAGTAAACCTACAGCTCTTTCTGCTTTCCAACCGGACTTGGTGGGCACCTGCACAGAGACTGATCTGCAGGGTTTCCCACCTCCGACTAGCAGGGTCTTGATATTAAAAGGAAAAGAGGGCATTTTCCAGCCCACCCAGGTAAAATGCCCGTTTATTTTCTGGCAGGTGGCTTTTTGTTTGTTTGTTTAATATTTTATTTATTTATTTGACAGAGAGCACAAGCAGGGAGAGGGACAGCGAGAGAGGGAGAAGCAGACTCCCCACTGAGCAGGGAGCACGTTGCAGGCAGGGCTGGATCCCAGGACCCTGAGATCAGAACTTCAGCAGAAGGCGGATGCTTAACCGACTGAGCCATCCAGGCGCCCCTTGGCGTGTGTTTTTTGCAGGACGCCCTTTGTGAAGCCTTGGCGGATGGATTCAAGTTTATTAAATGAATAAATTCCTGGTTAAGAGTGCATTGAGGGGCGCCTGGGTGGCTCAGTGGGTTAAGCCTCTACCTTCAGCTCAAGTCATGATCTCAGGGTCCTCGGATCCAGTCCCGCATGGGGCTCTCTGCTCAGTGGGGAGCCTGCTCCACACACCCCCCACCAGCCTTTCTGCCTGCTTGCGATCTCTGTCAAATAAATAAATAAAATCTTAAAAAAAAAAAAAAAGTGCATTGATACCATAGCGCCCCAACATTCCAAAAAAAAAAAAAAATCCAATTCTTGTTAGCTGTGTTATTTAGTGGAACATCTGTGATAAGGACAGCCAGTTACAGTGGCTTTGGGGATTTTATGCTATTAATGAAACCGTTTAGTTTTGATTGGCTTAAGCTTCATAAAATTTATTTTGAGAAATTGCTGTGAAAGGCACAACAAGTTACTTTGGAATTCTTTTAAGTTCCTGACTTTGATACCTCAGTATTAGTAATAATTCCCCAGTTTCTTTAACATCTTATTTTTGGGGGGCAGATGTACATAGTTTTTGTAGAAAGAACAGCCAGTTAAGGAGGTTATGGGATTTTTGGTTTGTTTAAAAACTATAACCCTGGTTTGATTCTTTTAGTAATAGGTAATAGCACCACCTTCCCAAATCCTTTAAAATATTACTCAGTGGATCTTTAATTTTTGTAGGATTTATTTCATAGCTTTGGATGAGAGACCTCATACAGGCTTAGGTACCCATGCCAAATGAAATTTTATCCTTGGGTATGATGCATTTTCTTCTTTGACATGCATTAGTTTAGAAGTGTGTTTAGTTTCCTGAGTTTTCCTTTTCTCCCTTTTCTTCTGCGGTGTCCAGCTTAGAACAAATACTGACAGAAAAGAATAACCTGAGGGATTTGGAGAGATACTTTTTACTTACCATTGAGATTGATTTTTAGTCATTGTGCATCAGGCACAGGCCTGGGAGGCCAACATTCAGATCTCAGATCTAATCTTTATTATCTGTCTGACCTTGAACCCACCCATGAGCTTCTCTGTGGCTTTGATTCCTCATGGGGAAAATGGTAGCCTCCAGAGTGACTTGCTGCCAGCTTCACATTGATGATCCAGGGGAAGGGCCTGGCCTCCATCCCTCCTTGCTACTCCAGCCTTTGTCTTGTTAATTGAAGAAATACTGCTATAAACACATCTTGGAGATGTGTCTGGCTTTTACCCTCCTAAGGGTTTATGGAGAAACCCCTTCACATTTGCAATTGCTTCCTCCGGTGTCTGTCATTCCTAACCCACCTGACTCGATCTGGTATGATCTTAATTGTGTGTGTTTGCATAGATAGAATTTTGGCTTACCTGTCTCTTCAGAGTCCGATTGCCCCTACCCCCTAATCCAGGATGTGGAGTTTCTCTGGACTCCTTCCCAGCCCATCCTAGACTCCTGTCCTCTTCCCCCTCCCTCCCCATCACTGCAGCTTTATTGCTTAAACATTTCATAACGGACATCCCTTTCTGACTTTGTATTATGTTAAATTATATTGATATCCTCTGGGTGTCTGTGCTGTATTACAGTTCATGGAGGCAGGTGGGCCTAGGTAAGAATTTGCCTTCTGTTGCTGAAGGAGGGGTCACAAAGAGTTGTTGAGCAGAGATGGGGAGACACTGGGCTGATGTTTCTTTAAGGGTTGCCCTAAGGAGGGGGGGGTGGCTGGACCTCCTCAGGCAAATCTTGTTTTTATTCTTTTAGGTCTGAATTGTGGGGAAATCTTGTAGAGATTGAAGAGTTAAGACTAAGCCTTCAACATTCACATTGAGAAAGGCACAGGAGAGGGCTGCAGTTTTGGCTGGCAAAATGGTAGATAGGTGGACAGCAAGAAAATATAACCCAGAGGGAGAAGAGAAAATGCCACTCAGAGATCAGGGCAAAATCCCAAAGTGTCTCTTTCCCCGAGGTTATCACCAGGATGTAGATTCCCCTCCCAGCTCCACCCCTGCAGTGCCAGTGAAGGACAGCAGAGCTGTGGGGATGAGGGTGTGATTGGTCCATTCAAATGCACACGCAGATACAGGCGTGGCACCTCCTGGCCCCGCTGCCCCACTGGGGAAGTTCAGTGCTTCTCAGTGCGCAGCATATCTTTATTTTCAGTTGACACATCTGGTCTATATGGCACCTGCTGGTTTGGTTTTGATCTCATGTCATGGTGATAATTGAGACAGTGACCCTTAACACTTTAAAATTCTTTAGTTTGCGGGTATGTGCTTGGGAGATAGTTTTTTTTTTTTTTAATATTTTATTTATTTGGCAGATAGGGAGCAAGCGAGAGAGCACAAGCATGGGGAGCAGAAGGCAGAGGGAGAGGGAGAAGCTCCCTGCTGATGACCTGAGCTGAAGGCAGACACTTAACTGGCTGAGCTCTCCAGGTGCCCCTGGAGTCTATTTTATCCCTACACCATTTCTCAATTCAGACAGACTAGCTGTGTTTCTAGTGCTTAATAGCCACATGTGATGCGTCATTGGACAGCACAGCTCTAGGGATTGATTTTATGAACTCACTCCACCTCTCTTCTTGCCTCCTTTATTCTCATGGACCTCCACATCCCTGGAGCCTGTGACTCCTGCCTCTGTTTCCTCTCTTGCCATTTGTTGCATTCCTTTTCTGATACAGAGACTCATTTCCAGTCTTAATATTCTGCCCTGATTTCTTCTGTCTTACTTTCCTTTGAGAATCACAGGTTGTTTTTTTTTTTTTTTCTTTTATCCTCCATCTCAGCCTTTCCCCATAAGACGTGCCATGCTTTTTTGTCTTGGTTGGGCATTTATTTGCATTACTTACTAATAATCATTTTCTTTGTCCCATCGGTTACATTAAACACTTGCCCCGTTTTTTTCACAGATCTTTCTTGACAGATCTCCAGATTAATTTTAGAGTTAAACTGGAAAACTGGAATGCATGAATTTAGAGGTGTGTAGCCCCCTTATGCTTATGTTTCTGCCTTGATTTTTAAAATAGCATATGTAGCTATATATATATTTTAGAATATAAGATCTCTTAACTATTGCTTTGCTTGTTGACTATTTTTAATAATTATTTTTATATCTTTTACATCTTTTAATATCTTTTCTATGTGTTTTAGGGTTTCCATTAAACTGATATAAAATTTTGTGTTTTTTTAAATGAAAAATAAACATTTATTTTAAAAAATTTTTACCTAGGAAAGTCCATAAAAATGGGCATATTAGTGATGTTCCTTTCTGTGCTATAATGGAATGTTATCAGGAAATAGGGTGTCAGATACCAGGGATGGTAGAAAGTAGGGGTTCTCAGAGTGCCAGCGTTCTGGGTTTTTTGGAAGGTCTATGTGGGTCCGGTGGTTGGGCGTGTCACTGCCTGCCTCAGTGGTACATTTTATTTGTAGACATGATGCTGTCAATGTTCTTTCAGCATCTTGGAGGTTTTTACGTTTGAGAAGTTTCCAGAAAACGCCCTACACCCTACACCCTTCAAGTCCCTTCTGCGCCAATTTGCTCTTTCATTCCTCCCCCTGACCTGGTGTTAGAGTAAAGCCCAGTGTGCGGCTTGGACCTGCAGCATCAGTGTTGCCTGGAAACTTGTTAGCAATGCAGATTCTCAGGTGCCATACAGACACTGAATTAGAAACTTGGGGGGAGGCCCAGCAGTCTGTGTTTACTAAGCCCCCCACATGCGTCTTTTGCAGCAGCTTTCGAGAAGCCTTGTATCGGGCAATGTTTGAGTTCATGCTGACTCAGTCACAGATACCCATGTCTGCTCACTGCCTGGCCTTTGAGCCACCATCTGGATCCCCTGGGAATCCCTTCCTTAGAGTTTCTAATCCCTCCTCCTTGAAGTCTGTCTTGCACAGCCTCTGCACTTCCTGGTTTTTGCTTCTCGTGAGTTCTGGGGTATGTACATCCGTGTCTGTGAGGCTGTGGGAGAAGTGGCCCAGGCCGGAGTAGGCATCTACTGCTGCGGGGGGTAGTAACGTGTTCAGAAGGGGGCGAGGAGCTGTGTTTATGTCTGACTAATACTCTCTAACTGCTTTGTATTTCTTTCATCTCCTGTTGACTTCACAACCTGACTGGAGCTTGTGTAAACATCTCTACTGAGTGGCACACAAATACAAGTATTTGCGTGAACATATACAGTCTACATATGTGGGTCCACTCCCCTTACATTATCATTTACTTATCCATTACTACGACTCTCCGTGATTCCTCTACTTTATTTTCTGTCTCTGTGATTACTTGCTGTTCCCATGATTTCTCTACCTTATTTTCTGTCACTGTATCCATCTCTACTTGAATGTATATAAATAGTTTATTATAAAGGTATATAAGTATTATGTTTACTTTGTGTTTTTTTCTCTCACTATGGAACCTCCAGCCTGCTGGAGTTTCACTGTGGGACCAGTAGGTCCCTTTGGGAGGCCCTTGCTTCTCCTGATCTCTGCAGCGGGACTGCCTTCTCCAGCTAACTCTTTAGGAACAGAAGGTGTTGCCTGCCACCCTGTGGCTGCAGGTGACATAGCAGAGGTGTGTGCAGCCATTTCTTACCCTTGAACCCGAGTTTCCACTTTAGTAGATTTAAGGGTTACGTGTCTTTCTTTTTCTTTCTTTTTTTTCCCCTTCCTCCCTTCCTCCCTCCTTCTTTCTTTCTGTATTACCTTTGCTTCTTTTTTAAAGATTTATTTATTTGACAGAGAGACAGTGAGAGAGGGAGCACAAGTAGGGGGAGTGGGAGAGGGAGAAGCAAGCTTCCAGCTAAGCAGAGAGCCCCAGAATCTTGGGATCATGACCCGAGCTGAAGGCAGACACTTAATGACTGAGCCACCCAGGCATCGCCCCCTTCCTCTCTCTCTCTCTCCCTCCCTCCTTCTCTCTCTCTCTCTCTTTCTCTGTGTGTGTGTGTGTGTGTGTGTGTGTGTGACAGGATTGTGCTTATTTCCCCCATCTCCCTCTTGAGGGACTATTTGCTGTCACTCCCCATTTGTCTGCTCCCCATTTGCCCATCACCTGCTGATTATATCCATGCTCTCCCCGCATCTGTGTGCAGGATGGGAAAGGCTCTCCACTTGACTCCACTTTTTATTCAATGCCAACCCCTGAATATACCTTTCAGGGGTATCTGTCATATTCCAATCTAGCCACGATCCTTGTGTGCACACCTCCCAAAAGACCGTCTCTCTGTAATGATTCTGTGCACAAACTGCCCTCCTCCCTGCCTCCTGCATCCCCATAAATGCTCCACCTCCACACTCATCTGATTATTTCTTCCCTCTCTCATATCCTACTTTAATGTTAGTTTTCTGACCTGAAAGGTGATTACTACTCCTTTGTTTTCGGCCTTAATTTCTAGGTCATAGATCACTTTCAGGCTAAATTCTCACAGAATTCAGAGAAATATTTTACTTACTAGATTACAGTTTATTATAGAGAGATAATATAAGAACAACCACATGGGAGAGATGCATAGGGCAAGGTACATACAGGGAAGGGTCACAGAACTTTCATACTGAGTGCACCCCCTCCCCAAATCTCCATCAACCTGGAAGCTCTCCAAACTCCCATTGTTTGGGGTTTTTATGGATGCTTCATTACACAGGCATGATTAAGTCATTGGCCACTAGTGACTGATTCAACCTCCAGTCCCCTTTCCTTCTCTGAAGGAAAGAAAGGGGAGTAAGTTCGTAGAGTCACATCATCACCTGACCTGCTGTTGTATTATGTTTGCCTTTTTAAGGTAACCTATCAGCCTGGCTCTCTCTTCACTGTGTACACACATGTCTACATGCAGGGATCTGGATTATCTCAGGATCCCACCTCCAACCACCTCCCACTCCCTGCACCTCAATCCCTTCTCTAACACTCTCAGTTCTTCCATTTCATGTTTCCTCTTCACAGCCCCGTGCCTGATTTTGGTTCTTATTGAGTTCTGTCAACAAGCATTCCACATTCATGGATATAAAACCCTCTGTGAGCTGTGCCACCAGGATTGGAATAGGGCACAAGGCTGATCCTTCCTGAACCTCATCCTATTGGGGTAGGCTGATACTAACATGCAAACTTTTTTTTTTTTTTAACTTTTCCAAGTAAAGGGATATTGGAAGAGATTCTGGAGTGGGATGTGAAGATTCAAGAGTAGTCTTTGAATATTTGCATCATCATGATAGGTCTGGGAGGTGCTTTGTGGGTGTGGTTTGGGAGGTTCAGATATCAGGGAATTGTGGATATTAAGGAAGTCAGGAAAGAAAGGATAACTCACAATGCAACAATTCTGGATAAGCTCCCAAAGCCCTGTTTCTGGCTACTTAATGCCAGAAGCCAGGCCCTCACTTCCTATCAAGACTACAGGCCAATAAGTGCCAATGAGGTTCATATAATGTCAGATCTATTCATGCATTTCCCTACAGCTGGGACTTTGAGGGCAAAATATGAGGGGGCACCAGAAAAACTCCAAGATAAGCATTTTGAGGTAGTATCTTTGAAAATAAAAATTAATGCAAAAAAAAATTCATGGTGAACGAAACTGTCATGTTCTGTTTCCTCTTCATACCGATGCCCCCACCTCCCTACCACAACCCCGGTAAGTTTCCTCTAAGTGGCACCTGTCACGTGGCTTCTAAAAAAACAAAACAAAACAAAACAAAACAAACAACAACAACAAAAAAAACAACCACCACCACCACCCAGGGATTTCTGGATCAAGTCACAGTTTCTCATCACACTACTACTTCTATCACTAGGGGGCCGTTTGCTCTTGGCCTCAGTCCTCCTTCCCCACCCACAAATATCTCCGAGATACAGGACCAGAGCCATCCACCGCTATGCAAGGAGTTAGCCCAAGCCAATCCCGCTCTCCTAGAAAATAGCCTTGGCGTTCCCTGTGCGGACTGCCGCACCAAGGCCGGTGTCGCTCCTATCCCGGAGTCCCAGCAGAGCATCACTCCACGGCTTCGTCCCCCAAAAGCTTTGCCCTGAGCCGCGCCCACTCGCTCCAATCTGGACCCTGGTTTCTGCTCCTGGAAGGGCACACAGGGCGGAGCCTTGACATGGGTTACCCCCTAGCTCACCCGCGCTGCTGAAGGTCAGCGCGCAGTCTGTCCCATCCGCCTCGGTAACACCGGTGGGGCGCCAGGACCACATTTTCTAGAATCCTAGGGGATTTCTGCGACTCTCGTGGTCCGCGAGATCTCACTGGCCTTCGGAGGAAAAACATGCACACCTTGCGGTTTGGGCATCTTAACAGTGAGCTCCTAAACTTCGTTGTATGTGACGTGCAGATGTCAGAGTCACCCTGCCACCACAACCTCTCCATCCCAAAGACTACACTTTCCAGGGGCCCGCGCGGCCACTTCCGCTGTCCGACGCGCTCTCCTAGCTGTGGCGTTGACGTGGCAGGAGCGCTTCCGGTTGGTGGGTCCCGCCCACTCGTTAGTTGGCGGCTTGGGAAGCCTCTGTCTTCGGGTAGTTCTCCCAGTTCTGCGCTTACTTAGTTACCGAGCGTCAGCCTCAAGATCGGCAACGTGCGCCTCGCGTTCTGTGAGTGCCCTATAGTCATTGCCTTGTCAGTCAGCACGTCCTTCTGCTTGTCCCTGTTTTACTCGTGAGGACACAGGTTGCCCCTGAACTCGGGCGCTCTTCCGTAGGCACCTCCAGACCAGTATCTTTTCATTCCAGCCCATAGAGTTAGAGACAGACCCTTATTCCTCTGCTGGGGGACATGGGCTTCATTCCCTGGCCAGAGCTTGGGCTGTACTTGAGGGTGCTCTGTCACTCTGAACCCCTTTCCCAGGGCTCTGGAGGGGAATTGCATTGTGCTGGTGATTTCTGTGACACTGACCTCCTAGGTGTGGGACTCCGGCACAAACCCGCCTTGACTCCCGGGGAGGGGCTTTTCCATCTAGGAACGCTCTCGTTTCTCTTCATATCCCCAGATCTATCTTCTGAGACTTTGCCCTTCTCCAGGGAGAGCATTCAGGAGACCAGGAAAATGGCCACGGGGCTCCTGAAAGCAAAAAAAGAGGTGAGAATTTTCATCAAATTCCATGTTGGCTGCCGTCAGGATGAATCTGTTACTTTTTCTTGCAGGCTGTCTTGTTGATATTGGGCAAAGTTCCCGCCTGTTCCTGGAGGAGGGGTGGCTCATCTTACATGGGAGTCCTCCCATCAGCGTTCCTTTCCGCTCCATCCATATCTCAGTCATCCGCGAAGTGGTCAGTTGTAAACAACACACAGAACAGTTTAAATAAAAATACAGGAACATCCAAGCTTGACTGTCCAGTGGTAGGGGTGCAAGACAGGGCCAGCAGAGATGCTTATGACCTGAAGTGGTTAGGGAGGGCTTCTGCAAGAAGTAGGGCTCCCTGAACGGCCCCTGAGGGTTTGTTAAGTTGGAGAGTTGGCAGAGCAGAAAGGAGAGAAGGAAGTATGGTTAGCCTGAGGCTGGCCACACTGCCCTTGCTACAGTGTGGGAAGATTGTAGTAACTAATGGCGTTATTTAAGGTTGATTTTTAACTATGTGCTGGTGAAGATACAGACACGTGGAACAGAGGAGAGCTTGATGGTCTGAGCTGAATTTTTTATTGAGAGCGTTTTCCACATCTGGCAATGGGAGATTTCACCAGAAATTCTGGATTGCCTGCCTCTCTGAAAACAAATTGCACTGTGGTGTCAGGGAATTCACACTGAACAGTGTCTTCATTTGGACAGGTCCTGCAGAGTTTACTTGTGCACTTTCCACAATATCTTCCAAACTGAGATTGAAACCACTGACCAGCTAACATTTGGCCTGCCTCCCTCATTTATATTACCCACCTCGGCCCTGAAGGATTTTCATTTTCCACCTCTAGTCTCGGTGGCTAGGTTGAGTACCAGACTGAGGAATATAGATTTTGTCTTTGAATAATATAGGTTTTGAAGGATTTGGAGAAAGAATTTGTCATAAGGAAATCAATGACGTGGATTTATAGGAACTTAAGGGGAAACTTTCTAACCCCTGTGAATGGTGGCTATGATGACCTGGACTTAACTGAATGTGATTAACATTTATTGAGCACCAGCAAAGTTGCCAGGCTGGCCTACTCTCAGTTTTGATATGCATTAACTTGGTTATTTCAGATCTTCCTTGACTATCCTTATGAAAAAAGGAAAGTTTAAACAGGAAATGAGACCTCAATTTATTCTTTTTTTTTTCCTCTGTGATCTTGATTTATTCCTTATCCTGGTCCTTTGTGGTAAAGATTTACAATCGCCTGGATGTTATCAAAACAACTTGGAGAGTTCTGTGTTTCTCATTTGTATTTCATTCATTTGAAAGTGTTAGTACCAAGAATTAATAATAAATCTAGTTCAGGGAATTTCCTAAGGTAACATTGAATATTTTGTGTGTATTTTCTTCACTACTCATAATGTTAATGGGAAAGCATTCTGATTTCCTGGGAAAAGTCAGGCATTTGTGTGAGTTGATTTTTTTCCTGCCCCTAATACTTAAAAAAAATAAAATTGGGAGAATTGATCAAAGGGTACAAGCATTTGAATGGATAAGTTGTTTAAGATGAAACTTCTTGTGCCTAGAGGAGTACCCGACACATATAAAATGTTGAGTGCATAGAGGAACAACAGCCTTAAATAAATTTGAAGGACTTAAGTAGCAAAGATGTTTCTGTTGTTTGTATTGATATATTATTTAGGGCATATTAATTAACTACATATTTCAGAGGATTTGAGTAGACTGTCTAGGTACTCTGATATGGATGACATCTGAATTATACAAAGCAATTTAGACAGATACACAGTAAGGGTATTAGGTCACTGTCAAGGACCTTTGCCTGAGAGAATAAATTGGAATTTGTAGCAAATGAGATGGGCTTGCAGGCACATGATGTTACTAATTCTTAGCATTTTTTCACTGATTCCATTGAACAAATTTGCTGTCTACTGTGTGCAGAATACTTGATGGACGACAGTGACAGTCGGTAATGTGTAAAGGTACAGCCTGTACACTTGTGGGCCTTCCATTTTATTTTGGGATTCTGTTACCATTGGGGTTTTGTTTCATTTTACACACACACTCACACACAAACACATTTTGACAGACCTTAATGATAAAATCAGTATATTAAAGCTAGTGCCAGTGGCACCTGGGTGGCTCAGTCCGTTAAATGTCTGCTTTCAGCTCAGGTCATGATCCTGGGGTCCTGGGATCGGGTCCCAAGTCAGGCTCCCTCCTCAACTGGGGAGCCTGCTTCTCCCTCTCCCCTCTGCTCATGTTCTTTCTCATAATCTCTGTTGCTATCTCTGTCTCTCTCAAATAAATACATAAATTAAACATTTTTTAAAATAAAAAAAATAAAGCTGGTGTCAGCTCTCTACCCAGACCCATATTTTATCGGTGGAGAAACAGCCAATACTTAAACCACTGGAAGTGATTTCTATAATGTAGTGCATCGAGTGGATGAACCCATCCATTATTTTCCAGTTTGGGGGATTGTTTTTATTATTATTTTTTAATTGCATTATAGTTAGCCTACAGTGTTACATTAATCTCAGGTGTATAATGTAGAGATTCAGCACTTCCATACATCACCCAGTGCTCATCACAAATGCCCTCCTTAATTTTCATCACCTATTTCACTCCTCCCGCTGCCTCCCCTCTATCTCCCCTCTAGTATCCATCAGTTTGTTCTCAATGATTAAGATTCTATTTCTTGGTTTCTCTCTCTCTTTTTTCCTCTGCTCGTTTATTTTGTTTCTTAAATTCCACATATGAGTGAAATCATATGGTATTTGTTTCTCTCTGACTATTTTGCTTAGCATTATACCCTCTAGCTCCATCCATGTTGCAAATGGCAACTTTTCATTCTTTTTTATGGCTCAGTGATATTTCATTTTTTTATATATATATATGTATATATATATATATAATTTATATATATATATAAAGAAGATGTGACATATATACATATGTCACATCTTCTTTATCCATTCATCTATTGATGGACACTTGGGCTGCTTACATAATTTGGCTATTGTAAATAATGCTACTATAAACATAGGGGTGTATGTATCCCTTTGAATTTTTTTTTTTTTTTTGTATTTTCGGCTAAATACCCAGTAGTGTGATTACTGGATCATAGGGTAATTCTATTTTTTTAACTTTTTTTTTTTTTTTAATGTAAGAGAGAGGGAACACGAGTAGGGGGAGAGGCAGTGAGAGAAGCAGACTCCCCACTGAGTGGGGAGAGCAGTGTGGGGCTTGATCCCAGGACTCCAGGATCATGGCCTGAGTTGAAGGCAGACTCTTCGCTGACTGAGCCGCCCAGGTGCCCTTATTTTTAACTTTTCAAGGAACCTTCATACTATCTTCCACGGTGGTTGTACCAGCTTGCATTCCCACCAGTGGTACAAGAGGGTCCCTTCCAATTTATTTATTTATTTAACTTATTCCCAATGTTTTAATTAATGTAAATTTTGCTTCTATGATCAATTTTGCTTGTGAAATTCTTTTATAGATTTGTATTTATTCTCACAGCAAAAATATGATAAGGTGAGTTTCAAAGCAGTTGGGACTCACCTAGTTGGAGCTTTGGAACTCTGCCTGTTCTAAAACATTTGATCCTTTTGATTATTTCTTGTTTTTGAGGCCCCCTTCTTCCATCATGATGTCTGCTTTATGTTTTGCAGGGTTTTCGTTTCATTTTTATTGCTATGCTGTGCAGTTGTGCATCCTCAGGGTAGAACTGCCAGCACAGATCTTTTTCTTTTCTCATGTGAATGTTTACAAGAGTGTCCTGGTTGGTTTCTACGTATTGATATGGTCCTTTGCTCCCACTGCATGTTTCTTTCTTTCTCTTTTACCCCAAACATTACCGGGACATTACTTTTCTGTTCAGAAGCCCTTCTTCAGTGGCTCACAACAGTGTCTTAGGTACTCAGAACATGCCTCATATCACATTTATTTATTTGAGAGAGAGAAAGAGAGAAGCCGGAGGGGCAGAGGGAGAGAATCTTTAAGCAGACTCCCCACTGAGTGTGGAACTGGACTAGGGGCTCAGTCTCATGACCCTGAGATCATGGCCTGAGCTGAAATCAAGACTTGGATGGTTAACCAACTGTGCCACCCAGGCACCCTAGGACACTCCTCGTTTCAAATGTGTTGTGCTGTTTCTGACATCATGTTCTGGTTATTAATTCTGAAAATGTGCTTATTACACCTTTAACTTAGATTAAGTCATTTTTTAGGAGCTTGGCTGGAGAAAGGAAGACAAATAACTGTTTGAGTTGTTCAGAGGAATCTATCCTCTTTTTCATGTAATGATTTCAGGCCCAGGAGTAAGAGAAAGATGGAAGGACTGAATCTAATACTTGCCAAATCTAAGGAGTTTCTTTTTTTTTTTTTTTTTAAGATTTTTATTTATTTGTCAGAGAGAGAGAGAGTGTGTGAGCCCAAGCAGGGGGAGCAGAAAGCAGAGCAGACAGAGGAAGAAGGAGGCTCCCCACTGAGTAGAGGTCTCGATTTGGGACTCAGTCCCCAGGACCCTGGTATCAGGACCTGAGTTGAAGGCAGAGGCTTAACCAACTGAGCCACCCAGGCACCCCTAAATCTAAGAAGTTTCTGACAGCACGAGTATCACAGCAAGTCAAGGATGATATTGGTTATAAAGTATTTTTCATCTACTATGACATTTCTTTACCAGTGTATCAGTTAGCCCTTGCTGCATAACAAACTACCCCAAGCCTTACTGACTTAAAATAATTCATTAGCACACAATTTGATGGGTCAGTGTTTTGAGCTGGGCACAGAAGGGTGTTTGGCAGGCTTCACTGGGGCATGCTCGTGTCGCTGCAATCCACTGGCGGTTTGGCTGGGGCGGGATGGCTGTCTGTATGTGACAGTAACAAGCTAGTTGCTTAAGGTACTTTGGTTCTTGTTTTTTTCCATGTCTGTATTCCCCCTGAATTATGCTTACAAACTACTCAGTTGCTTCTTCAACTCTGCTCTTTTTATAAGTTCTCATATGTAGCTAGAGGCATCCAGCTGAAGCCTTTAAGGGGGTTCCTGGAGATCTCATTAGCCAGATCTGGAAATCATTAGGTATTTTCCAAGTGAGCACAGGTAACAGTGTTGCTAGTACCTAAAAGGCATGGCCTTTCTCAGGCTGCCCTAGTGGTTTCCTTAACCACTTTTCCAGCCTCCACTAACAATTTGTTTACTACTTTTCCCAATTGTGCACATAACCTCTGCTGTTCCTGTTCCCATAACTAATGTCACATGTTTTTTGTAATTGTGTTGACATTTCATTTCTTTCTTCTGTGGGTAATTCTGTGGGTCAGCTTTTAGGCTTGGCACAGCAGAGTGGTTCTTCCTTTGGTTTACCTGGTCTTACTTCTTACTGTTGTCAGTGGGCTGCTCAGCTGGAGCAGGATGGCCTTATATAGCTCGTGGTTGACAGGCTGGTCTTCTGCTGAGGTACCTCAGTCCTTGGTTTTCTGTGGCCTCGTCAGCAGACAAGTTCCATTTACTTACATGTTGGCCTCAAAGTTGACTGCACAGAAAGAAACAAGGCCAACCCCAAACCCAAATGCCTTCCAAACCTCTGCTTGCATCATGGTGGCCAATGTCCAGTTGGCTAAAGCATGTCCCATGGCCAAGCCTAGTGTTAGTATAGGAGGAAAATGCCTAAAGGGTAGAAAAAGAGAGGCATGATTTATTGGGTGGTGGGGGAAGGAGGTGGGGGGGGTGAAGGTGGCCATTGCTACAAGATAGGATGTTATACCTTTTGGCTGTTGGAAAACCCCACTTGGGCTGTTCTAAACAATAACTGAGCCCACCTGAGAGAAAGTCCTGAGCCAGGACACACTTTGGGGTTGGTCCTCTTCCTGCATAAGCTTATCAAGGACTGGGATTCTTTCATTTCTCCATTCTACGCTGTTCATGGTGTCAGCCTCATCACACTAATTCCCCTCACAGTTGTAAGATGTTTATTATTGGCAACTTTAAGTTGCATAACAATCCTAAAAGGAAAGTCATAATTTAATACCCATTTTTAGAAAATTGAGACAGAAATATCAAGTTATTGGTGCAAAGTGGTGGGAGAAAGAGGGCTGTCATTTGAGCACAGTCTGTCTCCAGAGTGTGCTTTAAGCCATAGTATTTCTTAGACTTTTCTAAGATCAGACTTTTCTCGGATCAGAATCACCGAGAAGCCTTGTTAAAACAGGTTGCTGGGCCCCACATGCTAGAATTCTGATTCAGTGTTTCTGGGATTGGGCCTGAGAATTTGTATTTCTAACAAGTTCCTAAGAGATGCTGGTGCTGCTGTTGGTTTAGGGACTGCACTCAAGGCCAATGCACTGAATTTGGCTGCCTCTGTTGGGTCATTTGTGCCCACGTTTATGAGCATTAGGAAAAATACTGGCTCTGCATTAGTCCATCTTAAAAATGTAGACTTCTTCTGCTAGGGTCCAGCAGCGGTCTACTGTGTCTTATTGGTTCCAGTTGGCCACCAATCCATTCTTCAGTTGACAAAGGGATAGGTCACATTTATGCCAGTCGGGCCTCCCCTTGGGTTGGCTGTAGTGCCCCCAGCTGCTAGCTGAGTTCCTCCTCAGTGAAAGAGGTTTGGAATAGGTCCTGGAGAGTCATCCATTTAGTGTTTCCATACCCACTGCATGTGTGGTTCTCTGCCAAAGAAACCATGAATTTTTCCAGGGCTGTGCAAATACCGGTTGCATTAAACTTGTTGAAAGAATGTAAGTTGGTCTGCAGTGCTGCTTCTTTGTTAGAAATTTTCTAGTTACTTTTGCATGCACACACATGTGTGTGTTCATTCCAAGAGGGCTGTAAAATCAAATAACCGCCGGGACTAGGCAGATATCTGAATGAATGGTCTTTTCTCTTCAATATTTAATTATGAAAAGTTTCAAACCTACAGAAAAAATATAAAGACTTTAACATTGACTCACATACCCACCACCTAGATTCAACAATGAATATTTTGCTACACGTGCTATCCACTTGTACACTCATCTACTCATCACGTACACTTGTGTGTACTCATCAAGTATATCACTCAAATATTACCTTCAGTGCACAGTAGAGGATAGAATTTTATATTCCTTTGGCCATTCAGACCCTCTGTAGTCTGCCATTACCTGCCTGCTCTCTTTTCTAGCTAGCCACTTTTCATTCCTTATTTCCTCCCATCCCATATGTCTTGTCTGGAGGGCCCATCCCTGTTCTTTCTTCTTGATCCTTCAAAATCCTGCCTGCCCTTTACAACTAAGATCATACCTTCTTATAAAACCTGCTGTGATCTCTCTATCCTCCATTGACCTTTCCCTCTTGAGATTCCTGTGGCCTGGTGATTTTAAACCATGACTCTACTTAGGAGCCTTTAAAAGTATAAAAGCTCTATCCCCAGAGAGTCTGATTTTATCCATTTGTGGAGAGACCCAGGAGTCCATAGTTTAAAACACCACAGTTAGTTCTAAAGTACAGCTAGACATGAGGGGTGAGAACCATAGCACTCACTCATCCTGACTGGTCTTTATTTATAATTAATTGCTTTGATGGAGGGCTGGCTTCTGGGATTGCTCTTACTATAGGCAGGGGGAGGACGCAAGGTGGGGTCCTGTTTTAAGACCATTCCACAGCCAGGGCAGAACACTTGTGTTTGGGAGACAGTGTCATCCCTCAAGGAGGGATAGTGTTCTGAGAGGGATGCAAAATTAAATCAGTCGGTTAAAGCCTCTGCCTTCGGGTCCGGTCATGATCCCAGAGTCCTGGGATCGAGCCCTGCATCGGGCTCTCTGCTTAGCCAGGAGCCTGCTTCCTCCTCTCTCTCTGCCTGCCTCTCTGCCTCCTTGTGATATATCTCTCTCTCTGTCAAATAAATAAATAAAATCTTTTTTTAAAAAATTAAATCACCAAAGGGACCAGGCAGGTAGCTAAATGAAATGGGCAAGGTAGGAGTTGCAGCAATCTGCAAATAACATGGGTGGGCTAATGGACCCCTAGTGTGAGTCACCTCGGCCATCTGTGGCCCTGCAGCAACGCAAAGCCCAGAGTGAGTAGTCAGATTTATGGACTTTTTTTTTTAAGATTTTATTTATTTATTTGAGAGAGAGAGATCACAAGTAGGCAGAGAGGCGGGCAGAGAGAGGGGGAAGCAGGCTCACTGCTGAGCAGAGAGCCCGATGCGGGGCTTGATCCCAAGACCCTGAGATCATGACCTGAGCCGAAGGCAGAGGCCTAACCCACTGAGCCACCCAGGCACCCCTATGGACTTTTTTCAACAGAGCTCATGAGTTGATGTTTTCATAGGAAATCATCCAACATATAAGTGATATAAGGAAAATGCTGTATATGGCTCAAAGTAACCCTATCTGGACTGCAGATTGTGTCCTCTTTTAAAATCTTTTTTTTTTTTTAAATATTTATTTATTTTAGAGAGAGGGAGAGAGGGTGTATGCAAGCAGGGAGAGGGGCACAGGGAGAGAGAGAATCCCAAGTAGACTCCCCACCAAGCATGGAGCCTGATGTGGGGCTTGATCTCACAACCCTGAGATCATGACCTAAGCCAGAGCCAAGATATGGACACAACTGATTGAGCCACCCAGGAGCCCCAGATTATGCTCTCTTTTGAAAGACAAAAACACTGTTCTACAATGAGCTAGGAAAAAATCCCAGAACTAGATCCCTAGACTCCTTGGGGCTTGGGTTCTGTACACCTCCATGCCAAGACACCTCACCAAAACCTTCATGCCAAGGGCCATTATATATTCCCACACTCCAAAGTAAAGTCTTCTAGGTAGCAGAAGAGCATTTAAAACTTCGTTAGGGGAATGATAATAATAAATGCACATTCAGTCATCTAAAAATATTTGACTGCTTGGTGTTTGCAGGCTCTGCTTTGGGCACCAGGACAATAACGGTGAACAATGCCTATGGAACTTAGAGTCTGATAGGCAGTCAGAAAATAAAAATGAGTAACACGTTATCTAGAGTTAAGGGGGTACATTAAAGCAGTAGAGGGGAATAAGAACCTGAAGAAAAAATTTTCATGGAACAGCTAGGGAAATCCTCCCTGAGTGCTTAACTGTGTGCAACAGTCCTTTGTTTTGAGTCCTTACATTTATCAACTTCTCTGATCCTCAGCACAATTCTATGACATAAGCACTGTTTTTTCTTGGGAAGTGCTGAAAGGTTGACTAAATTTGCTGATGGGCACTCTACTTGGGGACAGTGTGATTTGAGTCCATAGTCTTCCCACCTATGCACTTGCACTCTTCAGGTGGGATCAAGGCAGTGGGAGTATGAGCAAGGTGGAGGAATGGGTCCTGCTACGAAATATACATATTGGTAGGTCCTCACCCCCAAGAGACTCAGCTGCCTCAGGTAAGTAGAGCATAAATGCTTAGACCAAATAGTCTCTGATATTCTTCAAGCTCAGTAAGATAATTATTTTTTTTACTGTTTAACTGTGTGTGATGTCTTCCTCTTCTCCCTGCTTAGATTTAAAGCTCCTAATGTGCAGGGACTTATGTTTTGCTTTCATCCCCAGTAGCAGCTAGCCTAGAATGTTGACAGTAGTAGGTGCATAAATGATGCTGGCTGGATAGAGAAAGGAGAATAATGGTGTTTGAACCCTTGGCCCTAAGGTCATGTAGGGAAAGGAAAAGAAAATAATTTTTCCTTGACCTATTTTGGGTTCATTGGCTGGCACCCTATAAATTAGACCAACAAAATACAGATCAACAAGAGAAAAACAAACAGAAGGTTATTAACATACATCATAGATACACATGGGAGCACTCAGTGATGAGTAACTCAAAGGGGTGGTTAGAACTTGGGCTCATGGAATGCCTGGGTGGCTCAGTTGGTTAAGCCGCTGCCTTCAGCTCAGGTCATGATCCCAGGGTCCTGGGATCGAGTCCCACAACGGGCTCCTTGCTTCTCTCTCCGCATGCTTCTGGGAGGCTGCTTCTCTCTCTGCCTCTGCCTGCCACTGCCTGCTTGTGCTCTCTCTCTGACAAATTAACAACTAAATAAATAAGATCTTGAAAAAAAAAGAACTTGGGCTCATATAACATCTTAACAGAAGAACAAGGACTTTTTAGAGAGTTGAGAAGACAAAGGAAGAGGATTTTGAGTGAGGATGGCAAATAGTGGTCGAAGATAAGGGGTAGTTAGTAAGGTTTGTTGTTTGGATTCCTTCAGTGCCATCTCCTGGCTTATAAGGGTGTAGAGTTGTTTCCAGAGATTAACTTCTACTCTTCCCGGTAGAGCAGGAAGATACTTTCACAAATTTATATTCTGCTTTTAGTCGGGTAGGGGGAGGGCAGAGAGCTTTTCTTATGTCTGCTTCTTCTCAATGCCTTCAGCCCAAAATAATCCAAAATGGATGATGATGATGATGATGATGATGATGATGATGATGATGATGATTTTGGCATAAGCCAAAATGTCATAATTTGGAATGGCATATTCTGGTACCTTTCATTCATAACCCAAAGTAGGTCTTAGAAATCCCTACCTCCCACAGGGAAGCCTTTTGATTCTTCATCCTGAACAAGGTGAACTCCTGGATGAACAGTGGTGTGTTTTGTGTTAAAGGCATTTGTGGCATTCGGGGATGTGGCTGTGGACTTCACCCAGGAGGAGTGGAGGTTGCTGAGCCCAGCTCAGAGGACCCTGCACAGGGAAGTAATGCTGGAGACCTACAGCCACCTGGTCTCACTAGGTAAGGATGGCTTCCCTCCCCACTTAAAATCTGTCCCACAGAGTATTTTCTGCACTCACAAGGAAAGGCTACCCATGAAGCAGCTTTGTCCTAGTGTTGGGCTTAGGAACAGTAATCCCCCTCCCTCAGGGGAAATCTGGATTTAGTGGAATTGAAAACAGGGAGATTTACTCATGTTGCCCCTAACACTGCATTTCCATGCCTCTTTCTCAAGGGTGGGGCTCTTTTTTGCTTTTCTTGTTTGAAACCTAGGTGATTTTCCTTCACCATGTGTTAATATGTGTTAATATGCTGTTTTCCTGACCAGAGGCATGTTTACTTACTCAGCTCTTCTGAGGAGAGTTCACAGTTACAGTTACAGGCCCTTTGTACCACCCTTTGGGTTTCCCTACACATTTTGGCTCTGACGTACGAAATGGCCCCTTGAGCCCATGACCAAGAATCTCCTTGGTTTTGTTTGTTTGTTTTGTTTTTGTTTTTTCCCCCACGAGCAGATGTTCCATTTTCCAAACCAAAACTCATTTCTCAGCTGGAGCAAGGGGAAGAGCCCTGTATAGAGGAGAGACAACATCCACTGGGCCTCTGTCCAGGTGAGTGTGACGCAGGGTAGATGGGACCATCCGCAGCTTGGAAGATAGGAAAGAAGGGTACATGGTACAGGGAAGAAGTTCTTCTCAGGCCTCCTAGATCATTGGTAAGTCTGCCTGGCATAACCTTCTAGAATATCTTTTTCAGTTGAGCAAGGGGCTTTCTTGGTTTCCTTGTCTCTTTCCTCCACCAGGAAGCCTCCCTTCTTTACCTGGCTTGCCTTCTTCATCATGTTCGTTCTTTCCTCATTCATGGGCTTCTTTCTCTTCTCTTGATTTTTTTTTTTAAATTTTATTTATTTATTTGACAGACAAAAGAGATCACAAGTACGTCAAGAGGCAGGTAGGGGGGCGGGAAGCAGGCCCCTGCTGAGCAGAGAGCCTGATGTGGGGCTTCATCTCAGGACCCTGAGGCAATGACCCGAGCTGAAGGCAGAGGCTTAAACCCACTGAGCCACTCAGGCACCCCTTTTCTCTTGATCTTAAAAACTACATCTATCCTGTGCACATTAAGTCTGCCACCCTTCAGATACTTTCTAGTTTCCTATAGGTGAGATGTAATTGATTATTTCTACCTTTCCAATTCCCATAATTTAAAAAAAGTGTTAGTAGTTAAGATTACGGTAAGCTATGAATAATAATTTTAAAAGTGTGCTCCTGAGCCGACATCCCAGCTTAAGAAATAAAGCATTACCTAAATAGTTGAAGTTCCTACTTCCGTACCTCCCCATACCCCTGCCCAAAGGGAGCTGTTTTTTCAAAATTAGGAGTTATAAATCTCGTGCATGGTCTTTTGCTTTCTTTCATATGTGTGAATCCCTCAACCATCTACAGTGTTGTTTGACATATTTTTATTTTTATTTTTATTTAAAGATTTTATTTATTTATTTGACATAGAGATCACAAGTAGGCAGAGAGGCAGAGCAGAGAGAGAGAGGGGAAGCAAGCTCCCCGCCGAGCAGAGAGCCCAATGTGTGGCTCGATTCCAGGACCCCGAGATCATGACCTGAGCTGAAGGCAGAGGCTTAGCCCACTGAGCCACCCAGGCGCCCCTGTTTGACATATTTTTAAACTTTTCATTAATGTCATCATATTATGTATATCCTCCTATAGTTTGTTCTCTCTGCTGACTCTGAGTTTGTGAGATGAACCCATATTGATATATGTTGTTCTGGTTCATTCATTTTCACTACTATATAGTATTTATTGTATTACATGCATAGTTATAACACAATTCATTTATCCATTTTATTTTGTTGGACATCTATGTTTTTACCAATATTGGCTATTAAAGAATGCAGCTATCGGGGTACCTGGTTGGCTTGGTTGGTTAAGTGTCTGCCTTCGACTCAGGTCATGATCCCAGGCCCTGTTCAGCCTGGAGTCTGATTCTCCCCCTCCCCCTGCTTATGCACATTCTTTCTCTCAAAATCTTAAAAAAAATTGCAACTATATACGTTCTAATACATGTGTCCTTGGGCATATAAGCGCATATAATATAAGCGCATTTCTCTAAGATAGATGCCTAGGAGTAGAGTAGCTGAGTCAAAGACTGTGCACTCATTCCTCCTGCCTAGGGAATGCCAAATTGCTCTCAACAGTTGTTTCATTAGTTTGCAAAGCTGCCATAACAGAGACTTATGTTTCTGACTCTCCTTTGGGTATGAAATGGCCTCTCACACTAGTTTTAATTTGATTAGCATTGAGTTTGAGCATCTTTTCATATGTTCTTAAGTTGATTAGCATTGGTGTTTCCTCTCCTGTGAATTCTCTGCTCAAATCTTTTGCCTGCTTTTCTTTTTCTTGTTCATTTGTAGAAGAATTTAAATCCTGGAAATGACTGTTTTGTCTGCTGAATGGATTATGTCCATCTTCCTCCAATCTGTGGACTGCCTACCTGCTTTATAAAAAGCTGTTTAGGGGCTCCTGGTTGGCTCAGTTGGTTAAGTGTCTGCTTTGGCTCAGGTCATGATCCGAGGGTTCTGGGATTGAGCCCCATGTTGGGCTCCTGCCTGCTTCTCCCTCTCCTCCCTGCTCTTGCTCTCACGCTATCTCTGTCACCATCTCTCAGGTAAGTAAATAAATAAATAAAATCTTTTAAAAAATAAAAAGTTGTTTAATTTCAAAATAATTTAAGTCTCAGTTTGTAAAGATAATACAGCAAGTTCCCATCTATTCTTTTTCTTTTTTTTTAAGATTTTATTTATTTATTTACAGACAGAATTCACAAGTAGGCAGAGAGGCAGGCAGGGGGGGTGCGGGGGGGGAGCAGGCTCCTTGATGAGCAGAGAGCCTGATGTGGGGCTCAATCCCAGGACCCTGAGATCATGACCTGAGCTGGAGGAAGAGGCTTTAAGCCACTGAGCCACCCTGATGCCACAAATTCCCATCTATTCTTTACCCAGCTTTCTCCAATTTCAAAACCAGGAAATTGACATTGGTAACAATACTATTAGATCAGCTACAGACTTTCATCAGACTCAGATTTTATCATTCTTACATGTACTCTTTTGTGATTGTTGTATAGTACTGTGAAACTTTGTCACCTACATAGAATGATGTAGGATACATCCGCAGTAAGGATACAGGATATTCCACCACTCCAAAGAAACCCCTTCATGTTACTCTCCCTCCACCCTTAACCTCTGGCAATCTCTGATCTGTTTCCCATTACTTTCATTTCAAAAGTGTTATGAAATTCACCCAGTGTTTTAATTTCATAAATTTTTAATGTGTTTGAATTTGTCAAACTTTTTTGATGTTGTCTGTGTATGTGTCTGTCTGATTTAAGAAGTCCTTCCCTCTGTCAAGATCATAAAGACATTATTTCTATTTTCTTCTTTAAATTAAAAAAATTTTTGCTTTCTACAACTTAGGTCTTTGTTCTGTCTGGAATTGATTTTGTGAGTGTTGAGAGATATGGATCTGTTTTTATAGATTTCTAAATGCATCACCATCAGACTTGACCCCATTTCATAAATAATTCATCATTTTCCCCAATTTACCTTGCCACCTCTTGTATTTTGAATTTCAGTAGATGCCTGGATCAGTGTCTGAACTCTGTTTTATTCCAATGCAGTATCTGTTTATGCCTACACAAATATCACACTGTTTTAATTTCCTATAGCTTTATAGTAAGTCTTTGTGTCTGGTAGGGCAAGTCCTACCGTCTTATTCTTGTGTTTGTAGCTTTAGCCCAGTGGGCTTTTACAATCAGCTTGTCAGATTTCAGAAAGTCTCCTGTCAGGATTTTGTTGTAGTTGCATAGAATATATATATTCAGTAAAATACGTGTATTAATATATTCATTAATTTAGAGAGAATTGACATTTCACAGTTGGCATCTTTTACAATCTCTTACTGTGGTGTTTTCTTTTACTTATTTATTAATATATCTTTATTACTACCTATTGCTAGGTCTTACAATTTTTTTTTAAGATTTTTACTTATTGGGACGCCTGGGTGGCTCAGTGGGTTAAACCGCTGCCTTCGGCTCAGGTCATGATCCCAGGATCCTGGGATCGAGTCCCGCATGGGGCTCCTTGCTCAGCAGGGAGCCTGCCTCTCTCTCCGCTTCTGCCTGCCTCTCTGCCTGCTTGCATGCTTTCTCTCTCTCTCTTTCTGACAAATAAATAAATAAAATCTTTAAAAAAAAAAGATTTTTACTTATTTATTGACACACAGAGAAAGAAATCACAAATAGGCAGAGAGGCAGGCAGAGGGAGAGTGGGAAGCAGTGTCCCTGCTGAGCAGAGAGCCTGATGCGGGGCTCAATCCTATGACCCTGAGATCATGACTGAGCCAAAGGTAGACCCACCCAGGCACCCTGGGTTTTACAATTTTTAATGTAAATGTACATCTTTCTTTAAATTTATACATAGGCTTATTTTTTTTGTTTTGTTTTGAGAGTTATGTTTTTAAAAACTAAATTTTTATAATTTCTGGTTAAAATGTAAAACTAAAATTCATTTCATCATACTGATCATACACCCAGCAGCCTTGCTGAGACGTTTAATTAATCCCATAATTTGTCCTGTGTATGTTCTTTGGAGTTTCATATAGAGACAATGGTTTCATCTGCTTATTTTGCCTTTTATTTTTGCTTTATTGATCCCATCTATTATATGTATTATGTCTGAACTTGTATTTATTATTTCCTTTCTATTCTTACTTTGGACTTATTTTGCTATTCTTTTCCAAGTTTTTGAGATAGATGCTTACCATGATTACTTTTCAGGCTTCCTTCTTTCCTAATACAAGGATTTGAGACTGTGCATTTCCTTCTTTTTTTTTTTTTAAGATTTTATTTTTAAGTAATCTCCATACCCAACATGGGGCTCGAACATACAACCCGAAGACTAAGAATCATGCGCTTCACCAACTGAGCCAGGCATAGAAGCCATTTCCTTCTATTCTTTTCTTTTTAATTAATTAATTTTTTTTTTATTTGACAGAGATCACAAGCAGGCAGAGAGGCAGGCAGAGAGAGAGGAGGAAGCAAGCTCCCTGCTGAGCAGAGAGCCCGATGCGGGGCTTAATCCCAGGACTCTGGGATCATGACCTGAGCCAAAGGCAGAGGCTTTAACCTGCCAAGCCACCCAGGCGCCCCCCATTTCTTTCTATTCTTTTTTTTTTTTAATATTTTATTTATTTACTTGGCAGACAGAGATCACAAGTAGTCAGAGAGGCAGGCAGAGAGAGAGAGGAGGAAGCAGGCTCCCCGCTGAGCAGAGAGCCCGATGTGGGGCTCGATCCTAGGACCCCGAGATCATAACCTGAGCCGAAAGCAGAGGCTTTAACCCACTGAGCCACCCAGGCACCCCCATTTCTTTCTATTCTTAACACATATTTTCAGCTTCTGTTCCACCTCTGAATCCTGACCTGTGGCACCTTAAGCCCATAAACACCTGTGGCACCTTAAGCCCTTAAGCACCACTATTTCTGCTGCGGTTGTGTGTGTTGGGAGTGCTTAGTAGCAAGAAAATTCCAGTCCCTCCCTTTTTACTGCAGCTTTTTAAATGTAAACTATTTACTCCAACCAGTTGCTGGTCACTTTTGGGCGTTTTCCAGTGACTTGAAGTAATTATTTGTTGTATTTTATCCAGTTTCATCATTGTTTTCTGCAGGGGATTCTTGTGACTGACTCAGTCTGCTGCCATTTTCAGAAGTAGTCTTCATCCGATATGTTTTTGACTTGACATTTGGAAATTACTTCAAAATTACAGAACATTTGCAAAAATAAAAACAGTACAAAGAACTCTTTTATCCTCTACATACACACATATATGGAAATATATATGGCATATATGTTATTATAAAATGGCATTAGGGCACCTGATCGGCTCAGTTGGTAAAGCATGAAACTCTTGATGGGGATGTGAGTTCGAGCCCCATGTTGGGTATAGTGATTAATGTTGGATGTAGTGATTAATCTTTAGGGGCACCTGGAGGCTCATTCATTAAGTGTCTGCCTTCAGCACAGGTTGTGATCCCAGTATCCTGGGATCGGGTCCCACACTGGGCTCTTTGCTCAGCAGGGAGCCTGCTTCTCACTCTGCCTCTGCCTGCTGCTCTGCCTACTTGTGCCCTCTCTCTGTCAAATAAATAAATAAAATCTTTAAAAGAGAAGAAAAATATTTTAAAAAAGTTAAATGGCATCATAAAATCACCTATTAATATTTTATATTTGGTTGTGTGGTATCTTATATGCATGTTCTCCCCTCTCCTTCCCTCTCTCAATATATACGTGTATATACTTATGTGTATGTATATGGGTGTATGTGTGTGGGTGCATGGGTGGGTGCATTCATATGTGTATGTTTGTTAAAAGGTACTATACAGGGGCGCCTGGGTGGTTCAGTGGCTTAAAGCCTCTGCCTTCACCTCAGGTCATGATGCCAGGGTCCTGGGATCAAGCCCAATATCGGGCTCTCTGCTCAGCCGGGAGACTGCTTCCTCCTCTCTCTGTCTACTTGTGATCTCTCTCTACCAAATAAATAAATAAAATCTTTTTTAAAAAGGTACTATACAGTGGCTAACAACATAATTAAAAAAATTTTTTCTAAGAAGAGCTGTATTCACATATAACCATAGTAGTTACCAACCTCAGTAAATTTAACTTTGATACAATAATTTTATCTAATACCTATTTCTGATATTATAATTTTGTTAGTAGATGCAGTAATATCTTTTTAACTCTCCAGAAAATGATCCAGTCCTGGTTTCAGTAGTGCATTTACATGTCATGCCTATTTAATGTCCCTTAATATAGATCATTTCAGTAAACTTGCTTTGTCTTTTATGATACTGACATTTTAGAAATATAAAGTCTTACAGTTTTTTTTAACAACTTCATTAAGATATAATTTGTGTACCATAAAGTCTTGTTATTTTAAGTGTACAGTTGCATTATTTTTTGTAAATGTTTACTGTTGTATGGTCATTACTTCCATGTAACTTTAGAATACGCTGTCATCCCAAAAAGCTCCCTTATGCCCATTTGCATCTATCTCTGCTCCCATCCAAGCTCTGGGGAACCACTGATATGCTGTCTCCATAGATTTTCTATTTCCAGACATATTCTATAAATGGTATCATAAAATGTATAGTCTTTTGGATTTGGCATAATATTTTTGAGGTTCAGTAATCCATTTCTTTTTTTCTTTCTTTCTTTTTTTTTTTTTGAGAGAGTGTGCCTGTGTTGGGGGGGGGGAAGGAAGAGGAAGAAAGAGAATCCCAAGCAGACTCCATGGTCAGCACAGAGCAGGGGCCAATCCCGCGACCCTGAGATCATGACCTGAGCTGAAATCAAGAATGGGAGGCTTAATCCACTGAGCCACCCAGGTGGCCTAGTTCCTTTTTATTGCCATATAATATTCCATTGTAAGGACATAGCACATTTTGTTTGCCTGTTCACAGGTTGACAGATGTATAGGTTGTGTCTGCTTTTTGGCTATTGTGAATAGCATGGCTAAGAACCGTCATGTACTAGTCTCAGTGTAGGCATATGTTTTCATTTTGGGTAGATAAGGAGGTGTAAAATTTCTGGGCTGTAAGGTATATTTATACTTAACCTTGTAAGAATCTGGAAAATTATTTTCCAAAGTAACTGTACATTTCTGTTAGTATTTCTATTTTACATTTCTGATTTCTATTTTTACATTTTCTATTAGCAGTATGTTTCTCTACATCCTTGTCAGCACTTGGAATTGTCTCTAATTTTCATAACAGACATTCTAGTGGTATGTAGTGATATTTCATTGTGGTTTTAATTTGCATTTCCCTAGTGACTGATGATGTTCATCATTTTTTTTAAAGATTTTTTAAAAATTTATTTGAGAGAGAGAAAGAGAGCACGAGCTGGAGGAGGAGTGGGGAGGGAGAAGCAGACTCCCTGCTGAGCAGGGAGCCTGATGCGGGGCTCTATCCTAGGACCCTGAGATGAGGACCTGAGCTGAAGCCAGACACTTAATCGACTGAGCCCCCAGGCGCCCCCTTTGCGTATCTTTTTTTTAAGATTATTTATTTATTCATTTGATAGAGATCACAAGTAGGCAGAGAGGCAGGCACAGAGAGAAGAGGAAGCAGGCTTCCCGCTGAGCAGAGAGCCTGATTCTGGGCTCAATCCTAGGACCTTGGGATCATGACCTGTGCTCAAGGCAGAGACTTAACCCACTGAGCAACCCAGGTGCCCCGCCCCCTTTGCATTTAACAAAATAGCTACTTAGTTCTTCTGCCCATTTTTAAATTGCATTGTTTTATCTTCTTTTTTGAGTTGTAAGAGTCTTTCATATATTCTGGACATAGTCCTATATTAGATAGATGGTTTTCACATACTTTCAACTTTAAAATCAAGTTTCAGAAAAAAGACAAATCTGTGTCTTGTCTCTTCATGGTGTCTTTTCAAGCATAAAAGTTTTAAACTTCAGGACATCTGGGTGGCTCAATCTGTTAAGCGTCTACTTTCAGGCCAGGTCATGATCCTGGGGTCCTGGGATGGAGTCCTGCATCGGGCTCCTTGCTCAGCAGGGAGCCTGCTTCTCCCTCTGCCTGCTCTGCCTGCCACTCCCCCTGCTTGTGCTCTCTCTCTTTCCCTAACAAATAAATAAATAAAATCTTAAAAAAAAAAAGGTTTAAATTTTGGTGATGTCCAATTTAACAAAATTTTAGATAGATTGTGATTTTGGTGGTATAACTAAGAACTTTTTGTCTTTTGTTTAGAATGTTTGGTTTGTTCGTGTTTAATATGGTTTAAGTCTGGCATTTTGCTACTTGCTTTTTATATGCCTCATGTTTTCTTATTCACCTACCTTTTTGGCATATGTATATACATTTATCATTATTTATTATACACGTTATATATATAATTTTATAGCTATTTTCTTAATTCAGCTCTAGGAATTAAAAATGCATCTAATTTAGCATAATTAATTAATACTAACTTTGTTCCAGTAAAATATACATATTATAAAACCCATAATATGGTGTTACAGTTATTACCTTTTATAATAATTTTATGCATTTCAGAGAAATTAAGAGAAGAAAGGAGAAAAATAGACATATGTAATCTTTTATATTTACCCAGGTACTTACCAGTTTTGGTGGTCCTCATTTGTTTCTGTGGATTTGAGTTAGTGTCTGGTGTCATTTCTTTTCAGCCTGACAGTCTTATTTAGTATGTCTTATAAGGCATGTTTGCTAGCAACAGATACTCTCTGAGTACTTGTTAATCTGTGAACATGTGTATCAATTTCATTATTGAGGGATAGTTCTGGGAGAATAGAATTCTTCCTTAGTAGCTTTTTCACCTTTATTTCCGCACCTTGAATAAATCATTCTATACTCCATTGTCTCTGAGGAGAAGTTAGCTCTAATCATATTGTTTCCTGCTGTGCATGTTGAATCATTTTCCTTTTGCTGCTCTCAAGATTTTCTCTTTCGTCTTTTTTTCTGATAGTCAACAATTTGTCTATGATATGTCTCTCTGGGGCTCTCTTTATGTCTTTCTTTTCTTTTTTAAAAAAGATTTTATTTACTTATTTGAGAGAGAGAGGGAGAGAGAGAGCATGCACAGCAGGGGGGAGGGGCAGAAGGAGAGGGAGAAGCAGACTCCCTGCTGAGCAGGGAACCCGATGTGGGGCTCCATCCCAGGATGCCGGGATCATTATCTGAGCTGAAGGCAGATGCTCAACTAACTTAGTCACCCAGGCACCCCTGAAATATATTTTTTTTTAAGATTAAAAAAAAAAATTATGGACATTGGGGAGGGTATGTGCTTTGGTGAGTGCTGTGAAGTGTGTAAACCTGGTGATTCACAGACCTGTACCCCTGGGGATAAAAATATATGTTTATAAAAAATAAAAAATTTTTAAAAAATGGGAAAAAAAAAGATTAAAAAAAATTTTTTTTTAATTTTTTAAGTTCTAGTTGATTAGCATACAGTGCTGTATTGGTTTCAGGAGTAGAATTCAGTGGTTCATCACTTACATACAACATCCAGTGCTTATCATAACAAGTGCCCTTCTTAATACTCATCTCCCATCCAGACCATCCCCCACCCCCCTCCCTCCCTTCCTCCCTCCCTCAACCCTATTTATTCTCTTTTGTTAAGAGTCTTTTTTTTTTTAGTATAAATAACTTTTTTTTTCAGTGTTCAGTGATTCATTAGTTAATTATAACACCCAATGCTCATCACAGCACGTGTCCTGCTCAATACCCATCATGCTGTAACTCCTCCCCCCAACTTCCTCCCCTTTGAAACCCCCAGATTGTTTCTCAGGGTCCATAGTTTCTCATGGTTCATTTCCCTCTCTGATTTCTTCCCTTTTGGTTTTCCCTTCCTTACCCGATGGTCCCCTATGCTATTCCTCATGTTCCACATATGAGTGAAACCATATGATAATTGTCTTTCTCTGTTTGACTTACTTCGCTTAACATAATCCCCTTCAGTTCCATCCATGTCAATGCAAATGTTGGGTATTCATCATTTCTGATGGCTCAATAATATTCCATTGTTTATCTGTACTACATCTTCTTTATCCATTCATCTGTTGAAGGGCATCTTGGCTCCATCCACAATTTGGCTATTGTGGACATTACTGCTATGAACGTTGGGGTGCATGTGCTCCTTCTTTTCATTACATCTGTATCTTTGGGGTAAATACTTAGTAGTGTAAGTGCTGGGTTATAGGGTAGCTCTATTCTTTTTTTTTTTTTTTTTTTTTTTAGATTTTTATTTATTTGACAGACAGCGAGAAAGGGAGTACAAGCAGAGGGAGTGGGAGAAGGAGAAGCAGGCTTCCTGTGGATCAGGGAGGCTGAATCCCAGGACCCTGGAATCATGACCTGAGCCAAAGATAGACACACAAACAACTGAGCCTCGCAGGTGTCCCTAGGGTAGCTCTATTCTTAACATCTTGAGGAACCTCCATACTGTTTTCCAGAGTGGCTGTAGCAACTTACATTCCCACCAAGAGTGTAAGAGGGTTCCCCTTTCTCCACATTCTCACCAACATTTTTTGTTTCCTGTTTTGTTCATTTTTGCCATTCTAACTGGTATAAGGTGGCATCTCATTGTGGTTTTGATTTGAATTTCCTTGATGGCTAGTGATATTGAACGTTTTTTCATGTGTCTGTTAGCCATTTGTATGTGTTTTTTAGAGAAGTGACTGTTCATGTCTTCTGCCCATTTTTTGACTGGGTTATTTGTTTTTTGAGTATTGAATTTGAGAAGTTCTTTGTAGATCTTGGATATCAGCCCTTTATCTGTAAGTCATTTGCAAATATCTTCTCCCATTCTGGGGGCTGCCTCTTAGTTTTGTTGACTGTTGCATTTGCCTTGCGAAGCTTTTGATCTTGATGAAGTCCCGAAAGTTCATTTTTGCTTTTGTTTCACTTGCCTTTGGAGACGTGTCTTAAAAGAAGACTGTGGCTGATGTCAAAGAGGTTACTGCCTATGTTCTCCTCTAGGATTTTGATGGATTCCTGTCTCACAGTGAGGTCTTTCATTCATTTTGAGTATATCTTTGTGTGTGGTGTAAAGGAGTGGTCTAGTTTCATTCTTCTATATGTAGCTGTCCAATTTTCCCAGCACACTTATTGAAGAGACTGTCTTTTTTTCATTGATATTTTCCCTGATTTGTCAGAAATTAGAGTTGAGGGTCCATTTCTGGAGTCTCTGTTCTGTTCCAGTGGTCTGTGTGTCTGTTTTTGTGCCAATACCATGCTGTCTTGTGATCACAGCTTTGTAATAGAGCTTAAAGTCAGGCTGCATGATGCCCGCTTTGTTTTTCTTTTTCATCCTTCTCTTGGTGATTTGGGTCTTTTCTGATTCGATACAAATTTTAATATTTTTTTGGTTCCAGATCTTTGAAAAATGCCAGTGGTATTTTAATAGGGATGGCATTGAAAGTGTAAATAGCTCTGGGGAGGATAGACATTTTAACAATGTTTATTCTTCCAATCCATGAGCACGGAATATTTTTCCATCTTTTTGTGTATTCCTTAATTTCTTTCATAAGTGTTCTGTAGTTTCTAGAGTATAAATCCTTTACCTCTTTATTCCTAAGTATCTTATGGGTTTTGTTGCTATCGTGAATGGAATTAATTCCTTAATTTCTCTTTCTACAGTTAAATTGTTAATATATAGAAAAGCTACTGATTTCTGTGCATTGGTTTTGTATCCTTCCACATTGCTGAATTGTTGTATGAGTTCCAATTTTTAGAGGTAGAGTTTTTTGGGTTTTCCACATGAAGTATCACATCATCTGTGAAGAGGGAGAGTTTGACTTCTTTGCCAGTTTGGATGCCTTTTATTTCTTTTTGTTGTCTCATTTCTGGGGCTAGAACTTTTAGTACTCTTTTGCTCTGGGCTTTTCATAAATGGTTTTTAAGATATTTAGGAATGTTCACTCTATCCCTGTAATCTGAAGAGTTTTATCAGGAACAGATGTTGTATTTTGTCCAATGCTTTTTCTGCATTGGTTGAGAGGATCATATGGTTCTTGTCCTTTTTTTTATTGATGTACTCTATCACGTTGTTTGATTTGTGAATGTTGAACCACCCTTGCGTCCCAGGCATAAAACCCACTTGGTCGTGGTGAATAATCCTTTTAGTGTACTGTTGGATCCTATTAGCTAGGATCTCGTTGAATATTTTGGCATCTATGTTCATCAGGGATATTGGTCTGTAATTCTCCCTTTTGATGAGGTCTTTGCCTGGTTTTGGGATCAGGGTAATGCTGGCCCCATAGAAAGAGTTCGGAAGTTTTCCTTCTGTTTCTATTTTTTGGAAAAGCTTCAGTAGAATAGGTATTATTTCTTCTTTAAATGTTTGGTAGAGTGCTCGCTTCAGCAGCACATATACTAAAATTGGAACGATACAGAGATCAGCATGGCCCATGTGCAATGACGTGCAAACTTGAGAAGCGTTCCATATTTTTGATCTCTCTGACATGAGGAATTTGAGAGGCAGGGCGGGGGTGGGGGGAAGGGAGGGAAAATGAAACAAGATGGGACTGGGGAGGGAGACAAACCATAAGAGAGTCTTAATCTCAGGAAACAAACTGAGGGTTGCTGGAGGGGATAGGGGTAGGAGGGATGGGGTGACTAGGTGATGGACACTGGGGAGGGTATTGCTATGGTGAGCGCTGTGAATTATGTAAGACTGACGATTCACAGACCTGTACCCCAAAACAAGTAATACATTATATGTTAATACAAAATTAATTAATTATTTTTTTTAATGTTTGGTGGAATTCCCCTGGGAAGCCATTTGGCCCTTGACTTCAGTTTTTGGGGCAGTTTTTGATCACTGCTTCAATTTTGTTACTGGTTATGGTCTATTCGGATTTCTGTTTCTTCCTCTTTCAGTCTTGGTCAATTTTAAGTTTCTAGGAAGGCATCCATTTCTTTCAGGTTGTTTAATTTATTAGCATACAGTTGCTGGTAATTTCTAATAATTGTTTCTATTCCCTTGGTGTTAGTCATAATCTCTCCCCTTTCGTTCATGATTTTATTAATTGGAGGCCTTTCTTTTTTCTTTTGGGTAAGTTTGGCCAGTGGTTTATCTTACTAATTCTTTCAAAGAACCAGCTTTGGTTCTTTAGTTCAATAGTTTCATTGATCTATTCTACTGTTTTCCTGGTTTCTAGTTCATTGGTCTCTGCATTAATCTTTATTATTTCTCTTCTCCTGCTTGATTTAGGTTTTATTTGCTGATCTTTCTCCAGCTTCTTTAGGTGTAGGGTTAGCTTGTGCATTTGGGATTTTTCTACTTTTTTGAGAAAGGCTTGGAACTGCCTTTGCAGTATCCCATTGGTTTTGGACTGATGTGTTTTCATTCTCACTGGTTTCCATGAATTGTTTAAGTTCTTCTTTAATTTCCTGATTGACGCATTCATTCTTTAGGAGGATGCTCTTTAACTTCCAAGTGTTTTAATTCTTTCCAGTTTTTTCTCATGATTGAGTTCCAGTTTCAAGGCATTGTGGTCTGATACCATGCAAGGATAATCTCAGTCTTTTGGTATTGGCCGAGACCTGATTTGTGACCCAGTATGTGGTCTATTTTGGAGAAAGTTTTGTGTGCATTCGAGAAGAATGAGTATTCTGTTGTTTTAAAGTGGAATGTTCTGTATATATCTATGAAGTCCATCTGGTCCAATGTGTTGTTCAAAGCTCTTGTTTCTCTGTTGATCTTCTATTTAGATGATCTATCCAGTGCTGAGAGTGGAGTGTTAAAATATCCTACTATTAATATATTAGTGTTGATCTGATTCTTTATTTTGATTAATATCTGACTTATGTAGTTGGCTCTTCCCATGTTGGGGGCATAGATATTTACAATTGTTAGATTTTCTTGTTGGATAGACCCTTCAAGAATGATATAGTGTCCCTCTGGATCTGTTATTACAGTCTTTGGTTTAAATTCTAGTTTGTCTGGTATAAGAATTGCTACTCCATCTTTCTTTTGAGGTGTGTTGGCTTGAAAAATGGTTCTCCATCCCCTCACTTTCGTTCTGGAGGTGTCTTTAGGTTCAAAATAAGTCTCTTATAGACAGCATATGGATGGGACCTGTCTTTGTGTCCAGTGTGCAACCCTGTGCTATTTCATGGGAGCACGTAGGCCGTTCATGTTGAAGGTTACTATTGGAAGATATGTGTTTATTGTCATCCTAACAGTAGGATGGCAAAAAAAAATTTTTTTAAGATTTTATTTATTTATTTATTTATTTGAGAGAGAGACAGAGAGAGAGAGAGAGCAGAAGCTTAAGTCCGGGGAGAGTCAGAGGGAGAGGGAGACGCACACTCCCCAGTGAGAAGGAATCCCAATGGAGGACTTGATCCCAAGACCCTGGGATCAATGACCTGAGCCAGAGGCAGATGCTTAACTGACTCAGCCTCCCAGGCACCCTCTTGATGTTTTTCTTTTTTAAAAAAAATCATTTATTTATTTATTTATTTATTTGACAGAGAGAGAGAGAGAGAGATTACAAGTAGGCAGAGAGGCAGGCAGAGAGAGAGGGGGAAGCAGGCTCCCCCGCTCGCAGGGAGCCCAATGCAGGGGTTGATCCCAGGACCCTGGGATCATGACCTGAGCTGAAGGCAGAGGCTTAACCCATTGAGCCACACAGACCCCCTTGATGTTTTCCTTGCAGTTTGTTGAGCTTCTTAGACTTATAGACTAATGTTTTTCAACAAATTTCAGACTTTTTAGTTATTATTTCTTGAGACATTTTTTTCTGCTCTTTTCTCTCTCTGATCTCTCCATTCCCATTACAGATAGACTGACTTATCTGATTGTGTCCCACAGGTTTCTGGGCTCTTTACTTTTCTTCAGTTTTCTTTCACCTGATTTTCAGTTTAGGTAATTTCTATTGATTTATCTTCAACTTCATTTGTTCTGTTGCAAACCCAAATATGCTGTTGTGCCTTCCTAGTAATTTTGTAATTTATTTTATTTTTTAATTCCAGAGTTTCCTTTTATATTTTTAATAGTTTTTATCCTTTATTGAGATTTTTTCTATTTCTTAAGTTACCATGCTTTCCTTTAAGTTTTTACACATTGTTTCCTTTAGTTCTTTAAATACATTTATAGTAACAGCTTTGAACTCTCTTTCCCCCTATAAATCAACATGTGGGCCACCCAGCCACAGTTTCTATTGTCTGCATATTTTCCTTGCTCTGGGTCCCTCTTTCCTCTTCCGTTGGATATTTTAGATGTTGTAGCCCCTCTGATAGCTGGTGATGTTTCCTGCCTAGATGTTGTTGTTGTGACTTTTAGTAACTTTTCTAGACTAAATATATGGAATGTGTTTTCTCTGTGAAAATGATGTTTCCGCTTGCTTGATTTGTTATTGTAGTCTTCTGTTTAATTTTAATCCTGGCTTCCTGATTTCAGCCTTGTATCTGCAGAGCTCCATGATCTGCAACAATTAGCAATAGATTGTGTTCAAAGACTGAGCCAGTAAGGCTTCCTACCTCTGCCAGTGGAGAAATGAGTGGGTTGGGGAGCTCCTTCACATTTCAGATAGTTTCCAGGTCTTGTCTGGCTTTTTACTTTGCACTGATCCCTCTAATGTTCCCTCTGTACCTGATTATAGCCTCTGTATCAGGCAGGGTTATATGCGTAGCTCGGGCCCCTACCCATTTCCCCTGCTTTTGCAAACAGCCTGGGGTTGCGTGGAGTTTATCAAGTCCCTCCCTGGCTCTCTCTCACTTTCAGGTTTTCCCCTGCTACTTTTCTGGATCGTCTACCAGTCTATGTTTTTGTTTTTCTTTGGTTTCGTGTTTTTTTGTCTTTTATTTTTTGTTTGGGTTTTGGTGGGGGGGGGGTCCCTGCCAAGTCTGCTACTTCAGATAGCAGTCACTGGTGGCCTTCCCTAAGCCACATTTATTGACAGGTCCACCTAGCACTGGTTTCTCACCTTCCCCCCAAATCAGGTGACTGCTCCTGTAATAGGAGCAGAACTGATCGTTTTAGGACCTGTCCTAATTTAACTACCATACCAACCAAGCCGGGGATCAGAAGGGTGAGAGCTGGTCTAGGCAATAATGCTCTAGATTCCTGCTTTTCTTATCCGGGGCTCAGTGTTTTTCATGAATAAATACTTCTCCCTGTATTGTATGTGTTTGATTTCTGAAAGCAAACTTTTTGCTCTGTCAGATATTGTGAAAAATAAGTTTTTGGTATGAGTTTTCTACATTGCAGTAGGACAAGGGGCCACCCAGGAAAGATTTTAAGCTTTCCAGGTCACATGCCTTCTGTTGCTCGGTCGGCTGGTTTGTTTGTTTGCTTATTTATTTATTTATTTCTCTTCCTTAGAAAGAAATCCTTAGAAAGGTAAAATCCATTTTTGTCTGGTGGGCCATACAAAAACAGGTTGCAGGCTGAATTTGGCCTATCTGACAAGTTTGCTAACTCATATAATTAAAAATGTAATTTATAGGGATACCTGGGTGACTCAGTTGATTAAGCCTCTGCCTTCAGCTCAGGTCATGATCCCAGCATCCTGGGATTGAGCCCCACATCAGGCTCCTTGCTCAGTGGGGAGTCTGCTTTTCCCTCTCCCTCTGCCCCTCATCCTGCTTATGCTCTCTTTCTCTCACTCACTCTCTCTCTTTTGCTCTCAAATAAATAAATCTTTTAAAAAAATATATAGTATATAAAGTAAAATGAAAAATAGCTCTTGTTATGATGTGAGGGTGTCTGAGGGGGACACAGGTTGTGATATAAACATATTACAAATGACCAATGGGCAAAGCAAAATGGCCCTGGCAACCCTACCCATGGCTACTCTGACTAAAACTATTCTTTCTTTAGCAGAATCAAAGCTAAACATTCTACCTTGTCCCCACTGCCCGCTGGCATTTGCTAGTCAGCAAGGCCTCAGCCAGCACGTGTGGTTCAGTCACTTTCCTCAGCTCTTCTCAAGTTTACGTGCAGGGAATCATCTCCCTCCAGGGAAACACTATCCAGAAGATCAAAAACAGCAGCAGAAGCGACTCTTTGGTGAAACCTGCTGGAGTGACAAAGCAGAAATTCAAGAGACAGAAGACTCCAAGCCCTTGTCCGAGAGCAAGGGTGGCACTTCAAAGGTGTTGACCTGCCCACTGCAACGACAGCCAGTAACGGTGGAGCAAGACAGGGCAGTGACGGCCACAGGGCCCAGCCGAGACCAGAGGACAGACCTTGGGGAAACAGACAAAGTGTTGCACGGTGTAAAAATCTCAGGATTGGGAGAAGTCAAATACGGGGAGTTAGGGCTAGGCTTCATGAAGGAGTCAAACCTCCTCAGCCTCCAGAAGATACACACAGGGGAGACACCGTACGTGTTCACCGAGTGGGGCCAGGGCTTTGGCAGTATGTCAGTCCTCATCAAAAACCAGAGGACACCCTCTAGGGACAAGCCTCATGTGTGCAAGGAGTGTGGACGAGGCTTTACCTGGAAGTCAAACCTCATCACACACCAGAGGACACACTCAGGGGAGAAACCTTATGTGTGCAAAGAGTGTGGACGAGGCTTTACTTGGAAGTCAAACCTCTTCACACACCAGAGGACACATTCAGGGGTCAAGCCGTACATGTGCAAGGAATGTGGGCAGAGCTTTAGTCTGAAGTCAAACCTTATCACACACCAGAGGGCACACTCTGGGGAGAAGCCTTATGTGTGCAGGGAGTGTGGGCATGGCTTTCGCCAGCATTCACATCTGAGCAGGCATAAGAGGACACATTCGGGAGAGAAGCCTTATGTGTGCAGGGAGTGTGAGCGTGGCTTTCGTCAGAAGTCACACCTCATTAGACACTTACGGATACACACAGGAGAGAAGCCTTACATATGCACAGAATGTGGGCGCCATTTTAGCTGGAAATCAAATCTCAAGACCCACCAGAGGACACACTCAGGCATTAAACCTTATATGTGCCTCGAGTGTGGGCAGTGCTTTAGCCTGAAGTCAAACCTCAGCAAACACCAGACGTCACACACGGGGGAGAAGCCATTTGTGTGCAGGGAATGTGGGCGAGGCTTTACCCGGAAATCAACCCTTATCACGCACCAGAGGGCACACTCAGGGGAAAAGCCATTTGTATGCAAGGAGTGTGGGCGAGGCTTTAATGATAAGTCAACCCTCCTCTCACACCAGAGAACACATTCAGGGGAAAAGCCTTTCATATGCAGGGAGTGTGGTAAAAGATTTAGCCAGAAGCCAAATCTCTTTAGGCACAGGAGGGCACACTCAGGTAGCATACCTTTGGTGTGCGGGGAGTGTGGGCAAGGCTTTTGTGATAAGTTGACTCTCATCACCCACCAGAAGGCACATGCAGGGGGGAAGTCTCATGTGTGCAGGGAGTGTGGGCAAGGCTTTAGCCGGCAGTCACACCTTGTAAGACATCAGAGGATACATTCGGGAGAGAAGCCTTATATTTGTAGGAAGTGTGGGCGATGCTTTAGTCGGAAATCAAACCTCATCAGACATCAGAGGACACATTCAGGATAAAAACCTTGTATGTAGGAGTGTAGTGAAATCTTTAGCCAAGACTCATACTTCTTGAGATACCAGAAGTCACACCGAGGGCATTAGTGTGGCTTTAGTAATAAGTCAGGCATTGCCAGACACCAAAATGGAGACATCTTATGTGTGATGGGAATGTTCATGAGCCTAATGGTTAAGAGTCAACATCTCTAGTCCCCGTGAAAGAGAGCTGCCAGCACATTTTCAGAGCTCTGACATTCTCTAGTAGGGATGGTGGGTTATGGAAGATCTGTCAGGTAATGTGATAGAGGGGGTACTTCCAAGTAGGTTGAAATTAGGGAATGGAGGCTTTTCTAATGTCGTTTCCCAAGAATACTTGAACACTCTTTATACAGTAATCTTGATGTTGGAGAAACAGCAACACTAGAGCTCATTTCTTAATGTCTGTCTTAACCTTCTGAGAACAAGAGACTTGACAGAAATCACGGCTGATTTAATCTTGGTTTCCCAGAAAATGAGCCAGCAGAGTCCGCTTCAGGGAGAGTTTGGGAAATGGTGAATTTATGGGAACAGAGATGGTGCATGGGTAGAAGATTTTATTATGCAACAAGCTAACTGGTGAGAAAAATTATGACTATCCTAGCTGTAGATTTTAGGAAGAAGTATCCATTTTTGCTTATTTCCTGAGGCCCACTCTGGTTTCCAGGTTGAATTCATACTAAAAATAGTTTTATTAGGCGTATTTAGACTAGAAATGTGTTCTGTGCTTTCATGAAGAAAACACACTCACATATACAGAAATAGAAAATGAAATTACTTTCCATTCTTCTTTGAATTACCATACTACATCCCACAGGTAATTCTTTGGTTTAAATCTTTCCAGCCATTGTAAAATACATGACTTTTCTGGTTGGGAATACTCTCTTTTTGAGAAGGGTGGTGTCGCATAGATTCACTTATAATTCTGAGCCAGGGCCCAATTTTTTTTTCATGGAACTTGACTAAATGATTCTGAGTTTTATTTGGAAAACAAAATTTTGAGGAATGGCAGGATAATATAAGAACTGTATAGTAACATGTCTTTTTCATCTGTGGACAGATATCTAGAATAGAACTGCATAAAAAATAGAAAAACAAACTCACTTTTATATGAGTACTTAGAAAGTGAGGAAGCAGGATTTCAAGTTATTATGAAAATAGCAAGTACAAGATTCAGTATTTGAGTCATTGGCTCTCAACCGAGGGAAAAGATAAACAGGTCTCAAAGTCTCAATATCCAAAGTTAGAGTTAGGAAAGAAATCACTAGCTCAGATAATATGAGGTGCAGAGGTCTTTTTAATTTAATTTAATTTTTTCTTTTAAGTAGGCTCCATGCCCAAAATGGGGCTTGAACTTACCACCCTGAGATTAAGAGTCAACATGCTCTACTGACTGAGCCAGCCGGGCACCCCAAGGTGTAGGAGTCTTAATTTTTGTTCAAAATCTAAGTTTAAGTGGAGTGATCAGAACCTGGTGAAGAATTAGGAAACATTATCCTAGATGGAGCTGCTGGTGTAGCTTGCCCTCCTCTTTCCTTCCCTGGGATAAATCCTGGCCTGCTGTCATTTCTCCTTCTCAATAGAAAAATACTTTTAGAGTTTTAATCTCTCTGTATCCTAGAGTTGAATTATTTTTTTTCATAAAATGATGTCACAAAAATAAGGATTCCCACAGTAAACATGTATCTTTTATATTTTTTAACTTTAAGAAGAAATATTTTAGTTTTCAATATAATCAGTCCATAAATCCAAAAGATTTTGCCTTAAATTATTTAAAATTCTCAACAAGAAATAGAGCACTGCTGGTATATGAAGATTCAAACAGATTCAAAGAGACTCCAACCTTGGGAGACATGTATATAGAACAGCAACCAAACAGACACTGGAAATGGTGGAAGGAGGCCCCATACTTTGGCCCTACCCAGTCCCCACCTATACTGAGTCTTAAACCTGCATTAGATCCTCTGCTTAGAACTTCTCAGAAGAGACAGAATTGGAACAGGTAACCTGAGTTCTCCACTTGGGCCTAGCATTAAAACCTGTGTGCAAGTTGGGAAGCCAATCAGATGGTGTTCATATATGTGAATCTTCAAAATCTTGTGGTTTTATTATTTTTTTTCCAAGCTGTCTGGACGAGCTGTCCACCAGTGCCCCATATTTCATATTCTACAATAATAGCTCTAGATGCTTAAAACCAACAGAAAAAGTGCCCAAGCCCAACTGCCCATCCTACCACTCCTATGGTTAAGTAATAGACTATACCGCATGAAGAAAATTTTGAAAAAAAGATGATGAACAGTATGAAATAATACCACTTCAAATCCATATGGTCACTGAAATCTGTTTCAGAAGTGGGTGGCAGGGGTGCCTGGCTGGCTCAGTGAGGCAGGGGTGCCTGGCAGGCTCAGTCAGGGACTCTTAATCTCGGGATCATGAGTTTGAGCCCCACATTGGATGTAGAGATGACTTAAGGAAACAAAAGTAAAAGAAAAGGGGTAGCAGTAAGTTTTAATATAACTCTTCTATTTTAACTTACTATGAATCGGTGGTTCTCAAAGTGTGGTCAGAGGATGTTTGGGGACCCTTTCAGGTGATCTCCATGGTCAAAACAAATTTCATTATAACACTGAGACCTGATTTTTCCTGTTGTGCTGAAATTTGCACTGATTGTGGAAAAGCAATGGTGGGTAAAACTGTTGGGCCTTTAGCTCGAATCAGGATTGTGTCACCAAACTGTACTACTTGTTGTTGTGTTCTTTACCAACACACACTTGTGGTAAAAACATGGTACTTCCACTTAAGAATGTTCTTGATAAAACAGTTAAAATTAGTTTTGTTGAACTTGATGCTGAGTACAAAATTTTTATTTCTATTTTTATTTTAAAGATTTTATTTATTTATTTGACAGAGAGAGAGATCACAAGCAGGCATAGAGATAGACAGAGAGAGGGGAGGAAGCAGGCTTCCTGCTGAGCAGAGAGCACAATGTGGGGCTCCATCCCAGGACCCTGAGACCATGACCTGAGCTGAAGGCAGAGGCTTAACCCTCTGAGCTACCCCAGGCACCTCAAAATTTTTTAATTGTACTTTTTATTTTGAGATAATTTTAGATCCACATCCATTTGTAAGAAATTATGTAGAGAAATCCCTTGAGCTCTTTGCCCAGTTTACCCCGATGGTAATGTCTTGCAAAACTATAATGTTACAGCCAGGATCTTAAAATTTATCTTCTAAATATTTTATGTAATGAGGGAAAGACACATAAAGTTTTCCTTCATTCTGAAATACAAAGTTGTTTCCAGGAAATGCACTTTTATGATTGAGTTGTGAGCCAAACTAACCACCAAACTAACACCCATTTTATTTGAAAAAACAATTGATGAATTTTGAATAAATGGATTAAGACCTGTATATCTGGTAAGCATCTTGTCAAAAATGAAGTGATTTATAAAACCTGACAATAAAGAAAACTGGTAGTAATTTTTGTTAATTTGACTTTCAGACAAAAAAGTTAGCATATTAAAATGTATCTGTGATGACCATGAACTTGACAGCTTTCTGATACTTAGTCTTTTGTGATGAGATTACTGATGATATTAATGTGATTTTGTAATACCATATAATATACTATGTCAACCTTTGGAAGGCCTGCCTAACTCCTTGGACCAGTATTTTCTGGATGATTACTGTGTGATGCCACAAAATCATCTGCGGTGATATTAAAGTATAAGATAGACAAAAGGATTTTAACTTAAGAGATGGAGGCTTGGGGTACCTGGCTCAGTTGGTGGAGCATGCAGCTCTTGATCTCAGAGTTGTGAGTTCGAGCCCCACCTTGGGGATAGAGTTTACTTTAAAAAAACCTGCAAAAAAAATTAAAATTAATACCAATCTTAGAGAGAGAGAGATAAAGGTCAGATTCCACATTACAATAACATTTAAGAAATTACCACTTGTTGATTTTTGGTGGAGTGTCAATAATATTGACAAATACCTGAAAAGGCCGTTAGAATACTTCTTCATTTAAAAAATCTGGATGTGTAAGGCCAGATTTTCTTTCTTTATCTCACAGATGAAAAGCAAGAGCACATTGCGACACCTGGGTGGCTCAGTAGGTTGTGTCCAACTCTTGATGTAAGCTCAGGTCAAGATCTTAGGTTTGTGAGATCAAGCCCCTTGTCTGGCTCCGTGCTGGGTGTGGCGCATGCTTGGGATTCTGTCTTCCCCTCCGACCCTGTTCTCATCCTTAAATAAATAAACAAATAGATACATAAATAAATTATTTTAAAAGAAATAAAAATCTTAAAAAAAAAAAAAGGTCGCCAGGCTGGCTCAGTCCATAGAGCAACTCTTGATCTCTGGGTCATGAGTTTCAGCCCTATACTGGATATATAGAGCCTATTTACAAAAAATAAAAATAAAAAATATTTAGATTTTTATGGTCTATATCTCACATCGAACAATACTTCACATTAACACCAGAGAAAAGTTACACATTATAATACCTAACATACTATTAACATCTATGCCTTATATAATTTAAACTAGGCATGGGGTGCCTGGCTGGCTTAGTTGGTGGAACATGTGACTCTTGATCTCAGGGTTGTGAGTTTGGTAGAGATTATGAAAAAAAAACAAAAACAAAAAACTTAAATTTAAACTAGGCACAGAAGAAAATTACCAAATAAGCAAAATAAATGCAAAGAAATTGCTTGTTAACACCTACAATCTGAAGTATGCAGCTCTCTCTAGACAAAACAGAGACATCTTGGGTAATCTTTATGCAAAAACGAAATTGTATGATTACTTAATCTCTTCCATGCCTGTAGCTATGTCTCTTTCTGAATATTCTTGCCTATCATTTTTCTATTTTTTTTATTTAAAAAAGCTCTATTCTTTTAGTCACATTTTCAATGCATTTAATAATTACTAACCTCTTGAAGCTAACTTTTATTTATTGCTTTTTGAAGCTTATTTAGTCATACTTAAAACTTTTCTACCCTTTTCCTTTTTTCTTCTGAAAGTCAAGGTTATAATTTTTATTTTTATTTTTCTCCTTTAGCCAAGAATTACTATTTGTACAAATGGCTTGATGGATGCATTCATTTTTACAATCTCCTAGTGTTTCATTTTTTTTAAAAATTTATATCATTATAGTCAATATATTTTGTGATTTCTTCCATTTTAATTCAGAAGGTTTAGTTTTGAATATAATCAAGTTATGTGAATTTTCATGTTACTTAAAAAGCAAATGTTTAATGTGTGTATGTATATTTTAACAATATTATACCAAAGTTAACACAAAAAGTTGCAAACTTTAATGTTTCTCTATATAGTTACTGCATCATCTGTTGTTTTGTATTGATCATGTCTTTTATTTATTAATTTATATTATATGCTTAACACATGTAAAATTAGATTTGTATGTAAATGTAGATATAAGTAATATTAATAGAACAAACACTATTGTATTCACCCCAACAGAAATTAGCTTTAATTTTTTTAAAAACTTAGAACTTCCATTTCTATAAGTGATTATAATAAATAAATTTATGATCATGTTAAGAAACTTTTCTCTAGGTATTCCCACTAAATTTTGCTTAATACATTTCAGAGCTATTTTATTTAGAGCTATAGAAATTAACATGTCTTCTTGATGGGTTTTCTCTTTTAAAACCATGGAGCGGGTGCCGGGGTGGCTCAGTGGGTTAAGCCTCTGCCTTCAGCTTGGGTTGTGATCTCATGGTCCTGGGATCGAGTCCTGCATCGGGCTTTCTGCTCAGCAGAGAGCCTGCTTCCTCCTCTCTCTCTGCCTACCTCTCTGTCTACTTGTGATCTCTCTCTGTCAAACAAATAAATAAAATCTTTTTTAAAAAAATGGAGCAACCTCAAGTCCCATTCAGTGTTTCTAATTAGTCTGTTCTCAGTAGTTTGCATTTACCTTTTTTGGTAGTATTTGCTTTTTTTTTTTAATCTCATATTTTTTTAAAGATTTTATTTATTTATGTGAGAGAGAGAGAGCACATGAGTAGTGGGGAGGGGCAGAAGGAGAAGGAGAAACAGACTCCCTGCTGAGCAGGGAACCCTGTGTGGGACTTGATCCCAGGACCCTGGGATCATGACCTGAGCCAAAGGCAGATGATTAACTGACTGAGCCACCCAGGCATGCTTGGTAGTATTTGCTTTACTCACCTTTTCATTTTCATCTTGATATCTTTTTATGAGTTTATTTATTAATGAAAGGGGGAGAAGCAGGCTCCCCACTGAGCAGGAAGCCTGATGCGGGACTCCATCCCAGGACCCCAGGATCATAACCTGAGCCAAAGGCAGATGCTCAACCATCTGAGCACCCAGGCACCCTCATCTTGATATTCTTGTTTTGTGAGTAGAGTGTCCTATTCATGTACTGGGAGCCACAGTCAGAACAAGTAGGTAAGAAAGAGAAATAGGGGCACCTGGGTGGCTCAGTGGGTTAAACCTCTGCCTTCAGCTCAGGTTGTGATCCCAGCATTCTGGGATCGAGCCCCATATTGAACTCCCAGCTTGGCGGGAAGCCTGCTTTTCCCTCTCCCACTCCCCCTGCTTGTATTCCCTCTCTTGCTGTCTCTCCATCTCTAAAAAAAAAAAAAAAAAGGGAGAGAGAAATAAAAGATATCTATAATGTAAAGGACTAAGTTAAACCATCTCTAATTGCAGACATCATTCTATATGTAGAAAATTGAAATGAAACCACAAAGAAACTACTAATAAGCAAATAGAGCAAAGTTACAGAATACAAGATCAACAAACAAAAATCACTTGTATTTTCATACACCAGCAATGAACCATCTGAAAAGGAGAGTGGGGAAACCATTTCATTAATATCAAAGAGAATAAAATACCTAAGAATAAATTTAATGAAGGAGGTAAAAGACTTGCACACTGAAAACTAGAAAATATTAAACAAAACCTTTAAGACTACAAAATTTAAGAGGACCTTAGGGCACTTGTGACGAGCCCTGGATATTATAGGAAGTGATGAATCACTAAATTCTACTCCAGAAACTAATATTATTAGCAAAAAACAGGAGTATCTTCATGACCTCCTATTTGTCAATAGATTCTTAGATTTTGACACCAAAAGTATAAGCAATAAAAAATTCAGATACATTGAACTTCATAAAATTTAAAACTTAATATACACCAAAGGATATTATCAAGAAAGTGAAATGACAATCTACAGAGTGGTACAAAATACTGGAAAATCATATATCTGATAAGGGTTTAGTATCCTGAATATATAAAGAACTATTACAACTTAGAATAAAATAAGGATACAATTTAAAAGTGGGCAGGGGTGCCTGGCTGGCTCAATAAGTAAGATCATGTGATTTTTAATCTCTGGGACCTGAGTTCAAGCCTAATGTTGGGCATAGAGACTACTAAAAAAGCAAAACCAAAAACAGAAAAAAAAAAAGTGGGCAAAAGTTGAGGTTGAATCAGTCAACAAGGGACAATAATTTCATCAATTGGGCCTATTAATGAAGTCTCCATAAAAAACAAAACAGATGGGGTTCAGAGAGCTTCTGGTTGGGTGAATCCATGGAGATTTGGAAAGACTGGTGCTCAGAGAGAGCATGGAAGTTCCAGGCCCTTTCCTCGTACCTTACTCTATGCATCCCTTCCTTCTTACTGTACCTGAGTTACAGCCTTTTATAATTAAGGCAGTAATCTAAGCCAAGATGGAGCTGTGTCTGCCTGGGTGCCATGTCAGCAAACCGAAACTTGCATAATTTCTGTGTCCTTGTGAATACTCTGACCAGAAATGCAATCCAGCCTGCTAATCCCCAAATGGCAAGCCAACTCTGGGCCTTCCCATTCCCAAGAAGGTTGACTATGTGGCCCCAGCCAATCAGATATTTTCTATTTGTCTCTTCCCTGTTCTTTATTGATTATCCTATAAAACTTTTCTGTCTTCCACTTAATTTGTAGTTTTCTGAGACTGTCCATGAAGTGTCAAATAAACTTTGTTCCTATCACCAAATAAATAAATAAATGCAAAGTTCTTGAGTAGACATCATTAGTTATTAAGGAAATGCAAATCAAAATCACAATAAGATACTTCACACCCATTAGGATACCTAAAATAAATAAACAAGGAAAGTAACAAGTGTTGGCAAGGATGTGGAAAGTTGGGAATCTTCATACATTGCTCATAGCAATGTAAAATGGTGTAGTTACTATGGAAAATAATTTGGCAGTTCCTATAAAATGAAACATACAGTCACCATCTTATCTAGCAAATCATTTCTGGGTATATACCCAAAAGAAACAGGTACTCAGAACAAAATGTTTTTCTATCATTTTGTTTTATTTTATTTTCATCATGATAAACGTACTTTTAAATCCTCATCCCCTATTTCTTGCTTCCCACCTCCCCTCTGGTGACCATCAGTTTGTTTCCTTTAGTTAAAAATCTGTTTCTTGCTTTGTCTCTCTCTTTTTTTCCTTTCCTCATTTGTTTTGTTTCTTAAATTCCACATATGAGTGAAATCATATGGTATTTGCCTTTTCTGATTTATTTCGGTTAACATTTTACTCTCCAGCTGCATCCATGTCATTGCAAATGGCAATATTTAATTCTTTTTATGGCTGAATACTATTCCATCGTGTGTGTGTGTGTGTGTGTGTGTGTGTGTATATATATATATATATATCACATCTTCTATAACCATTCATCAGTTGATGGACACTTTGGCTGCTTCCATAGTTTGGCTATTGTAAATAATGCTGCAGTAAACATAGGAGTATATATATCCCCTTGGATTAGTGCTTTTGTATTTTGTAGTCGCAGTGTGACTACTGGATCAGAGGGTAGTTCTATTTTTAGTTTTTTGAGGAACCTCCATACTGTTTTCCACAATGGCTGCAACAGTTTGCATTCTCACCAACAATGAAAGGGGGTTCCTATTTCTCCACATCCTCACCAATACTAGTTGTTTCTTGTGTTTTTTATTTTAGCCATTCTGACAGCTGTGAGGTGGTATCTCATTATAGTTTTAATTTGCATTTCCCTGATGATAAGTGATGTTGAGCGTCTTCTCATGTATCTGTTGGCTATCTATATGTCTTCTTTGGAAAAATGTCTACTCATGACTTCTGCTCATTTGTTAATTGGATTATTTGGTTTTTGAGTGTTGAGTTTTATAAGTTCTTTATGTATTTTGAATACTCATCCATTATCAGATATGTCGTTTGCAAATATCCTCTCCCATTCTGTTGGTTGCCTTTTAGATTTGTTGTCCATTTCCTTTGCTATAGGGAAACTTTGTGTTTTGATGTGGTCCCACTAGTTTATTTTTGATTTTATTCCCCTTGCCTCAGGAGACATATCTAGAAAAAAGTTGCTATGGTTAATGTCAGAGAAATTACTGCCTATGCTCTCTTCAAGGATTTTTATATGTTTCAGGTCTCACATTTAGGTCTTTAATCCATTTTTAGTTTATTTTTGTTTATGGAGAAAGAAGGTGGTCCAATTTCATTCTTTTGCATGTGGCTGCCCAGGTTTCCCAGCACCATTTATTGAAGAGACTGTCTTTTTCTGATTATGTATTCTTGCCTGCTTTGTTGAATATTACTGGTCAGTAATTACTTGACAGCTTGGGGGTTTATTTCTGGGTTTTCTGTTCTGACGTATTGATTTATGTATTTTGTATGTGTGTGTGTGTGAGTGTGTGTGCCAGTACCATACTGCTTTTGTTGCTGTAGCTTTGTATTGTAACTTGAAGTCTGGAATTTGTGGTAGTTTTGGGGTTTTATTTCAAGATTCCTTTGACTATTCAGGGTTTCTTTTTTTCTGATTTTGGACAAATTTTAGGATTGTTCTTTGAAGTTCTGTGAAAAATGCTGTTAGTATTTTGATAGGGATTTCATTAAATCTGTATATTGCTTTGGATAGTGTAGATATTTTAACAGTATTAATTCTTTCAGTTCTTTCAATCCATGAGCATAGAATGTCTTTCCATTTCTTTGTGTCATCTTCAATTTTTTAGAAGATTTTACTTACTTATTTGAGAGAGAGACAGTAAGAGAGCACAGGAGTGGAGGGTGGGGGTGAAGGGAGACACAGGCTCTCCACTGAGCAAGGAGCCTGATTTGGGGCTCAGTCCCAGGACTTCATGATCATGACCTGAGCCAAAGGCAGTCGCTTAACCAACTGAGCCATCCAGGTGCCCCTCATCTTCAATTTTTTCATTGATGTTTTATTGTTCTCAGAGTGCAGGTCTTCACTTCTTTGGTTAAGTTTGTTGCTAGGTATTCTATTATTTTTGGTGCAACTGTACATGGGATTGTTTTATTAATTTCTCTTTCTTTTGCTTCACTTATAGAAACATAACAGATTTCTGTACATTGATTTTGTATCTTGTGACATTACTGAATTCATTTATCAGTTCTAGTAGTTTTCTGGTGGAGTCTTTAGAGTTTTCTACATATAGTACCATGTCATCTACAAATAGTGAAAGTTTTGCTTCCTCCTTACCAATTTGGCTGCCTTTTATTTCTTTCTTGTCTCCTTGCTGTAACTAGGACTTCCAGTATTATGTTGGGTAAAAGTGGCAAGAGGGTTTAAAGAGTGCATTTGTTGTGATGGGCACTGGGTATTGTATGTAAGTGTTGAATCACTATATGGTATACCTGAAAATAAGATTCCACTGTATGTTAACTAATGGGAATTTAAATAAATATATTTTTTTAAAGTATGAGAGTGGACATCCTTGTCTTGTTCCTCACCCTAATGGAAAACCTCTCAGTTTTCCCCCATTGAGGATGATATGGGTGTTTCCTATAAGGTCTTTATTATGTCCAGGTATGTTCCCTCTAAACCTACTTTGCTGAGGGTTGTTATCATGAATGGATGTTGTACTTTGTCAAATTATTTTTCCACATCTATTGAAATGATCATAAGGTTTTTACCCTTTCTCTTGTTGATGTGCTGTATCACATTGATTGATTTGCAAATATTGAACCACCCTGCATCCTGGGAACAAATTCTACTTAATTGTGCTGAATGAAGTTTTTAATGTATTGTTAAATTTGATCTGCTAATATTTTGTTGAAGATTTTTGTGTCTATGTTCATCAGAGATATAGATCTATAGTTCTCTTTTTTTGTGGTGTCTTTATCTGGTTTTGGTATCAGGGTAATTAGTGCTGGCCTCATAGAATGTATTTGGGAGTTTTCCTTTCTCTTCTTTCATTTTGAATATTTTGAGAATAGACAGTAAAACTTCTTTAAATGTTTTGTAGAATTCTCCTGTGAAGCTGTCTGATCCTGGACTTTTGTTTGTTGGGAGATTTTTGATTACTGAGTCAATTTCTTTTTTTTTTAAAGATTTTATTTATTTATTTGACAGAGATCACAAGTAGGCAGAGAGGCAGGCAGAGAGAGAGAGGGAGAAGCAGGCTCCCTGCCGAGCAGAGAGCCTGATGCAGGGCTCGATCCCAGGACCCTGAGATCATGACCTGAGCCGAATGCAGAGGCTTAACCCACTGAGCCACCCAGGCACCCCACTGAGTCAATTTCTTTACTGGTAATTGGTTTATTCAAAATTTTAATTTCTTCCTGCTTCAGTTTTGGTAGGTTATTTGTTTCTTCTAGTTGTCCAACTTGTTGCCATATCGTTTTTCATAAAATTTCTTACAAATTCTTATATTTCTGTGGTATTGGTTATGTCTCTTCTTTCATTAATGATTTTGTTTATTTGAGTCTGGCTACAGGTTTACCAGTTTTGTTGATCTTCTTGAATAACCAGCTCCTGGTTCATTGATCTGATCTGTTCTTTTTTTGTTTGTTTGTTTCTGTATCATTTCTTTCTTTCTTTTTAGATTTTATTTATTTATTTGACAGAGAGAGAGACACCGTGAGAGAGGGAACTCAAGCAAGGGGAGTGGAAGAGGGAGACGTAATCTTCTTGCGGAGTAGGGAGCCCGAAGCAGGAGTTGGTGTGGGGATTGATCCCAGGACCCTGGGATCATGATCTGAGCTGAAGGCAGACACTTAATGACTGAGCCCCCCAGGCGCTGCAGGTTCCCTACCATTATTATATTACTATCAATTACTTCCCTCATGTTTGTTATTAATTGTTCTATGTATTTGGGTGCTCCCATGTTGGGTGCATAAACATTTACAGTTGTTATATCTCATTGTCCCCCTTATTATTGTATGGTGTCCTTCTTTGTTTCTTGTTACAGTCTTAGTTTTAAAGTCTATTTTGTCCAATACAGGTAATGCTACCCCAGCTTTCTTTTGAAATCCGTTTGCATAATAAATGTTTCTCCATTTCCTCACTTTCAATCTTCATGTGACTTTCAGTCTGAAGTGAGTTTTTTGGAGGCAATATATAGATGGGTCTTTAAAAAAAATTTTTATTTTTTAAAATTATATTTAATTTAAATTCAGTTAATTAACATATAGCATATTATTAGTTTCAGAGATAGAGTTCAGTGATTTATCAGTTGTATGTAACACCCAGGGCTCATTATATCATGTGTGCTCCTTAATGCCTATCACCCAGTTACCCCATTCTCCCACCCCCTTCTCCCCACAACTCTCAGTTTGTTTTTTATGAATAGGAGTCTCTTAGGGTTTGTCTCCCTCTCTGATTTCATCTTGTTTTATTTGTCCCTCCCACCCCTATGCTCCTTTGTTTTGTTTCTTAAATTTCACGTGAAACCATATGGTAATTGTCTTTCTCTGATTGACTTATGTTGCTTAGCAGCATAAAACCCTCTAGTTATATCCACATCATTGAAAATGATAAGATTTCATTTTTTGATTTCTAAGTAATATTTAGTTGCATACACACACATGCACCCCATCTTTGTACATTTTTATTAGGGTTATATAATTCTTTAGTTATAGGAATTTATTATATATTCTGGTTACAGGTCCTTGGTAAAAATGTGTATTTTGAATACTTTCTCCCATCTTGTGGTTTGCCTAATCATTTCATTAATAACATCATTGGAAGTTTTTAATCTAATTAAATCTAATATATCACATTTTTCTTTTATTGCTACAGCTTTTTCTGTCTTTGCCTAACTCCAAGTCATAAATATATTCTCCTATATTTTCACCTAGCTATGTTAGATATCTCAAGTTAATTTTTGTGAAAGATGTGATATAAGGGTTGACTATTTTTTTCTCTTTGGACTATCCAGTTTTTCTAGCACAGTCTTTAAAATATTATCCTTTATCCATTGCATGCTTTTGTTGCAGTTATTGGGTGAAAATTTTCCACCTACTTCTCCTTGACTTTCCAACCTTACTGGGATAGGTAGCTAAGTAGACAAAAATAGTATAGTATCCTGGGGCACCTGGATGGCTCAGAGGGGCACATGGGTGGCTCAGATGGTTAAGAGTCTCCCAGCTTAGCAGGGAGTCTGCTTCTCCCTCTCCCTATTCCTCTCCCCCTGCTTGTGCTCTCTTTTCCTCTCTCTAATGAATAAATAAAATGTTAAAAATAGTATAGCATTCCAGGTGAGCCCTCTAAGACTTTTTGTGTCTTGATTTTACTACAGACTTCATTCATCATGTATAACCACATTGGATTACTGCATAAGATTTTATTTTCCTTGATTTAGATAAGGTAAAATATACAATATAAATAAGTATCAGGAAGTCATGTTTGTAGAGTGCTTTGGATAGATATTTGTTAATCAGTGCAACTTCAGCCACCATAGAGCTCGGTATATAGTAAGACAATATTAAGCATATAATGTTTTGAGAGAGAATAGCTCCTCTAAATCAAATGTAAGGCCTTCATTTGTATAAATTAGGACTGAAACATTTTTTAGGCAGAATTGAAGATATTATATTAAAATAAGTTTTAGATGACATCTGGAGGACTTAACAGGTCTCAGGTAATACTGGGGAATGAGGCAGCAGAGCAGGGAGGGGAAACTGAGATATAAGGAAGGCAAGACAAGAGACTGTATGAATGACTGACATGTAATGAAAGACACAAAGAACACCTAGAGAAAAGGATAGAGGGTGAACAAGGGACAGAGAATGACCAGGGGATTCACAAAGGGAAAAAGAGAAACAGGAATCCAGAGAGAGGTAGAGTAGACAGAGGTATAAATGGGGGAAACACAGAGAGAGGAAGATAGAGATGTGGATCAGGGAGGGTGGGACAGAGGGAAGAAAATGGAAAAAGTAAAGAAGCAGTCATAGGGGCCACCAGAGAGGAAACAGAGTGAAGGACAGAGGAATGGGGTGAGAGCAATGAGGGGACAAAGAGAAGGACAATGGAACAGAGAAACACACACGTATGGGGACTTAGAGACACACAAAGATTACATGGATTACATGGTAATTTTATGTTTAATTATTTATGTTTAACTGTTTTTCAAGGGGGCTTCATGATTTTACTTTTCCGTATATGAGGGTTCCCATTTATCCATATCCTTGCCAACATTTATTATTTTCTCTCATTTTTATATCCATTTAGTGGGTATAAAATGGTTTTAATTTGCATTTTCATAATGACTAATGATGTTGAGTATCTCCTCATGTATTTAAGACCCGTTGGTACATATTCTTTGGGAAAATGTCTGTTCATATCCATTGCCCATTTTTTACATTTTACATAAACATGAGATGTTGGTTTCTCACTGAGTTGAAAGAATTCTTAATAAATTCTGGATATAGTCCTTTATCAGATATGCGTTTTGAAAATATTTTCTCCCTGTCAGTTGCTTTTCATTGTTGGGTGGGGTCTTTGGACACATGAGAGTTTCTAATTTTGTTGAAGCCCAATTTTTCATCTGCGGACTGTGCTTTTGGTATAGCATCTAAGAAATACTGCCTAACTCAAGATCTTGATGATAATATCTTATATTTTCTTCTAAAAGAATAAACATTTTAGGTTTTTCATTTTAGTCTGTGATCCATTTTTAGTTAATGTATGTTTTGTTTTGTGTATGTGTGAGATATGGGTCTAAATCCATCTTTCTGCTTGTAGATAAACAGTTGCTCCAGCACCATTTGTTGAAAAGACTACCTTTCCCCCAATGAACTGGGCTGGCAACATTGTTGAAAATAAATTAGCTATAAATACAAGGATTTATTTCCAGACTCTAAGTTCTATTTCATCAATATATATGTGTGTCTATCTGAGGACAGCTTTTAGGTTTCACCAATCCATCTTCCCCTATTGCCCAACAGAAAGCCTGAATGCTTCTTCCTTTGACCCAGTGAGAAGTACAAACTATGGCCAGGATCCCTAGCTCAACCTCACCTCCAACCATGAAAACCCCAAGCCAGTCTCCTTTCCTTGCTTCCCACAAGCATTTTAGCACTTGTTTGAGATCCAATAGTAAGCCTCATTATGTGATTAACAAGCTTTTTTAAACCCTGTCAGTGGATGTCTATTGTCATCAGTCTCTATATCCAAAATAAATATTATGTGGGTGTCCATATCATCTCTTTAGGATGATCAGATTTCCTAGCTAATGACCACCATCATCAAAGGTCTTCCTTCTGTTGCTCTGGCTTCCTCTCTGGTGTTGCTGCCTGCTGGCAAGCACATACTTTGGACTGCTGCTGCTGGCTCATATGCTACTTGATCTATGCTGCTTTGTGCTACGTTGGCTAAGTTATACCAAACATGTCTTATAGATATAACTGACCTAAGTTTGATGTTTGGATTACTGGTATTTAGGAATAAGAGTATGGGATTCAGGGCATCTTTTAAAGTGACCCTGGGTAGTGTGTCTCAGCACAGATCTATCTGTGTGCCTCGGTGAATCATGTGTCTGCATTCTAGCATAAGTTGTGACTGATACTGGCCTTGGGGGACTTAGAGGCACACAAAGGATAAATGTGGATAAATGGCCTTGGGGAAATGACTCTTAGCCTGTGATTATTCTTTGTGTGTCTCAACCAGGCATTTAAAAAAATTTTATTGTTATGTGAGTTACCATAAAATATATCATTAGCTTTTGATGCAGTGTTCCATGGTTAATTATTTATGTACAACAGCCAGTGCTCCAGGTAATACATGCCCTCCTTAATACCCAGCACCAGGGTCACCCATCCCTCTACCCCCTCCCCTCTAAAACCCTCAGTTTGTTTCCCAGAGTCCACAGTATTTCATGGTTCTTCTCTCCCTCTGATTCCCCACCTTCACTTTTCCTTTCCTTCTAACATCCTCCATGTTATTCCTTATGCTCCACAAGTAAGTGGAACTATGTGATAATTGACTTTCTCTGCTTGAATTATTTCACTCAGCATAATCTCCTCCAATCCCACCCGTATTGATGCAAAAGTTAGGTTTCATCCTTTCTAATGGCTGTGTAATATTCCCTTGTATATATGGACCATATTTTCTTTATCCATTTGTCTGTTGAAGGGCATCTCAGCTCTTTCCACAGTTTGGCGATTGTGGACATTGCTGCCATGAACATTGGGGTACTTGTGGCCCTTCTTTTCACTACATCTGTATCTGTGGGGTAAATACCCTGTAGTGCAAATGCCAGGTCATAGGGTAGCCCTATTTCTAATTTCTTGAGGAATCTCCACACTATTTTCCAAAGTGGCCACATCATCTTGCATTCCCACCAACAGTGTAAAGAGGGTTCCCCTTTTTCCATATCCTCTCCAACACTTATTGTTTCCTGCCTTGTTAATCTTTGCCATTTTAACTTCAACCAGGCATTTATTTCCATTCTGTAGAGTGCTCCGAGGGAAGACTGATACCCTACACATTGGGTGGTTACTCATGCAGACAAGAACAATTATTATGTGGCATGTTGAGATCACACTCATAAAAAAAAAATGCTCACAAGAACCCTACAAAATGTCTCTGGTGCTGCCTATGCCTCTGTTGCCAAATATATTTTGATCTTCAGGGTTATAGTGAAAAACACCCATCTTAACCCTGTGGCACAGTCAAGGGGTCAATTCAACAATTACTCTGGGGCAGGTCCTGAATCCTGATGATATTGATTTGAGGTACTCAAGAAGAAACTTATAAATATGAGCAGGCTAGAGAGGGCCTCCCTGAACATGAGTGAATATGTCCACTATTCCAACCCACCCAGTAAAAAAAAAATAATAATAAAGGAAAGAAAGAAGGAAGGAAGGAAGGAAGCATAGATAGAAGGAAAGAGGAAGGGAGGGAGGAAGGAAGACAAACTTGGATACAAGAGAAAAAACAAAAAAACTGAAACAGACGTTTAGAATCTGAACCAATTGGAAATCCAGACTTTACTAAAACAGCTTATATTTTGGAAAGACAAAAGGTGAAAACTGGCTTTTGCTCTTCTACCTAAGTGCTGAACTAACTTTAGCATCTGTTGAAATGAATGATTTGACCAGTCTTCATGGACTTACTCAATACTGGGGCCCGAATTAGAGTTATACCTGGGGATCACACTAAATTTAAAAAAAGTTTCCTCTATAAACTTAGAGCTGAGTTACTGAACATAAAATAGAGGACACTTATTTCTCACCTTAATCATTTATTGCCTTGCATAAACTACCATGGTTATAGCACCCATTGCATTAAAATACACCATTGTGGGGCGCCTGGGTGGCTCAGAGGGTTAAAGCCTCTGCCTTAGGCTCAGGTCATGATCTCAGGGTCCTGGGATCAAGTCCCACATCGGGCTCTCTGCTTAGCCAGGAGCCTGCTTCCTCCTCTCTCTCTGCCTGCCTCTCTGCCTACTTGTGATTTCTGCCTGTCAAATAAATAAATATAATCTTAAAAATAAATAAATAAATAAATGATACGCCATCGTGGGCATGCACATTATAACCCAATGAGTAATGAATTAAAATTAGCCGTTGGTGCTTACAAATTGGCTTGAAAGAGTTGGATCCAATTGGCATTACCCTTTAGTTAAAATAATTAATATGACTTAATGTAAACTACAACAGGATTGAGACAGGTTATACAAATCTATTTAGAGAATAAGTTATAAGGTTATACAAAATAAGGTTATACAAAACCTATTAGAGAATAATCCCATTAAATGAGTTCTCTACTTAACAGCCAAATTTGGCCTGCTCTTGAGCTTAGAAAGAATAAAAGTTGCCTCAGAGCAGATTAAAACACAAATGAAAACACTAACTATGGCTTAAAATGTAAAATGACTTTAAAAATAAAAAAAATTAATTTTTTTAAATTTGATAGACAGAGATCACAAGTAGGCAGAGAGGCAGGCAGAGAGAGAGAGGGAAGCAGGCTCCCCGCTGAGCAGAAAGCCCTATGCGGGGCCAATCCCGGGACCCTGAGATCATGACCTGAGCTGAAGGCAGGGGCTTAACTCACTGAGCCACCCAGGGGCCCCAAAAAATAAAATTTAAAATTATTGTTGTCCCCCTCACTAAAGTCCTCACACACAATAACATGTACAGTTAGGTGACATTAATTATTTTCACAACATTGTACAACCATCACCACCATGTATTTCTAAAACTTTTTGTCATCTCAAACAGAAACTGTAACCATTAAGCAATAACTCCCATTCCCTGCTCTCCCTAACCCCTAGAAATATCTAATCCACTTTCTTTCTCTATGAATTTGGCTAATTTAGATGTTTCAGATAAATGGAATTGTACAGTATTTGTCCTTTTGTGTCTGGCTTACTTCACTTAGCACAGTGTTCTCAAGGTTCATCTATGTTGTATCGTGTATTGGTACTTCATTTTTTTATGGCTGAATAAATTCCCTTATATAGATATTCCACATATGTATCCATTCACCTGCTGATGGATACTTGGGTTGTTTCCAGCTTTTGGAACCCTCATATACTACTATGCATGTATACACACATATCTGTCTATCCCTGGGGAAAAAAAAATCTGTTTGTATGGATGCTTCCAATTTCAATTCAACATCACAGCGTTCATTCTAAACTCTTTCCCACACCTAAAATCCCTTTTCTTATAGTTAGAAACCTGGCCCCCATTACCCATATTTGCTTATTTGTTTAGTCTTAGAATGCACATTAAGTAGTTTCAGAATTGCTAATGCATACAACCGTGATAAGCAAACCCACTCACTGGAGTTTATTATTTTTGTAGATCTTTTTGTCTTTGGCCTGAGAGTTACTCAAGTTAGTTCCATTTTCCCCACCTTCAGTGTGGTTATGTTATTCATTTGAAATAGAATTAATTTGTTCATATTTAATTTGGGGATTCCCTCCATCTTTGCTGTTCTGAACACATCTTAGGGTATCTCCTATGATTCTCACTCCTAATACCACACTGTTGGGTAATACCTTTCCCTTGTGTGTGAGTGGGAGTGTGAACAGCCTCTATCCAACAGAATATGGCAAAGGTTATGTGATATCACTCTTGTTTTTATGTTAAATTGTATGGCGAATGTGAAGAGATTTTGCAAAAGTAATGAAGGTTCCTTAATCAGTTGACCTTGAGTTAATGGAAAGGTAAATTATCTTAAGAGGGTCCAACTTAATTCAGTAAATCTTTAAAAGAAGGCCTCAGTCTTCCCTAAAGTCAGAGGCTCTGAGAAGCAAAGATTTTCTCTTTATTGCTGGCTTTGAAGAAACAAACTGCCCTGAATTCTATATCCACAAAGAAACCATTTCTGCCAACTATCAGAAAGAGCTTGGAGGTTAACCCTTTCTTTATCAAGCCTACCAATGAGACTGCAGCCCAGCTGACACCTTGATCTCAGCTTTCTAAGAGACTGACAGAGAATCTAGCTAGCCGTGCCCTGATTCCTGACCCACAGAAATTATGAGATAATAAATGGGTCTGTGGTTATTTGTTACATAACAATAAAAAACTATATTCGTTAATTTTATCCTTTTTTAAAATATGTGAAATGCTAACATTTCTGAGTCTAAACTACACAAAATATTTCCCTCAAGGAAGTGTAACTCCCTCAATCAATTTTATTCCCTCCCCTCTCCATATGCTCTTCTTCTGGATTTGAACTCAAGGCATCAGAATGATGTCTAGCTGTAATGTAATATAATGTAATATAATTTGGCTGATGTGCCAAGGCCAGCACTAAATAGGTGCTGCGAGAATTAGGTTCTATCCATCAACACGCAGAAGCAGCAATGAAAATTAGGTAAAAAAAAAAAAAAAAAAAAAAAAAGCTGGATAAAAAAAAAAACAAGCTGGATGATTCTTGAGAGAAGCAAGAAAGTCATAAATGAATATTCATTTAAAGATTTTAGGATAAAACTTAAATGTCTTTAGTATGTATCATTTTTCACGATTTCCCACTAAAACCATTTTTCATAATTTCCCACTATCTAACCCTTCCAATTAATCAACCAATTGCATTTGATAAAAGGTATCAACTATGAAAATAAATAATATAAAATTCTTTTGATATAATTGTTCAGCTTTTAGCCAACTGAACTTGCCAAGTGGAGAAATAAATACTTTTATTGTAAAAGCCACTTCTACCTGGGATTTATATAACTGCCAGCTAAAAGTATCTTAATTGAAAAATCCCAAATTCTTACTCTACTACCAACCCTCCCACTGAGGTATACACATGTCTAAGTGCCTACTTGATATCACCTCTTTAACATTCAACAAGTACCTCCAACTTAACATGACCCCACCCTACCCTAGATACCTGCTACATATCATCATTTACTATTTTAGTAAAGGAGACTATCATTCATATAAATGATCAGGACAAAAATTGAAGCATTATATTTAGTATTGGTCTTTCCTTCATATTCACATCCAAGCGTCAGCCACTCTTGTTACTTCTACACTCAAATTGTATCATTTTGACCATTTCTTTTTTTAAAAGATTTTATTTGTTTATTTGACAGAGATCACAAGTAGGCAGAGAGGCCGGCAGAGAGAGTGAGAGGAGGAAGCAGGCTCTCTGCTGAGCAGAGAATCCGATGCGGGACTTGACCCCAGGACCCTGAGATCATGACCTGAGCCAAAGGCAGAGGCTTTAACCCACTGAGCCACCCAGGCGCCCCATTTTGACCATTTCTTATTGCCTGTAACATTTACTACCCTAATTCGAAGCCCTCTATCTTAACAAGGTCAGTGGTTTCTAAACAGATTAGATACCAGCAAGCCGGTTACTGATATTTAGAGACCTGGGTCAGTAGTACAAATGGAGGACCCCATCCAGCTCCCTTCTCTTAATCATCTCCACGTTTGTCCACAACAAAAAGGGCCTCATGTCCACATGTGGACACCCCAACTTGTATGTCTAAGCTGTCTAGTCTCACAATGTAGCTACCACTTGACCATATTGTGCACAGAGGCAGCATGTTTGCCTTTTGGAGGACAGATGAAGGGAGAGAGCTTAAGAGACCGAAGAGGCGCAGGCTCTGGAAGCAGGCTTGAGGGTACGTTAAGTGGAAAATTCTCAGGTACTTAGAGCACGGTCTAAAGGAGGTTGTAGGCTCTGGACATGTAGGTATATTTGCATATCAATTTCTTACCAGGAAGAAAAGGGGCTTGACCAAAGGAGGGCCAAGTGAACTTTTATATTATCGATAATTATTAGAATGTTAAATATATTTATTATTTTTTATCATCTGGATACCAAAATTATGACTGAATCTTTTAAAATCTTATTTAAATTCAATTAATTAACTTCTAGTATGTTATTAGTTTCAGATGTAGAGTTTAATGATTCATCAGTTACATGTAACACCCAATGCTCATTACACCATGTGCCAGACTTTTTTTTTTTTTTTAACAATTTCTTAAAAAGATTTTGTTTATTTGAGAGAGAGAGAAAGTGAGTGAGCACAAGCAGGGGGAGATGCACAATATGCCATCCCACCATCCACCTCCCCTCCACCAACCCTCAGTTTGTTTCCTGATTAAGAGTCTCTTATGGTTTGTCTCCCTCTCTGATTTTGTCTATTCTTATTTTCCTCTTCCTTCCCTTACAATCCTCTGCTTTAAATTACACATGTGAGTGAAACCATATGATAATTGTCTCTCTCTGATTGATTTATTTTGCTTAGCATGATACCCTCCAATTCCATCCATGTTGTTGCAAATGGTAAGATTTCATCCTTTTGATGGCTGAGTAATATTCCATTGTGTATATACCTATACATCACATCTTCTTTAAATGAATGGACAAATAACTGAATCTTTAAAAAGCTTTTTGACACTTATAGAGTGTTTAGGTCACAGGGAAAAATTAAAATTTCATTTTTGTTGCCAAGAAGTTAAACAAGGTAACTAGTAATATTTTTAAGGATAGGCAATTATTACATTAAGATAAAATTCAGTGATGAAAGTGGAATGGAAATGATTTCAAGAAAAGGGCCCAGTGCACGATTACTAAATTTTAAAAAAGCTTATGTATGTTTAGTGATGCTATAGAAAATAAGCTAGAATGATATTTTGCATCATTTAAACTCATGAAGAATATCTTGTAGATGTCCATTTAAAAATGTGACTTTGTCTCAGCTTAGGTCTTGATTTTAGGTTCATGAGTTCAAGTCCTGCTTTGCGCTCCATGCTGGGCATGGAGCCTAGTTAAGAAAAAAAAAAAAGTAATTTTTTTTCAAATTGTTTCAAGAGGAATGTAGCAAAACCTTTGAAAGACCACTGCTCTCATAAAGGAAGATCAGGTTTAGTAAATGTTGTATCAAGTATACTAGTACAGACATGTGATCCTAAAGAGAAGTTTGACTTCAATCTCACTTATAGAAGTTTGACTTCTATCTCATACAATCTCATACTTATAAATTGTCACACTTCTGAGTCCCCCAACTGTAAACTGGATAGGAGTATTTATTTGTAGTATTGTGAAGAACAAATGAAATGACATATACCAAGGAAATTACACAGTTCTTGGATCGTGTAAGTTACCCATTAAATGTAAATTTTCTTTCCCAGAAATTAACCATTGGTTTTTAATTTATCTGGATTTGACATTCATGAATTACGGTGTTAGGAAGTTCTTTACTAGCACTAATAGTAGGGTATGGACTCTTTCCAAATACCTCAGGAAGCGGTGCTAAGCAAGGCCTGGTAAACTTGTACTTTATCCTTCCCTAGGCTGTTATAAAAAAAAATTCTAGTGTAAAGAATATGGGTGACCAATCAAAATAACTAAGACAAGAAATAATTCTTGGTTTTTTTCATTCGCAATTTTATTTATTTCTAAATATTTTATTTTAGAGAGAGAGCAAGCACACAAGTGGGGAGAGGGGCTGAGGGAAAGGGAGAGAATCCTCAAGCAGACTCTGCACTGAGCACAGAGCCTCATGTGGGGCTCGATCCCATGACCTTGAGATCATGATCTTAGCCAAAACCAAGAGTCAGACTCAACTGACTGAGCCACCCATGTGTCCCTTCAATTTTATTTTATTCTCAATTCAGAATAACTGCCTTCAGGGGCACCTGGGTGGCTCAGTGGGTTAAGCCTCTGCCTTTGGCTCAGGTCATGATCCCAGGGTCCTGGGATCGAGCCCTGCATCAGGCTCTCTGCTCAGCGGGGAGCCTGCTTCCCCCCGCCCCGCCTGCCTCTCTGCCTAATTGTGATCTCTGTCAAATAAATAAATAAAATCTAAAAAAAAAAAAAAAAAAAAAAAGAATAACTGCCTTCAAATAAGAAGAAACTTTAAAAAAAAAACCAAACATATTAAAGAGGGGCACCTAGCTGGCCCAGTCAGTAGAGCATGTGATGCTTGGGGTCGTGAGTTCAAGCCCCACATTGGGCTTAGTTTGAAAAAAACTTTTCTTAAAAATTAAAATGTTGAAAAAAACACCTATCAGGGATGCCTGGGTGGCTCAGTGGTTTAAGCCACTGCCTTTGACTCAGGTCCTGGGATTGAGGCCTGCACTGGGCTCTCTGTTCAGCGGGAAGCCTGCTTCCTCCTCTGTCTCTCTGCCTGCCTCTCTGCCTACTTGTGATCTCTCTCTCTGTCAAATAAATAAAATCTTTAAACACACACACACACACACACACACACACACACACACACATCAAAGATACAGAACAGATTGGTGGTTGCCAGACATGGGGTAGGAGTGTAGGTAAAATGGGTGAGGTGCATCTAAAGGTACAAGCTTCCTATAAAATAAATGGATCATGGGGATGTAATGTACAGCATAGTGACTAAAGTTAATAAAACTATATTGTATATTTGAAAGTTGCTAAGAGTTCAAAGTTCCCGTCAAAAGAAAAAACTTTTTTATAACTATGTATAGTTATTGTGGTGACCATTTCACAATATATACAAGTACTGAATCATTATGTTGTACAACTGGAAAAACATATTATATTTCAGTTATATCGCAATTAAAAAAATAGATGACTAATATACCTAATAGTTTATTTAAAAAAATACACATACCGTGATTCTCACACTTGTTAGGATATTGAGAACTGTTTGTTTGTTTGAAAGAGAGAGCACAAGCAGGAGTAGGGACTGAGGGAGAGGGAGAAGGAGTCTCCCTGCTGAGCAAGGACCCCTCCCCTCAATGTGGGACTCAATCCCAGAATCCCAGGATTGTGACCTGAGCCAAAGGCAGAGACTTAACCGACTGAGCCACCCAGGCACACCAGGATATTGAGAACTGTTAAGTGATGGGAGCAATTAGTGGTTCATCGTGAAATATTTTTATTAGATAATACAAAGTTAAAAAACATATAAATCTATATTATCAAAATTACAGCAAAATATGTAAAAACATGAGTTCATCCATATAACCACATATTAAACTAGACAAGAGCTATTTCAGAATTTATGTTTAACAAAGAATTGTTTAACAAAGAATTTGCTTTATTAAGGTATTTTGTTACTAAATATGCACCATTTTTTGTCATGTAGTAAGATTCCTTTATAAGGAATTAGTAACATTGATAAATGTTTCTGAGAAGAAAAAGAAACTTGGAAAATTATATGAGTTAATTTATTTTCCAGCAAATTGAAAAAGTGTCATATACTAATCATTTCCCTGTCATCATTTCAGCTTCAAACGTGCCCTTCTCTATTCTGTGACACTGGAGGTGGACCTCTGACAAAGCCATTTCCCAGTCTCCCTTGCTTACTGCTATAGTTTGCCAATGGAGAAATTAAAAGGAGACTGAAAAGCGGAAAGAGAGAAGGAACTCACTTCTTATTTTCCGATTCTTTCAGTATCTCTAGCAGCAGAAGAGGGCTGTAGCTTGCCTGCAAATTCTTTTTGCAGTTAAGAGCCAGGCTGAATCTCCTCTTCAGAGCTCTTAGGATCTGGTAAATCCATCCCTTCCCCTCATTCCTCAAGCTCTATGGTGTTAGTGGTTTCTTGATGTTACAAATCTATCCCCTTTTTGGTCTTTCAGTCATTCAACATTGTATAATAAATTTCCTGCAATTAAATATTCTGTTTGAAACTGTCAGTGTAGTTCTGCTTTTTTTTTTTTTAATACTATCTTGATGGACATCGTCCTGCCACAATTTGTTTTAGCAATGCAACCACTAACTTGGTTGCCATACTTTGAGTACTACTGTCGTGCTCTACTGGAGATGACTATAGTCAAACCAGTGTTGGACTTGGTGGTATGAGATAGGAAAAATAAATAAAAGACAAAAAATCTTCCTATCATCAATTACAACATGTGAAGAGGTAGTTATACACATTCCAAGTTTCTCTGAAGGTATACTGTGCCAGTCAAGAAAGGAGTGTCTTGGGGGCGCCTGGGTGGCTCAGTGGGTTAAAGCCTCTGCCTTTGGCTCAGGTCATGATCCCAGGGTCCTGGGATTAAGCCCTACATCCGGCTCTCTGCTCTATGGGGATCCTGCTTCCTCCTCTCTGTCTGCCTCTCTCTGCCTACTTTTCATCTCTGTCTGTCAAATAAATGAATAAATAATCTTAAAAAAAAAGAAAGGAATGTCTTACATTTCTGGCACATTTAGTATGAAATATCCAAGATGATCTCTAGTACTAGCTTCAGCAGCACATATACGAGATGATCTGTAACCTGCACTGATAATCAAATCCAGGAAAGAGCTGTTCCATGTACTGGTCAAGTAGCAAACCAGAATTATCATCCGAAGAACACTTACCTAGTACATTTCCCCATTAAAGTAACCCAAATATTAAATGTCTTTATAGAGTCTTTAAAAAAAAAAAGTGTTTGCCTCATTTTGTAAGTAACAATGACCATTTTCACAGAATAAATAGCAAATCACTCCAACCCTATTAGCCAGACTCCTTTTGTTCAAAACTCTCTAGCTTTAGCTATTAGAGGTGTGTGTGTGTGTGTGTGTTTAGAGGGAGATTGGAGGGATTATTCTCCAAAGATTGGTTGTCATTCAAGAACTTCCTCCTTGTTTCCACATACCCCTACTTACCAAGATCTTGACTTCAGTACACCTTCCAGTTCTTCCAGGGTCTGGGGATTGGGATGAATATTGCTTTGTTCAGAATTTTAACCACCAAATACTTTCTCCTTGATCAAATTTTAGTTAGACTCCTCTAGACCCTCTTCTCAATTGTGAGGCTTCAACCTTTGGGTTTCAATGTTTGTCTTTCCATTACCCAGTTTTAGCAAGAATTCTGTCAACTCAGTTTAGCCAGAGCCCTTAATACCTGACTACTTTTAATATCTAATTAAATTCCTCATCCACCCAGGCAATATCTGATCACCCTGGACTGCCCTCAGCAAGAATTCTGTTTGTCAGTCTAGCAAGAATTTTCCCCTACCCTTGATGTCTCCTCTTAATTTTCCATCCAGACTGCCCCAACCCCCATAAACTTGTTCCTTGCACATTTTAAACCCTACTTGTTCTCGCTGTATTGGAATTGAGCCCAGTTCTATGCTGAAGTTTCTTCTCCCCTATTACGATTGTTCTTGAATAAAAGTTTTTTAAAAACCTCTTTTACTACCATTCAGCTGTAGCTTTCTTTAACTTCACTCAGGGGCTCACATTCTTGTCGTGACTGACAAGGCTTTCTTGAAGTTGGGCCCTGAATGAAGTTGTCAAGTGAAAATGTGGAAGGAGTACCAAGAGAACCCCTAGAGATCCGGCTATCACATCATAAAGGGCTCTGGGGCAAATGGGTGTCTCCTAACGAAATCTAATTACCCTTCTGTGGTACTACATTAGGTCCAAGTAGAGAAAGGGTATAAAAAGGAAGGTAACAGTGAGCCGGCCCATGGCCGGAGTTGAGGGATGGCATAGGAGGAGCGGGCGAACAGTTAGATCTGGAGACAGTCATACACAAAGGCACACAAAGAAACCTCTCCCACCGGCTCGACACTAAAGGCAAGCCCAGAAACAAAAAAAGCCCCAACGCGTGTCACAAGTAAACTCCTTGGATCTCCAGGGTAAGAACAGAAAGAAATGGTCGCCCAAAGTCAGCCACAGTCCCTCTCTCAAATCCACAAACACTCTCACATTCTCGGCATCACACAACGACCCACAATCACGGGACGTGATTTTAAATGCAGAAGCTCACTGCACGGACAGAAAACTTTGCCCCGCGGTGCGCAGGCACAAAAGTGTGCAACGACGGTCACACACAGATCGTCACACCTGAGCATTCAGTAACGCTGAAGTCACGCACGCGCGGAGCTTCACGGTTTCCTCACACTCCGGTACCCAGGGGCCCCTGAGTACCCGAACTCCACTCCGGTGGCACACACCTCTCCTCTACTTACACACCCTCAGCCAAGGCAGCCTGCGCAGGCGCGGAGAAGAGGAGAGCCTTGGGTTCCTCTGGGAAATGTAGTTCCGCAAAGAAGGCCGCGGCGCAAAGCGTTCTGGGACTCGTGGTTCGCGGGGTTCGTAAGGAAAAGCTGAGCAGCGTCCAGTTCAGCTGGATGTTTTCCCAGCTGAGCTCGGGGTCCCGCGCGCCTCAGTCCCTGCTCACCTTCACCCCGCGAGGGATTCTGGGAGGGGACGTCGCGGGTCCCGAGTCGGTGGGCGGGTTTCCAGAGCCCGCCGCGCTGGGAGGTGAGTTGGGCCTGGCTGCGCGCGGGAGCCGGAGGTCAGGGCCGGGCTTGGGGTAGAACCGCAGCTACAGGGATTGGACCAGGGTGGGTGCCTCTGGGGTTACTGTCCAGCTAGCTATGTGAGAGGCCGCTTTGTGACAGAATGTGATCTTGTCTGTCACCGCATGTGTGCTTATGTGCGACTCTATGTTTCAGGTATAAAACTGTGTGTGCGTGTCTGTTTCTGCAGGTACAACTATGTGTTACTGAATATGGGTTTGTGAGCGACTGCGGGTGTGACACTGTGTGTCGCCGATGAATTTGTGAGATTATATTTGACTGCTTGTCTCTGTGGATATAACAGTGTTTGAATGTCTAAGACAGCAGGTGTGATTGTGTACCTGTGTCCATCTTCTCTCTGCAGGTATAGATTTGTCTGAGTAATGATGACAGGTTGAGTGACCTAGTGTGGTATGTCACTGTGTGCGAGATTGCATGGGACTGTCTCTTTGTTGGGGTAATTGTGTCATCTGTCTTTGTGTTAATGCCACTGCATAGGTGTTTGACATTACAAGTGAGCTTGCGTGACCGTGGATAGTGTATGTGTGTGACTGGGTGAGAAATTTTATCTATATGTACGTGAGACAGAAAGCTTTATTGTGTGGGACCTAGTGTGTGATAGTAGGCGCAGAAATATTAAAATTACTTGCCCAAATTCAGACAGTTTTTTAGTGACAGAACGGGGTCTTGAACCTAGGCATTTTGGCTCCAGAGTCCTTGCTTTTAATCACTAAACTCTCTTGATCTTTCCCATATTGTGAGAATGAAAAATTTTGGACCCTGGGTTCTAAGAGTTTTGGAGAGGATTGTCCCTGACCTTGGACTAGGAATCTCTAGGATATGGGTTTCTTCTTCCATTCCCCTTGTGAGTCACAGGACCTAGTCTAAAGACATTGTAGTGAGACCATCCCCAAACTGACTGTCTCTGGGGGAGGAAAGCTTACTCTGAAAGCCTAGTTTTTCTCTCCTTAGGCCATGGAGTTTGAGATTTTAGGTTTGTCTTTGTCAAAGCTCTTCCATGTTTGGTGCTCAGAGAGGCTGATCCATGACTCTTTTCCTTATGTACCAAGTGAGCTAAATTTTAGTTCTGACTTTCTCGGTTAATAAGAAAAATGTTCGTTCTCATTTCCTTTGCAAATGTGTGTATAGGATGTAGGCAGGGACAAGGGTAGCACTTATTTATGCCAGGAATTGGCTCATGCTGTCTTGACAGTGAGGAAAGAAATGTTCTGAGAGATGGAATAATGTGCCCCAAGGTCATGTAGCCAATGAGTGAAAGATTGGAAAGTCAGCATGTGCCTGGGGGTTATATAAAACCCAGGTCTATAAATTCAGCTTCAGAGACTGATGTTCATCTCAAACTTGGAGAACATTACCCAAACGGTACACAGTTACTTGCAAACAGAAATTTTAAAAAGGCATTTCTTTTATGCAGCTGCTAGATAGGGCTCCCAGATGCAGAGAATACTTCATTGATTCCTCTCAGATTTCAAAGGCTTTTATGGACAATTTGAAGCTGCATTGTGCTAATGAAATAATTTTTTTAAGATTTTATTTATTTATTTGACAGAGAGCACAAGTAGGCAGAGAGGCAGGCAGAGAGAGAGAGGAAGAAGCAGGCTCCCCACTGAGCAGAGAGCTCGATGTGGGGCTCGATCCCAGGACCCTGGGATCATGACCTGAGCCGAAGGCAGAGGCCTTAACCCACTGAGCCACCCAGGCACCCCTGAAATAAATTTCTTAAACAGTGAGTTGGCTAGTGCAGAGTAGTAGCCTAGAATTAGGGAGTTGTGTATCCTAAATTCTAGGTCAAACACAACTATGCTCATTTTCGGAATGAATAAATGTTGGCCCTGAGGGGACTGTGCACTTTGTTACTGGTTTGTATTAAAAATGAGCAATGCCTGCCTCAAGCTTTATTCCTGTGAAGTAATAAAGGTAATATCTGCGTGCTCTGAAGAGGCTTCTCTAGTAGATGTATAGCAATGATTCCCCAGGTTATGTTAAATATTTTGTTCAGACATTGTAGGCTCTTGAAGGAGGACCAGCTTTAAGTCTTATTGCAGTTTTACCCTTAGGACTGAGTTAGTTGTTTAAGGTTTTTTTTTTTTTTTTAAGATTTTATTTATTTATTTGACAGAGAGAAATCACAAGTAGGACAAGTAGGCAGAGAGGCAGGAAGGAAAGCAGGCCCCCTGCTGAGCAGAGAGCCCGATGTGGGACTCGATCCCAGGACCCTGAGATCATGACTGAGCCAAAGGCAGCGACTTAACCCACTGAGCCACCCAGGCGCCCCTGTTTAAGCTTTTTGAACCTCAATTTTACTTGTTGGTAAGATGGGGTTAATAATACTTATCTTTACAGTTTTGTGAAGATTAAGATAACGACATACATGTGTAACATTGCTATTTTTATTACAGGAGGCACAGCAAGATTTATTTACTCATTTAGCAGATATGTTTTGAGCTCCTGCAAAGGTATTTATAAAAATAATACATAAATATATACATAATATAAAAATAGCAGATATTTTTTTAACACCTGGCATTATTCTAAAACCAGAGATATATCAGTGAACAAAATGAATCATAGTTCTGTTAGATCCTACACTATTGTTTGGGGAGACAACAATAAAGAGAAAAAAATAAGTCCAACAGTGTCAGATGCTAAGAAGAAAATGTATCAGGATAAGGGAAAGAGAAGGGAAATTCTCTTTAGATAGAATTTTCAGGAAGGTTCCCCTGATATGGTGACAATTGAGCACTAATAGGAATGTGAAGAGAGGGAGTGAGCCTTCCTGAGTCCAGGAAGAAGGAAAAGCAAAGGCAACAGCCTTGAAGAAGGAGTGTGCACAGTGATTGAAGAACTGTAAGGCAACCTGTGTGCCTGGAGTGGGATGAGCCAAGGGGGCTGAGGGTAGGAAATGAAGTCTAAGGGGCAGTCAGGGGTCAGATCATAAACCACCATTGTTGACCATTGAGATTTTGTTGAGTTGAGGCTACATGTTCTTAATATCAGGAATTTAGGGCTTAAATTCAGCTCTGGGTTTTTCTGAGATCTTGGAAGGAGGCTGTGGAAACCTTAAAGGGACAAGAGTTCTATCTTTGTGAATCTCAGGTCAATAGCATAGGGCTGGTCTGCCATTTTTTTTTTTAATTTTTAATTTTTAATTTTTTTATTTTTATTTTATTTTTTTTAAGATTTTATTTACTTATTTGTCAGAGAGAGAGTGAGAGCGAGCACAGGCAGACAGAGTGGAAGGCAGAGGCAGAGGGAGAAGCAGGCTCCCTGCGGAGCAAGGAGCCCGATGTGGGACTCGATCCCAAGACGCCGGGATCATGACCTGAGCCAAAGGCAGCTGCCCAACCAACCGAGCCACCCAGGTGTCCCATTAAATTTTTTATTTTTTATAAACATATATTTTTATCCCCAGGGGCACAGGTCCGTGAATTGCCAGGTCCACACACCCCACAGTGGTCTGCCATTTTTTTTTCCCCTTTAATTCTCTCTTCTCAGGACTTTGTTCTCCAAAAGGGAATACTGAAGAAGGAAAGAAGGATGGCTGTTGGGCTTTGTAAAGCCATGTCCCAGGTAAGTTGATGTTTTCACTTTGTTTGCAGAAATTCCCCCTCATTTTTTTGGACTTTGGGACCTCAGAGAGTCAGAAATAGCCCTGTGAGCACTCTCATCTCTTCTGTCTCTTAACTACTTATGATCGCTCTACAAATCATTTTTCACTCAGTGCTGTGCTGAAATATGTGATGGGAAACAACTATCCTCTTTAGATGGATCATGATTTGTTGTGCTGCCATTCAGTACAAATGAAATAAAGGACAGAGGTATGATTATTGAGTGTCCTATTAAATAAGAAGGTCCAGGATGGCCTCTCTGAGGAAGTGACATTTAAGCAAAGAAAACCCTCAGTGAAAGTAGAGGGGAGGTTTTGTGAAGATCTGGGAAAGAGCTTTAGAAGGAGAAGGAAGAGGGCACCTGGGTGTCTGAGTCGTTAAGCATCTCCCTTCGGCTCAGGTCATGATCCCGGGGTCCTGGGATCGAGCTCCACATCAGGCTCTCTGCTCAGTGGGGAGCCTGCTTCCCCCCAACTCCCCCGCCTGCTGCTCTGTCTACTTGTGATCTCTCTCTCTGTCAAATAAATAAATAAAATATATATATATTTTTTTTAAAAAAAGGAGAAGGAAGGGGCGCCTGGGTGGCGCAGTCTGTAAAGTGTCTGCCTTCGGCTCAGGTCACGATCCCGGGGTCCTGCTCAGCAGGGAGCCTGCTTCTCCTTCTCCCTCTGCCTTCCCCCCTTCTTGTGTTCTCTCCGTCAAACAGATAAATAAAATCATTTAATTAATTAATTAATTAATTAAACAGAAAGAGAGAGCAAGAGATGGAACCCAAGCAGGGGGAGTGGGAAAGGAAGAAACACGCTTCCCTTTGAGCAGGGAGCCTGATGCAGGGCTTGATCCCAGGACCCTGGGATCATGATCTGAGCCAAAGGCAGATGCTTACCCAACTGAGTCACCAGGTGCCCCAAATAAATAAAATCTTTTTTTTTTTTTTTTTTAAAGGGAGAAGGAATAGCAAATACGAAGTTACTGTGGTGGAAAGATGTCTGATGTATTCTAGGAATATCATTGAGCCAGTATCCTCAGAGGGGAATGAGCACTGTGAAAGCAGAGGAGTAGCTGGGGAACAAGTTATGTGGACCCTTGAAACTCATGACCAGAACTTTGAGTTTTGTTCTGAGGGTGAAGGAGAGTCATTGGAGTGTTTGTGATTTAATGTGATTTCTATTTTAAAAGGAAAATAGAAAGGAAGTGAGGGTGGAGCAGGGAGATCAGTCAGGAGACTACTGCAGTAGTCCACCTGGAAGGTGATAGCTACCTGGGCCATTGTGGTGGTATTGGAGCTGGTGGGGTTTGGGGTATATGTTGGAGAAGAAAATAAGGGATTTGGCCAGGGACTGGTTTGAGAGTGTGAAAGAAAGTCAAGGATAATTACAAAAATTTTTGACCTGGGGCAGCTGTGCAAATGACCTTAGCATTTACTGAGGTGGAAAGACAGGGCAGAATGATGAGATGGGAACAAAACTTGAGTTCTTGATCTAGTAAGTTTGAGAGACCTGTTGGATATCCAAGTGCAATAGTGATTATGTACCTGGAGTCAGGATTGGAGATGTGAATTTGAGAATTATTAGTGTATTTAAAGCCATAGGACAGGATAGGATTATCTTGAGGATAGGATTGTGAGTGTAGATAGGAAAGATGCCCAAGGACTGAGTTTTGAGTATTCAGTATCTAGAGGCTGAAAAGAAGAGAAGGAACCAGCAACAGAGACTGAGAAGGACTGATGTAAAAGAAAAACTAGAAGAGTATGGGTCCTGGTAGTCAGGAGTACAGTGTGTTTCATAGAGGACATGATCAACTAAATTAAATTCTTCTGAGAGACAGTGAGGAAGATGAACTGACCATTGGGTTTGGTAACATGGAAGCTACTGATATTCTTGACAAAAGCTACTTGATAGAGTGGTTGGGATGAAAGCATTGCAGTGGGATCACAAGGGAATAGTGGGCCTAAAAGGTAAGAATAGAGATGAGTCGAGACCTGTGCTGTCCAATAAGGTACCCAGTAGCCACATAAGACTGCTCTGAATTAAGATGTACTATAAGTATAAAATATATACCAGATTTTGAAGATTCAGTACAAAAAAGAATGTAAAACATCTCATTAATAATTTTAACATTGAGTACATGTTGAAATAACTTTTTAGATATAATGGGTTAAATATATTATTAAATTTGCTTCTTTTTTTGTTTTTAAAGATTTTATTTATTTAGAGAGAGAGAGAGAGCAAGAACACAAGAGCAGGGAGAGGGAGAAGCAGACTCCCGGCAGAGCAGGGAGCCTGACTCTTGACCCGATCCCAGAACTCTGTGATCATGACCTGAGCTGAAGGCAGAGACTTAACCGACTGAGCCACCCAGGCGCCCCTAAATTTACTTATTTCTGCTTACCTTGTTTTTTCTTTTTGCAATATGTAACTTAGCGATTCAGCATGACAAGTGGTCTTAAACTGTAAAATGTAAACTTAAACTGTAAAATGGGGTTCATAATTTTTTCTTATTTTTTTTAACAAGTTTTACAATGAGATTTAAGATAATATCGGTAAAATGCTCATTAGTGTGTCTTATACCACTTACTGGTATGTAGTAATTGGTCAATAAATATAGCAGTTATTCTTATTTGTTTCCATCATTAAATCTATTTACTTTTTTAATGTAGCTACTGAAAAATTTTAATATGAGGCATACTTTGTTTTTCTATTAGACATTGTCGATTTAAACAACTCTTTGGAAGAATTTTGTTTTTAAGAGGAGTAGAGAAATTGGACAATAACTACAGTGAATTACGGAAGGGAATTTATTTGTCCATAAGATGAAAGATACTGTATCAGTTTGTATACGAATAAAAATCATTTAGGAAAGTGGAAAATACTGATAATACAAGAGGGATATCTGTTATCTCCCTGATACAAGGAAGAGAGGTGACAGTGTCTTTGTGTGGACAGTGGAGGGAATGGTCATAGACAGGAGCCTAGAGTTTCATGCATAGTAACAGAGGGAAGACAGAATATGTGAGTATAGATACAGTTTAGCATGGACCTGTGGTAAGCAAGAAGATGAGGAAGTTCAAAGTGAAAACAGGGAAGGAATTGGTGGTATTTTGAGAGAGAGGCAGAATCTATGAAGTAGTCATAGGAAAATGGGAAAGTGAATTTATTGGGGGAAGTGTAGTGATGCTTTTGTGGACTCTCTGGTCATATCCTAGAAATACATTGGATCAGCGTGTTTATCAGTCAGGGCTCCAGCAAGAATCAAAAGGGAAGTGTTTCCAAGTTATGAATCAGTGTATAGAGAACTGTAAAGAATAGTGCTATACCCTCGGACAGTAAAACTTGGACCTGAACCCAGAGATAGAGAGATCTGAGTGGGGAGGGCCTCTGACAGGCATTGTGACCTAGGATCAAAGGATACAGACCACACAGGGTGGTGCTGTAAGGAGGATGCCAGGGGAGTAAATATTGTGCCTCACTTGCCTCCTTCCCATCTCTTGCATGTGGCTGAACCCAACTGAAAATGGGGTCAGGTCGGGGAGTCTCTTAATGCAGTCAACACAGGTCAGCCTCCCAGGACACAGAGAAGTGTAGAGGGACAAACGAAAGTTATATAACTGTATGTAGTTGTATGAGGCTTTTTTCTCTAGCCACGTTCATCTGTATTTCTGCAGTGTAGAATAACCATATTTGTCTTTTTTTTTTTTTTTTTTTTTGCAATTTGATGAACAGCAGTGTACTTTTAATTTGAAAGCACAAGCAAAAGAGATTATTTTCTAGGTAAATATAAAATACAAAAACTAGCTCAAAAAGTAGAAAACTAAATATACCAATGCTCAAAAAAGAGTTAACACAGCAGATGCTGTGTTTAGAAGAACCCACTTCCTGGTTGGCTTTTGACTGGCATCGGAGATTTTGGCACTAGATCCGTTCTCTGCACTGATAGATACTTCATGATTTTTTATAAAAAATGAGACCATACTCTGCAAAATGGAACTCTGCCATTTTAAGCTTTGAGTACTCTTCCTTCCTATGGATGTATTACAGGAAAGTTTACCATTTATTCACTGAGTGGCAAATATTTACTGCTTACAATGTGACAGGTTCTATAAACACCAGATATTCAAGAGCTTGTAAAACAGAGATCCTTCCCTTCGTATAGCTCATAGTCCAATGGGGTAGGCTAACCTGTTTATTTTATTTATTGATCTATTTTTTTAAAAGATTTTATATAGTTCTTTGACAGAGAGTGAGAGGAAGAGAGCACACAAGCAGGACTGGCAGAGTGGGAGGGAGAAGTAGGTTCCTGAGTGGGGCTTGATCCCAGGACCCTGGGATCATGAACTGGGCTGAAGGCAGACAGTTAACTGACTGAGGCACCCAGGTGCCCCTTTATTTTATTTTTAAAAAGATTTTATTTTATTTATTTTAGAGAGAGAGAGCAGCAGACTCCCCACTGAGTGTGGAGCCCTATGTGGGGCTCCAGCCCATGACCCTGAGATCATGACCTGAGCTGAAATCAAGAGTCAGATGTTTAACCCATTGAGCCACTCAGGTGCCCCTAAACTTATTTTTTGACATTAAAGTTTTTTTCCAGATTTTTTATATAATCTTCCAATGAAAATTCTATCTAAATTATTTCACATACAGGGCGCCTGGGTGGCTCAGTGGGTTGAGTCCTCTGCCTTCAGCTCAGGTCATGGCCCTAGGGTCCTGGGATCAAGCCCCTGGGCTCTCTGCTCTGCGGGGAGCCTGCTACTCCCTCTCTCTCTCTCTCTCTCTGCCTGCCTCTCTGCCTACTTGTGATCTCTGTCAAGTAAATAAGTGAAATCTTTAGAAAAAATAAAATAAATAAATTACTTCATATACTTCATTATTTCTTCAGAACACCTTTTTACAACTTTCTCCTCATATATCAAATCTAAGTTTCAGACCATACCCTATTGTTAAACCCCAATTCAAGGTCTTCCCTCACTATTCTGACCCATTCAGTATCTCAGTTTGAGGAGTAAAAAGGAATCATCACTATCAGAATTTCTTGATACATAGTATATGTAACATAAAATAGCCTTGTTGACATACTTTCATGTTATAAACTCATGTTTCAGGTCGTAAAGTAATTTTTTTCCTGTGTGTACATCTCTTTTTATTCACAAGTGTGAAATTTTCAAGGGGTGAGTCTGTTTCTAATATTTCTCTTTCTCTCAAAAGTTTTGACAAGCCTGGGCATGTACTTGTTCCCTAGTAATTATTTTCCTCAGGCCACCTAGAGCTTTGAACTTTGGCAAAATTTCATCTTTTCTGCTAGGACCATATGGGAGTACTTGGCAACGAGATCTTTTTTTTTTTTTTTTTTTTTAATTTCAGGGTCTGGTGACCTTCAGAGATGTGGCTCTAGATTTTTCCCAAGAGGAATGGGAATGGCTGGACCCGTCTCAGAAGGATTTGTACAGAGATGTCATGTTGGAGAACTACAGGAACTTGGTATGGCTTGGTAAGGATGTCACCCCCGTAATTCAGAATCTTCCCTCTGGGGTGTTTTTGCTTCCTCCACTGGGAATATCTAGGTCATCTTAAGTGCTTAGCTGAATTTCTACTTCCTGTTCCCAGGGAATAATTTGAAGTAGTTCCAAAGAATTAGAAATGAGTAGCCCCCATTGCTGTAGAATGAGGTAGGAATTTGTTAAATTATGAGGTCCCACCTTAGACCTCCAGAATCAGAAACTCAGGAAATAGGCCCAGTAGTCTGGGTTTTAATGAGCCCTCCAAATGATTCTGATGCCCATAAAAGTTCGAGAACCACTGTGGTTTCAGACTTAGTAGGTCTGGGCTGGGGCCCAAGACTTTGCATTTCTAGTAAGTTCCTAGGTGGTGGTGCTTTAGCACTTTGAGAGCCACTACTGCAGAAGAAGCTTCATCTTCATCCTTCATACAAGCATCATTCCATTCTCTGGCCCTTCCTCTAATTTCTTTTCTTGCCTAATGAACAAAAGATTGAGATTGAGTCCTAGAAAGGCTATAGCAAGTTGATTGTCTGCCTGTTTGTCTCTTTCTTGCTCTCATTTTTCTTCTCCTGTAAACAGGACTCTCCATTTCTAAGCCCAACATGATCTCCTTATTGGAGCAAGGGAAGGAACCTTGGATGGTGCAGAAAGAGATGTCAGATGGTCAGTATACTGGTGAGTGACCGGGAGCTGGGCAAGGAGGGCTGTTGTATGGTGGCAGGCCAAGAGGTCATGAGAAGGCTACCCTGCACTTGAGGAGGCTGCCATGGGGTAGGCAGGGGCGCGTTTCTTCCTATTGCTATCAAATTATACACTTGTGATTCTTCTGCATATAACCTGAATCTTAGTCCTTCCCACTTCTTTCCTTTTTAGGGTCAGAAATGTATACATTTCCAGATATATTTTAGAGTTTTTATTTTTACCAAAGTTTTCAGGGTTGTGCAAGCACATTGTTTAAAGAGTCAAGTAATTTTACAACACTTATTCCCTTAATATACATGCTGCCAAAGCGAGCACAAGACTTCTTCCCTTAAAATAGGCAGTCTCTTGTCTTCTTCCTCAATTTCCCTCTCAGAAGGATTGATCTTGCTTTTGCAGCTTATTTTGGATGTTTTCTTCAAATCTGCAATATGTTTATATTGCTGTTTCTTAATTGTCTTTCCAGGTTTAGACCTCATCCAATATTTTTTTAAGAAAGTAAGAATTTAGTACTTTCTTTCTTTTTTAAAAGATTTTATTTATTTATTTATTTATTTGACAGGCAGAGATCACAAGTAGTCAGAGAGGCAGGCAGAGAGAGAGAGGTGGAAGCAGGCTCCCCGGTGAGCAGAGAACCCGATGCGGGACTCGATCCCAGGTCCCTGGGATCATGACCTGAGCCGAAGGCAGAGGCTCAACCTACTGAGCCACCCAGGCACCTGCCCCCATCCATTCTTGAGCACTTCCTTCTTTCCTGGTTCCAGGTATTCTAGGTTCATCTTGTTTTCCTTGCCTTAGCCTTGAATCAGCTGTTTCTCCTGGGAGCTCTGTTTCCCTTATTGGGAAATGATGCTTAGAAACCAATGTCTGGGTGCTATGTGTGCTCTTTGCTACCAGAATGTCATTGTTCCGAGGCCCTCACAGCAGATTAGCTGGAAAATATATGTGTGTGTAACCCAATACACATAGGTATACTCACATTTCTATATTTGTATCTGTTTCTGTCTTTTTATATATTAAAATTCTCAGTTTATTTTTATATCCTTTTTAAAAAGATTTTGTTTATTTGAGAGAGAGAGCAAGTAAAAGAGAACATGAGAGGGAAGAAGGTCAGAGGGAGAAGCAGACTCCCCGTGGAGCTGGGAGCCCAATGTGGGACTTGATCCTGGGACTCCAGGACCATGACCTGAGCTGAAGGCAGTTGTTTAACCAATGGAGTCACCCAGGCAACCCTATTTTAGTATCTTTATTCTAGTCCTACTCCACAGGGTTTAGTTTAGCCTTTCTCCTTTACTTATCTATACTTTCTTTTTCTGACAATGAGAAACAATGCATTTACTTATTTGTTCCATTTTAGTATGCATATTAAGTAGTTTCAGAATTTCCAAGCTATTCCTCTGTGAGAAACAAATTTACTAACTAGATTACATTATTTGTATATGGTTGTTTCTATCTGTAGTCTTACAGTATTCAGTCAAAATACTCTTTTCCAAAGTTATCTAAGTTAGCTCTTTTAGATTTGTTACTACTTGTATTCTGTTTGGGTTCCTGCCACACTTGGTTGGTTTTAATTATATATTTATTTTTGTATCTGAAACATTACTATGCTTTTAAGGATCAGAGCTATAGAAAAATATATCCTCAGTAATATGTTAGTTTCTCTTCATATCTACTATCCTAATTCTGTTCTCTAATGTCTTCCTACCCCTTTCTTACCCACTTCTTATAGATTACGGATTTCTTTATTTTCAGATTTGTCCTTTTTATGTTTCTTTTGTACAAATGAGCCAACATATATGTAGTTTATTGTATCTCCTTGTATGCTACATAAAGGGTACCTGGGTGGCTCAGTGGGTTAAAGCCTCTGCCTTCAGCTCAGGTCATGATCTCAGGGTCCTGGAATCGAGCCCTGCATTGGGCTCTCTGCTCAGCAGGGAGTCTGCTTCCTCCTCTCCCTGCCTGCCTCTCTGCCTACTTGTGATCTGTCAAATAAATAAACAAAATATTTTTTAAAAGGGTGGGAGTAGCATACTGTACATACTCTTTGCATCTTGCTGTTTTCACTTAACTATAAATACACTCCATTAGTCATGGACATCTTCCTCATTTTTTTTTTAATTTTTTAAAGATTTTTATTTATTTGATAGAGAGAAAGATCACAGGTAGGCAGAGAGGCAGGCAGAGAGAGAGGGGGAAGCAGGCTCCCTGCTGAGCAGAGAGCCCGATGCGGGGCTTGATCCCAGGACCCTGAGATCATGACCTGAGCCGAAAGCAGAGGCTTAACCCACTGAGCCACCCAGGTGCCCTGACATCTTCCTCATTTTAACAGCTACAAAATACTCTATTATCTGGATGTTATGGTAATTTATTTAACTACTCATTGATGTGTGGACTTCTGGGATGTTTGCACTATTTTACAATTAGGACCAGGACTTCAGTAATAACCTTGTATGTATGTTTTCTCATATTGGCAAGGCTGTATTTTCAGAATAGATGCTTGGATGTAGGATTGCTGAGTGTGTATGTAGTTTTGTTAGGAATTGACAAATGCCCTTCCAGAAAGGTTGTAGCGGACTGCTTTCTGTATTAGGTTTTTATTGCTGCTGTAACAAATTACCACAAATTTACTGGCTGAAAACAACATGAATTTACCATTTTATAGCTCTAGAGGTCAACAGTTGAAAAATGGGTCTTATAGGACTATAATCAAGATGTTAGCAGCCTGTCTTATGAATACCGTAGAAGAGAAACTGTTTCTTGCCTTTTTATGCTGTTTTGGGATCTTTCCTCATCCTTTTATTTTCAGTTTTTTAAAATCACTTTAAGTATGACATTTACATACAGTATAGAATTGAGTTTTTCTGGTGCCAATCTGAATATCATTTTTCAATTTTATAGGTGAGAGTCCAGTACATTTCTTATATGTTTGCGCTTAATTCTGTGTTGTTGTTTTATATGACATTTTCTGGTTTTTACAGGTTTTTTTTTTTTTAAGATTTTATTTATTTATTTGACAGAGAGAGAGATCACAAGTAGGCAGAGGCAAGCAGACAGAGAGGCAGGGAAGCTGGCTTCCTGCTGAGCGAGAGCCCGATGCAGGGCTCAATCTCAGGGCCCTGGGATCATGACCTGAGCCGAAGGCAGAGGCTTTAATGCCACACAGGCACCCCATGGTTTTTACAGTTTTAAAAAAGACATTTATTTATCTATTTTTCTAGCCTTTTATTTTGATTACTTAATACTATAGTTTTGTAATAAGTAGGAATTTTTTTCTTTTGTTCCAGTGTTATAGTGCTCTGTTTCTGTAGACAATATTTATTCCTTCTGTTACTTTAAAAACTAGCCTTTGAATTTGTTTCTTTACCTAGTATAGATGAGTCAGTTAGTAGGCTTGTTTTACTTCCTACTTTCTCTTCCTAAATTTTGTTAGTTGTACACTTTTTATATTGTCAAGGCATATTTACATGCTTTCTGTCACTTTTGTCCCAACCTTTCATTTCATCTTTGTTCTACAGTTAAATATATTGTGTTTTCCATGAGGTCCTTTTGCTGAGATTTCTCTAGATATCTCTTGGTTGCCTGAAGTTTGTCCTCTAGAAGTTTCCTCACAAAGAGTTCACACAAATAAAAGCTTCCCAGGTTCTATCTCGTTCTTTCTATAAGTTTATTATAGTGTAATATTAATGTTGAATAGTGTTATGAAAAAGTCTGATACCAACTTGATATTTTCCTTTATGTATTATTAGCTTTATATTTTGTTCTGGTCTCCTAGTAGTTCTTTCTTTAATTTTAAAGTTATTTTGTTAGAGTACGTCTCAGTTTTGACCATTTTTAGTTACCTTTTCCTGCCTTTTCTTATTTTCATTTCTACTTTATCAACTATAGTTTCCAAATCTATGTTAAATAATTGCTATAAATTTTTTTCTTTCTGATATCACAAGACATTTTCAGGTGTTTCACTTAAATGTGCCTATTTTTTTCTGTTCCTAGCTCTATGGGTGTATATATTTTAAGCATGAAAAGCTTTTGGATTTTATATATTTTCAGCATCTTTTAAGGCAATTATTTTTTTTCTCTTCCTTTACATTTTTTTCTTTCATAAAATTTATGGAAGAAAAATTCTGTAAGAACTTATAGTGAAGATTTCCTATTGCTGAACTATTTTTGTATTTCTGAGTTGCATACATGGTTATGTGTATTATTCATTAAATATACTGCTTGATTTAATTTTTAATATTAAGGAAAGTAGCCTGTTATCCATGGGGGAGATCAGTCTGATATAAGGGTAGTGAAGGAGATCAGTGGAACAATAGAGAAAGCTCAGAAGTATATACAAGAACTTTATATTTGATAACAAGGTGGCTTTTTATTTTTATTCTTTTTAAAAGATTTTATTTATTTATTTGACAGAGAGGGACACAGCAAGAGAGGGAACACAAGCAGGGGTAGTGTGAGAGGGAGAAGCAGGCTTCCCACTGAGCAGGGAACCTGATACAGGGCTTGATCCAACCCTTGGATCAGGACTTGAGCTGAAGGCAGACACTTAACGACTGACTAAGCCACCTAGGCGCCCCAACAAGGTGGCTGGATTTTAAATCAGTCGTGTAAAGAGATTTTCTTAAAAGTTGAGGTTAGTATTTGTATAATACTGGATTTTGGAAAGTCTTTCTTAAAATGTATATCAAGGCCAGACTGCATAATGGAAAAATGGGATATTTGACTTCATGTTTTCAAAAATTTTAATTGAAAGCACTGTAAATGAAGATGACATGTGACAATAAAAAGTGATGACTTGAAAAAAAAAGTGATGATCAAGGGGGAAAAAAATACTGTAAAGCCTTAAAACCCTAAATTTATAAAGGACTTCTATAAACTACTTAAAAGAAAATGCTAATGCAATTAAAATATGTGTAAAAAATACAAATAAAGAATTCACCAAAGAAGAAACCACAAAATGCAAAGCCAGTACACATACACATTTATGAAAATGCTCTAGTTTACAATCAGAAAATTGCAAGTTATAAATAATGAGGTACTCTTTACTTATAGGGACAAAAATATTAGTCAGTGTAGATTAGTCTGAAGACATGTATTTTATGTTCTGATAGGAATGCAAATTGATAAAAATTACCTTGGGGGGCAGTTTGACAATGGATATTAATATTTTAAATATGCACATTTATAGTTTTATTTAATATTTCTTTTAGAAATATATCTTATAGAAATATAAAATGGGCCCCTGGATGACTCAGTTAGTTGAGTGTCCAGCTCTAGGTTTTGGTTCAAGTCATGATCTCAGTCAGGGTTCTGAGATCAAGCCCCATGTGGGGCTCCTTGCTCAGCATGGAATCTGCTTGAGATTCTCTCGCTGCCCCTCCCCTCCCGTCTTCTCATGTGTGTGTGCTCGTTCTCAAATAAATAAATAAATAAATAAATCAAATCCTTTTTAAAAAGAAACATAAAAGCATGCAAAAACATACTGTAGAAGCTGCTTACTTGATTTATAAGTGATTACTCTTTTTAAAAGATTGTCATGAGGGATCATAAAATATATACACACATGAGACATTTTATTTTTAATATCCTTATGATTGTTGCTTTATATTCTTCTTCAGGCATACTACTTATATCTGTTTGATTAGATCTCTGGCCATGACCTTTTCTTGTTCTTTCTTTTGGGATGAATTCCTTTCCTTTCCTTTTTAAATCCATTTTAAATCTCTGTCTTCTTCTATATTAGAAAAACCTGTTATGTTTGCTGCTCCTGAGAGTAATGTCTTTATGAAGAAGAGTGTCTGGGGGCTGGAGCTTTGGGGAGTGTCTCTGGTGTGTGCTCTGTGCTCTGCTTTTGTGTTTTGGCTGCTCTGTCCTTCAGGCCAGCCATCTGTAGAGGCTCTCCTTGCCTGCAGTGGGCAGTGTTTAGTCCTTGGCCAGAAGTGGCAAGTTTTAACTAGGTGTGTTCTGGTGTGCACCTGAGACTAATGTAAAACTTTCAACTATATTCAAAAGAAATTTTTAAAATCTCTCTTCAGCATGCATTTTATTAACTCAATGTTAAAGTATGTGGTTCTCAATCAATGAACTAATGAGGTTGAGAACACAACTAAATTTTGGCAAGCAAGTAACTCAGCTTTTGGGCTAGGAGTGCAAAAATCTATTAAGATGCCTAGTTACCAAAATTATGGTTCATCCATTCTGGAATAGAGTAGTTTTATTTGTATTGACATGGGAAAATGTCTATAGTATTTTAAGTTTAAAAAAAATTTTTTTTAAGATTTTGTCTATTTATTTCAGGGGGAGAGAGAGAGAAAACGTAAGTAAGGGGTAGGGGCAGAAGGAGAGGGAGAAGCAGACTCCCCACTGAGCCAGGAGCCTGACACAGGGCTCGATCCCAGGACCCCAAGATGCTGACCTAAGCCAAAAGCATATGCTCAACTGACTGAGTCACCCAGGTAGCCCTAAGTTTGTTTATTTATTTATTTATTTAATAATTTTCTTTTCATCCTGAACATACCTAGGAGGGAATCTCATAGGAAGACACATGGAGGGATTTCCAAATCAATTAAGATGCAGATTGTTTTGAAAAGGTACAGTTAAGAACCAATATTAGGGCTGCTCTATAACATTTTTCCGTTTTTCTTTTTTTTTTTTTTTTAAGATGTTATTTATTTGTTCATGAGAGACAGAGAGAGAAGGAGAGGGAGAAGCAGTCTCCCCACTGAGCAGGGAGCCAGATATGGGACTTGATCCCACGACCCCAGGATCATGACCCAAGCATAAGGCAGATGCTTAACCATCTGAGCCACCCAGGTGCCCTCTTTTTTCTTTTTATAAAGTAATCGCTATACCCAGTGTGGGGCTTGAACTCATGACCCTGAGATCAAGAGTCTCATGCTCTACTGACTGAGCCAGCCAGTTCAGAGGTAAAATCCTTGTGGAATTCTGATTGAAATTGACCTGATACAAATTATGTTGGGGTAAGCAAGCATGTGTATGTATTTTTTTCTTTTTATACAGTTATGTCTTATATTTTTATCTACTTAAATCTTCTTTGAAAAAAATCCTTTGAAATAATTTCATACCATTTCATAGGATCTTTTCAGTGTTTCTGTACACCATACTACCTTTTCTTTTCCAACTGCTTTTATACCAATTATAATCTCCACTCATTGCCTTTACTTCCGATTCTCTTACATGTCTTACCACTTGCAGTCTGGCATTTGCTCCCTCTAATTTGGCTAAATCCAGGTGCCTTTCTTTATTTTCCTATTCATCAGCTTACTGAGATTTATAAGATAGTTCTGACCACTATTCATTTTCTCTGTTCAAAGCTCTATTCTTTTATTTATTTATTTATTTATTTATTTATTTATTTATTTATCAGAGAGAGAGAGAGCGAGCCCAGGCAGACAGAGTGGCAGGCAGAGTCAGAGTTGAGAAGCAGGCTCCCGGCAGAGCAAGGAGCCTGATGCGGGACTCGATCCCAGGACGCTGGGATCATGACCTGAGCTGAAGGCAGCTGCTCAACCAACTGAGCCACGCAGGCGTCCTCAAAGCTCTATTCTGTTTCTCTCTCCCTTTAACTGACTCATGTCCCTATTTTTCTGTATTTTCCTCATTCAACTGTAAGATTTTTGTCATGTTACTTTGGATCTTTGTCCAGTGACATCTAGTAGAACATTCTGTGATGATGGATATATTCTATATCGGTGCTTTGTAGCCACTAGCCACATTTGGCTGTTGAGCACTTGGAATATGGCTAGGTATTATTGAGAAACTGAATTATTTTTTTTTAATTTTAATGAATTTAAATTGCCATATGTAACCATATTGGACAGCATAGCTCTATACAGTTTTTTAAAGATAGAGATCCAATCTGTAAATCATTGGTCAGGCTATTCATGGAAACACGTTTTCTGGGCTTTGGCTTTCTTCTTAAGATTTCTCTTTAGGTCCTGTCCTTTTTTCCTAGACTTTCTAGTAGAATCTTCTAGGTTTCCTGCCAGGAGATTATTTACTTCATCAGGAAATCTTCCAGGGAGATTCTATAGTCTAGTAAGACTTTTTCTTCTGCCAAGTTATATTCACTATGCTTACTACTTTCTGTGCAGTTCTGATTGGATTCCAAAGTTGATCAGACTTTGATTTTTAGCTTCTGTCTATTTATAGATTATAATCAGTTGGAAATTACACATCTTTAATTGCCTGGAGATAGAGAGATAGATAGATTTTAAAGATTTTATTTATTTATTTGACAGAGTGAGAGAGATAGAATGGAAACACAAGTAGGGGTAGTGGGAGAGGGAGAAGCAGGCTTCCTGCTGAGCAAGGAGACTGAGGTGGGGCTCGATTCTAGGACCCTGTGATCATGACCTGAGCCAAAGGCAGACACTTACCGACTGAGCCACCTAGGCACCCCAGCCTGGATATATTTTAACCCCAAAGGATTTACTTCTCCCATTGTTTGTCTTGTCATTTGACCATCAGTCTATTTCATAATCCCCCCTCCCCCCCTTTTTTTAAAAGATTTTTATTTATTTATTTGACAGAGAGAGATCACAAGTAGGCAGAGAGGCAGGCAGAGAGAGAGGAGGAAGCAGGCTCCCCGCTGAGCAGAGAGCCCGATGCAGGGCTCAATCCCAGGACCCTGGGATCATGACCTGAGCCGAAGGCAGAGGCTTTAACCCACTGAGCCACCCAGGCACCCCTCTCACCCCACCCCACCCCCCCGCCTTTTTAAGATTTTATTTATTTTTTTGACAGAGAGAGCACAAGTAGGCAGAGTAGCAGGCTGAGGGAGAGGGAGAAGCAGGCTCTCCACTGAGCAGGGAGCCCATGTGGGGCTTGATCCCAGGACCCTGGGATCATGACCCGAGCTGAAGGCAGGCGCTTAACTGACTGAGCCACCCAAATGCCCCTCATAATCCTTTCTTGAACATAAATGTAACTTCTGAGACTACTAATGGTGTAGGTGTAATGATAACTTAACAAATCCCTATTAATTTGCTGCATTTTATGGTAAGTGTCACTGAATACATATAACGAACGTCTGTTTCCTAAATGTATGCTTTTTTCTTATACCACACTTGTAAGGTTATCTCATTTTGCCTACTAAGAAACTGAGGCTCAAGAGATGGCGTAATCAATTTGTTAATTTGTTAAAGGTAGAATAACTAGCTCCCTAGTTGAAGAAGTAGGATTTAAACTCACCTATGACCCCAAACCCTGTGTTTTTTCCAGTGTGACACATGGATGCCTATTTAATCTCTTCCACTTTGCCTGAATCCATAATAACTTCCCTTTCCCCCTTAATCACTGATAAGGGTGAATTGTTTCTCTTCTTTCTTGCTGAATGCCACCATAATACCTTAATACCATTGACTTTAGGTGTTTCTGGACTCTGATCACTATGAATATGTCTTCCACATATACCATACTTCCTGTTCTGTACTTTCCCAGGCTATACTCTATACTGTCCCCTGGAATACCCTATATGGAATTCCTTCCCTGATAGTATTCATTTGCCTAAGTACAGAGTGTCTTCTTCTTTTTTCCCCCTGAAGAGTTGTTGGAGCTCCAGGCATCTCAGAATATCTGATGTTGGAAAATGTCTGTAGTTTTCTCTCATCAGTTTTTTTTTACTCAGCATTACAGTAGGTACTTTATAAAGCTGCCATTTTCCTGGAATACAGAAAAGATTTATTCTTGGTAAGAGGAAACACAGTGGCCCTGGGTGATGAATATAGGAAAGAAGGTTCTAGGAGAGTTCGTGAGGGAACAATGAATTTCTGCCAAAAAAAAAAAAAAAAAAAGAACAACAGTGTAGACCTAACAGAATAAGTGAATAAATCCCTCTCAGGGCTTGGTTGAGATAGAGCCCAAAGTAAGAGAAAATCCATGGCTATGCATAGGAAGAGTAGGTAGGGATGGGGCTTTTTCTGGGTGGAGGGTGTATTGGAAAGAAGAAAGATACAGATGCATAATGTATTCTTTGTTTTTCAACTTGTGCTGACCTGGCCTGCAGGTGGCTTTTCTTTCAACAGATGGGATGCTGTTATGGAAGAGACTATGTTATGGATGTATGTAAGACTATGTATGTAATGCTAACATGTGCAATTCTAAAATAATCTCCATGCATATCAGAACGTAAAAATGAGGAGGGCCTGGATGGCTCTGTCAGTTAAGTGTCCCACTCTTGATCTCGGGGTCAGGAGATTGAGCCCCCGGTCAGGCCCCATGCTGGACATGAAGCCTGCTGAAGATTTTCCCTCTCCGTCTCCCCCTCACAACACCTCATGCTCTCTCTCTGTCTAAAAAAACAAAATAAAACATGAAAATGACTGTTACTGGAATAACCACTGCATTTTGGAAGCATTATCATAGCCTTGACAATCAAGCTCAGATTCTCCAGGAATTATTCCTTAACTAAATTAGTGAGTTTCGATTTCTGTTTTCCTGACGCTTATACTGCTAATAATCTGTATCATATTAACCAGTCCTTCATTATGTGTCAAACTGAATTTTCATATGTACAAGTTTTATCTCCTTAGAGTTTAAAAAAGAGAGAAGGGTAGCACCTGGGTGGCTCAGTCAGTTAAGCATCTGACTCTGATCTCATCTCAAGTCTTGATCTCAGTTGTTAGTTGAGCCCTGTATTGGGCTCCATGTTGGGTGTGGAGCGTACTTAAAATTGTTTTTAAGATTTAAAAAATTTATTTGACAGAAATAGACAGTACAAACAGGGAGGGGACTGGGAGGGAGAGGCAGAAGCAGGCTTCCTGCTAAGCAAGGAACCTGATGTGGAACTTGATCCCAGGACCTTGGGATCATGACCTGAGCTGAAGGCAGATGCTTAGCTGAATGAGCCACCCAGGTGCCCCCCAAGTTTTTGTTTGTTTGTTTGTTTGTTTGTTTCATCTAACAAAAGGAGAGAAAATGGTGCCTGAGTGGCTCAAACAGTTAAATGTCTGCCTTCAGCTCAGGTCATGATCCCAGAGTCCTGGGATTGAGCCACGCATGGGGCTCCCTGCTCAGCAGGGAGTCTGCTTCTCCCTCTGTCCCACACCCTGTTTGTGCTCTCTCTCTCTCAAATAAATAAAATCTTTAAAAAAAAAAGAGAGAGAGAGAGAAAACGACTCATGCCTCAGACTTTTTTCCCTTCTACTAAATGCTGGGTGCATAATAGTCGATTCTGTATAATTGAATATATTGGCTGATTATTGTGTGACACGAAAAGGACTTTCTCATTTTCCTTTTTTTTTTTTTTTTAAAGATTCCTTTCAGTGACTCTATACCCAATGTGGGGCTCAAACCTACAGCCCCAAGATCAAGAGTTGCATGCCCCACCAACTGAATCAGCCCGGAGCCCCTCATTTTCCTCTTTTTGAGATCATCTTTTTTTTTTTTTTTTTTTTTTAAGATTTTTTATTTGAGAGAGAGAATGTGTGGGGAGAGGCAGAGGGGGAGAGAGAGGGACAAGCAGACTCTGTACAGAACCCAACACAGGGCTTGAGCCCAGGACCCTGAGATTATGGCCTGAGCCAAAAGTCAAGAGCCAGCCACTTACTTAACTGACTGAGCCACCCAGATGCCACTTTGAGATCATATTTTAAAAAATAATTTTCTTTCCATCTTATCTCAACAATACCCTCTCCCGAAAGTATCAAGTTTCTATTTATTAGGCAGCATTTTTCTCTCAATGATGAGCAAAGCTGACCTTCAGATTTCTTCTAGACAATAACAACAGGAACAACCAAAAAGCCCACAGTACTTTTTTTTCTGGTCCCTGATAAAATCTTAAAAGTTGTTGCGCTTTCTGGCAGCATTCATTCACTTAACAAAATGCTACCATTGTCCTCAGCACTAAATACAATAGTAAGAAGAAAAAGAGGTAAAGCATCAATCCCTGCCTTCATGGAGCTTTTAGTCTTAAGAATAGGACTAGATAGTGCAGAGTAGATTCGAGACTTGAAAGACTAGAGGCAGGGAAACTATGATTATGATCTAGTCAGTTTTTCTCAATTCCTTATCTTTTCAGCATTGAGCTTTGTCTGCATCTTGATCCCTTACATTTCCCCTGTCACCTTCTCCCTATCGCCAACACGTATATCTTCCTTTATCAGCTTTCTTCATTCTTTGTTCTTTCTTTGTATGTTTTTCATATTTGCTTGGCCATATTTGAAAGGTGTCAAAACCATGTACTTTCTTCCCTCATCCCCCCAATTAAATTCTTTAGTTTCTTCTAGAACAGTTTTCTCCTTACAGAGGCAAAAAGGACACATTTGCTTTCTTGATATTTTTCAGACTGGGAGTCTTGGTATGAAATCAAGGAATTATCTCCAAAATGGTACATTGGTGAAGAGGAAATATCCCAGGGGATGGTAATGGAAAGACTTAGAAGTTATGACGTTGAATATTCCAGTTTCAGAGAAGCCTGGAAATATGAGGGTGAATTTGCGCGGCATCAACAAAAGGAGAGGCATTTCAGGCAAGTGACAGCCCTCAAGGAAATCTCTGCTGTGAAAATGGACAAAAAATATAATAATTCTGAGAGAAGTGTTCTCTTGAAATCAGTACTTTCACCACAAGAGAGAGTTCCCACAGTACAGCAAGTACATAAATTTGGCATTTATGATAAAATGTTTCCCCCAAATTCCGTCCTAATTGAACGTAAAAGATTACCTGCTGAGAAGGACTCTTTGACAGATAATGAATGTGAAGAATTCAACCAGAGTACATACCATAGTAAAGATACAGGAATTCGTCCTGGGGAGAAACCTTTTGAAAGTAGTGATTTTTCGAATCTCTTAAGTTTCCATTCATTACTTACTCAGCATCAAACAACTCATTTTGGAAAATTACCACGTGGATTCAGTGAATGTGATGATGCCTTTAGCTGTTACTCATTCTTTACTCAACCTCAGAGAATTCACACTGGAGAGAAACCGTTTGTATGCAATGACTGTGGAAAAGCCTTTAGTCATGACTTCTTTCTCAGTGAACATCAAAGAACTCACATTGGAGAGAAACCATATGAATGTAAGGAATGTAACAAAGCTTTTAGACAGAGCGCACACCTTGCTCAACATCAAAAAATCCACACTGGAGAGAAACCTTTTGCATGCAGTGAATGTGGGAAGGCCTTTAGCCGTTATGCCTTCCTTGTTGAACATCAGAGAATTCACACAGGAGAGAAACCATATGAATGTAAGGAATGTAACAAAGCCTTCAGACAGAGCGCACACCTCAATCAGCATCAGAGAATTCACACTGGAGAGAAGCCCTATGAATGTAATCAATGTGGAAAAGCCTTCAGCAGACGCATCGCCCTTACTCTGCATCAAAGGATTCATACAGGAGAGAAACCTTTTAAATGTAATGAATGTGGGAAGACTTTTGGCTATCGCTCACACCTTAATCAACATCAGAGAATTCATACAGGTGAAAAGCCTTATGAATGCATCAAATGTGGGAAGTTTTTTAGGACTGACTCGCAACTTAATCGACATCATAGAATACATACCGGAGAGAGACCTTTTGAATGCAGTAAATGTGGGAAAGCCTTCAGTGATGCTTTAGTTCTGATTCATCATAAGAGAAGTCATGCGGGAGAGAAACCCTATGAATGTAACAAATGTGGGAAGGCCTTCAGTTGTGGCTCATACCTTAATCAACATCAAAGAATTCATACTGGAGAGAAACCTTATGAATGTAATGAATGTGGGAAGGCTTTCCATCAGATCTTGTCCCTTAGGCTACACCAGAGAATTCATGCTGGAGACAAACCCTATCATTGTAACGAGTGTGGGAATAATTTTAGCTGTGCCTCAGCCCTTAGACGACATCAGAAAATTCATAATAGAGAAACTCTCTGATTGTAACAAGTGTATGAAAGAAAACATTTAGTCACCACTCAGTCCTTATTAAATAAATATCAATGAATTCTTTGGTTAATGATTCTATGAATGTAGTAAATATGGAGAAGCCTTCAGTTTATGAGCATCCTTTATTTGAAATAGCTTGAATCATAGACATCTGTTACTTTTGGATCTATTCTGTGCCCCATTTAAAACTTACCTCGCCCTTAGTGCAAATTATTCTGATGAAACTATTAGGGAGAGCAGTGGATTGGTCATAGGCTGGCCACAGTCTGGTTAATAAGGACTTGGAAGATGGCCCTGTTTGCACCACTAAAACACTAGGGGGGCATTATTACAGATATAAGAAAAGATCATTTTTTCCCCTGGAATTGCAAGTTTCATGGATTTAAAGGATTTTTAAGGTTAACAACTCACCATAGCTTTTTTTTTTTTTTTTTTTGGTCACCCCATGAGGAAAGCCTTCCCAAGATCAGTCTAACACAGAGGAAAATGGAGATAAGAGACAAATCTGATGACATTGTTTGATCTTCTGAGTTCAGTCATGCCTGAAGTCTATACCATCTTTTACTTTTTAATTTCTGTGGTCCAATAAATTTCCTTTTTTTTTTTCCCCTTAATTTGAATTGGATTACTGCCTCTTGGAATTACAGTCCTGATTCATACACCCTATGTTTGCTGTACATTTGAAAAATCCTTAATTTTTTATGGCACAATTATCCTGAGAAACTCTGTAAACAAACAAGTATTTGGAAGTTGAATACACAGCCTTCATGAAGCTGAGAGAATTATTATGTTTTACTTGTTGATAAAAATTAATTTGGTATTTGTTAGACTCATTATAAGGATAAATTTTTTTAAATTCACCTAGTAAAACTCCTTCACAGGCTTTCCCATAAGGAATTAAAATCATTTGTGGTGGCAACTCACTATAGGCCTTTAAAGAAAGAGTGGCAGGCTAAGAGAATAATGGATTTGTCACATTAATGAATGGCTCCTCATCTTAAAGGAATTATTTGATTTTCTGTTTTCAGAATGGGTTTAAGCATATTGTGTAATAGAATATAATAGAGTTGTAAATGAGGTTTTCTTTTGTGGGGAGACTGTAAGCTTGGCTTAAGAAGTTTATGGATAATTTCATTGAACTAGAGATTCAGACAATGATATTACCAGCAGACAGAAAGGATGGGACATTTCCAACTCATAGTAAAAGTGAAACAGTTAGAGCCTAGAATTCTTAGGCTATAAGTTATTACCATTCTTCACAGTAATGAGGAATAGGAGGGTATAGGGCAGTATATTCCTATTGTAAATGAGTGGGTATAGAGAGGTAAACTGATGATATGATAATGGGGCCACCTTAAAAAGTTAGAGCTGTTAGAATCTTGGACATTGTCTGGAAAGCATTTGTAAAAACAACAGAACAAATGAATTAAGAAAGAGTAAAAGATTTGTATGTGTGCGTGGAGTGAAGCAATGACTACTACTCTTAAAATTTCTTTATTAGTCAATTTATATTTTATCTAATACAAGTTTGAAAATTTCCTGAATATTAAGACGGATTCCCTTGAGACTGAAACCATGGATTTAGTATGACTTAATACTTCAAACCTTGAACAGAAAAAAAATACGATTATAAAACACTGCCAAACATTATATTTAACTAAAATGTCACTTGATATGCTGAAAATCCATGTCATTTCTTTATTCTTTCTTATATTACCTAGGGGTCTAGAAATACTTATTTTATTTTATTATTTTATTTTTATTGTGTTATGCTAGTCATTATACAGTACATCATTAGTTTTTGATGTAGTGTTCTATGATTCATTGTTTGCATATAACACCCAGCGCTCATTGCAATACGTTCCCTCCTTAATACCCATCACCAGGCTCACCCATCCCCCCAGTTAATTCTCTTTAGGATGTGAACTAATTCATTTAGAACACATGGGCAAAACCCTTTCTACTTGGTTATTGAGTATGACCAGTGATGGTGGAACTGTTGGATTCCTTTTTTAATCTGGTTCTTATGTTGCTGAACATGCCTTTCTGCCATGTCAGTTTGTGCAGTTTTTGCTTGTCATATTTAAATTGTTCTTTTATATACTCTTGATTAAGCAGGAGGTATGTGTGTGTGTGTTTTACTGAAACATTTTGTATAGAGAGCTTACTGTGTGCCAGGCTTTGTTCTAATGTAGGCATTGGAGATACAGTTGTGAACTACACAGACAGAAATCCCTGCTTTTCTTTTTCTTTTTCTTTTTCTTTTTCTTTTTCTTTTTTTTTAAGATTTTATTTATTTATTTATTTGACAGACAGAGATTGCAAGTAGGCAGAGAAGCAGGCGGGGGTGTTGGGAGCAGGCTCCATGCTGAGCAGAGACCTGATGGGGGGCTCGATCCCAGGACCCCGGAATCATGACCCGAGCCGAAGGCTGAGGCTTTAACCTACTGAGCCACCCAGGCGCTTTTCTTTTTTTTTAGTAGAGCTAATTTCTACTGAGGAAAACCAACATATATATATATATATATGAAAAAATATGTAAGAGAGTAAATTCTAAGGAGAAGAAGATGAAGGAAGAGGTAGGAGACAATGTTCATATTTTAAACTGTTTTTTTAAATTGTATGGCCAGGGAAGGAAGTCTCTTTTGAATTTGACTTTTTATTAAGGAGATGAAAAACCTGGGAAAAGTAAGAGATCTATAGGTAAGAGATCTATCTATACTGTGTATATATACACACACACATATGTATGCCTTATATGCCTATTGGAAAGGTAATCCATATGTATGTGAATTATATATGTGTATATATATGTAATCCATACATGTAAATATTAACTTTGTACTTACTAAATTCATTCTCATATGTATCTTTCATTCTGTATTTGTGTACTGCATTTTAACGTTTTTCTTTTTAGTCTCATGAATTCATGACCTTTTGTAATCTTAACATATTTCAGTTAATTATAATGTATATATTGTGGTGCTCAGTTGTCAGAATGAGCCACCGGGGATCAATTCAGACTGCTCTGACATCTTTGCAAGCATCCTTACTTTCTGACAATAATAGAATGTTCCAGACCCATCCTCAGTGTTTTTTGCCCAAATCATGAAGTTAGCTACCATGCAAGGAATTTAGGGAGGGAGAAACCAGGCACATGTATTCAAAAAGGGATATGAAATCAGAAATAGAAGTTTCCCTCTTAAGAATGGAAATAATTTTTCTCAAAGGTCTTGCTAGCCAGACTTGGGGTTCTAAGAAAGAGTCTAAGTAAGATTGGGTTGTCCATATACACTGTGTTTTTTGTTTTCTATCATTTCTGTTGCTCAGGAGGAAAAAGATAGCTCAACTCTGTGGTAGAGCTTACTTTGATAAGTATATATTAAGCTCACCCTAATAAGAACTATATGTTAATTATTGTTTATAAAATGAAGTTGTTTCAGGATTTTTGAAACACTGTTTTAATAAGTTTAAAGTGGCCATTTGAAAGTTAATAATTTAAAATTGCCTCAACTGATGTAAATGAGTCAAAAGGAAATGTCACTAAGCTTCTCTAGATGCCTTATGATTCCACTTGTTCTCTTCTGGCTACAGAAGGTTTTCTTTTTAAAAGTTTTTCCAATCTCTCTTCCTGAGAAAACAATACAAAGCTTTGTGTGAAATATAAAAAAATTTCCCACAGAGTTCTGTGCCCTTTTAGTAGTTACTATATTTGGATGCTAGGACTTTGCATGAATTTTGGGCAAAATTCCTGCCATTTATGGTTGGGCTCCTTTTAGAGACAGCTGGGGAAAATGTTTCCTTTTTTGAATATGATTTCACATTGATTTCAAGTTCCTACTTAGCATATTAATTTGCTGTACCCTACTAAGATTTTCTTCTTTGTCCACAAAACTCAAGACAGACAATGGGTTAGGTAGTGGAGAAAAGCAGATTCTTTGAAGCCATGAGGTGAGGATACTTTAGTGACAGAGAAATGACTCATCTTCCTGGCCAGCTAGCTTTCTTTTCTTCTTTTCTTTTCTTTCTTTCTTTTTTGAGGATTTTTTTTTATTTATTTGACACAGAGTGGGAGAGACAGCGAGAGAGGGAACTCAAATTGGGAGTGGGAGAGGGAGAAGGAGGTTTCTTGCCAAGCTTGGAGTCAGATTGGGGTTCGATCCCAGAACCCTGGGATCATGACCTGAGCCGGAGGCAGACACTCAATGACAGCCACCCAAGCCCCGCTCCCCCAAGAAAGCCATTTGCATGGTAATTCATCACATATTCTAACCAGAAAAAGTAGTGAAAGTATCTGCTATTTTGATTATTGGCACAAGTAGAGGTGTTGGAGTCAGACAATCATATGGATGGCAGCTCTTTTAGGAGAAACTGAGAAATGATTATACTTCTTTTTAGTTTAGTTTAGTTATCTATAAAACTGAAGTAATAGTTCCAGCCTTTTGTTTTTATAAAGAATATTTGAAAGAATGTAATATATGTAACATTTAACATGACATTGATTAATCATAAATCAAGCCAGAATTTGAATTGCACGCCCCAAGCCAGCTGTTCATGTAAGACAGAATTGTAAATCCTGCCCCTGTGAATCTGCAACGTCAGAGTCTCAGAGGCCGTCTGGCTATTTGAGGTTGTTTGGACTCTGTCTTCTATTAAGACAGAGTCCAGGAAGTTCTGGCTCTTGGTTTTTTAAATCTCCATTTATATTTTTGGACTTCAATTCATATACATTATCAAAACTGTTTAGTACAACACTCATTTCTTGGTTTATTTTTTCCCAAATAATCCCCAATTCCTACTCTCCCCCATAGGCATGCACACGTATTCATCCTTAAATATATAGATATCCCTTATAAAATCAGTCATATGTTGTATGTTTGAAATTTATATCAATGGTATTATGCTATGAAAGTGTCATTTTTTCTTACTCAGCTCTCTCTTCTTTTGTGTTTCTTTTAAAGTTTTTTATTTTAATTCCAGTATAGTTACCAGACAGTACCGTATTGGTTTCAGGTGTCCAATACAGTGATTCAGCAATTCTATACATGGCTCAGTGCTCATCATGATGAGTATACTCTTTAAGGCCATCGCCTATTTCACTCATTCCTTGCCCCTCACCTCCCCTCTGGTAATCATCAATTTGTTCTCCATAGTTAAGAGTTTGTCTCTTGGGTGCCTGGGTGGCTCAGTGGGTTGGGCCGCTGCCTTCGGCTCAGGTCATGATCTCAGGGTCCTGGGATCGAGTCCCACATCAGGCTCTCTGCTCAGCAGAGAGCCTGCTTCCCTCTCTCTCTCTCTCTGCCTGCCTCTCCATTTACCTGTGATCTCTCTCTGTCAAATAAATAAATAAAATCTTTTAAAAAAATAAGTAAAAGAGTCTGTCTCTTGGGGCACCTGGGTGGCTCAGTTGCTAAGCATCTGCCTTTGGCTCAGGTCATGATCTCAGTGTCCTGGGATTGAACCCCACATTGGGCTCTCTGCTCAGCAGGAAACCTGCTTCTCCCTCTCCCTTTCCCACTCCCCTTGCTTGTGTTCTTTCTGTCTAATAAATAAACTTTTTTTTAAAAAGAGTCTTTCTCTTGGTTTGTCTTTCTATTTTTCTTTTGCTCATTTGTTTTGTTTCTTAATTTCCACATATGAGTGAAATCATGGTATTTATCTTTCTCTGACATATTTCACTTAGCATTATACTCCCTAGCTCTATTCATGTTGTTGCAAGTGGCAATGTTTCTTTCTTTTTATGGCTGAATGATATTCCATTGTGTGTGTATATTCATCTCTCAGTGGACACTTGGACTGCTTCCATATTTTGGTTATTGTAAATAATGCTGCAATAAACATAGGGGTGCATGTATCCCTTTAAATTAGTGTTTTTGGGGGCACCTGGGTGGCTCAGTGGGTTAAGCCTCTGCCTTCAGCACAGGTCATGATCTCAGGGTCCTGGGATTGAGCCCTGCATCGGGTTCTCTGCTCAGCGGGGAGCCTGCTTCCCCCTCTCTCTCTGCCTACTTGTGATCTCTCTCTCTGTCTGTCAAATAAAAAAATCTTTTAAAAAAGATTTTATAAATTAGTGTTTGTGTATTTGGGGGGTAAATACCTATTAGTGTGATTTCTGGATCATAAGGAAGGTAGTTTTACCATATTTTCCGCAGTGGCTGCACCAGTTTACATTCCCACTGAGTACAGGCAGGTTCCTTTTTCTCCACATCTGCCAACGTTTGTTATTTTTTGTTATTTTAGCCATTCTGACAGGTGTGAGGTGATGTCTCATTGTAGTTTTGATGTGCATTTCCCTTTTGATGAGTAACGTTGAGTATCTTTTCATGTGTCTGTTTTCAGTGTCTTCCTCTGCATATCTTTTGAGAAATGTCTGTTCATGTCTTCTGCCCTTTTTTTTTTAATATTTTATTCTTCTGCCCATTTTTTGATTGGACTATTTGCCTTTTGGGTGTTCAGTTTTATTAGTTCTTTATATATTTTGAATGCTAACCGTTTATCAGATATTCATTTGCAAATATCTTTTTCTGGTCTTTCTTTTTTTTAACTTTAAGTAGGCACCATGCCCAGTGTGGGGCTTGAACTCATGGCCCTGAGATCAGGAGTCACATACTCTACCAACTGAGGCAGCCAGGCATCCCTCATATTCCCCCACTTAGTAGGTTGCCTTTTAGTTTTGTTGATTCCCCTGCCCCCCACGGTGGAGAAGCTTTTTATTTTGATGTAGTCCCAATAGTTTATCTTTGCTTCTATTTTCCTTGCCTCAGGAGACCCATCTAGAAAAATGCTTTGGCTGGGGCACCTGGGTGGCTCAGTCATTAAGCATCTGCCTTCAGCTTGGGTCATGATCCCAGGGTCCTGAGATTGAGCCCCGCATCAGGCTCCCTGCCTGCTTCTCCCTCTCTCACCCTGCTTGTGTTCCCTCTCTCACTATGTCTCTCTGTCAAATAAATAAATAAAATCTTTTTTAAAAATACTATGGCTGATGTCAGGGAAATTACTGCCTGTGCTCTCTTAGAGGATTTTTATTGGTTCAGTTTCAAGTCTTGCATTTCGGTCTTGAATCCATCTTGAGTTTATTTTTGTGTAAGGTATAAGAAGAAGGTCCAGTTTCATTCTTTTGCATTAGCTGGCCAGTTTTACCAGCACCATTTATTGAAGAGACTTTTATCCCTTGCATATCATTCTTGCTTCCTTTGTTGAAGATTGGCCATATAATTGTGGGTTTATTTCTTCATTTTCTATTCTGTTCTATTGATTTGTGTCATGTTTTTATGACAGTACCATACTGTTATGGTACTACAGATTTGTAATATAACTTGGAGTTTGGAATTGCGGTACTTCCTGCTTTGTTCTTTTCCAGGATTGCTTTGGCTCTTTGGGATCTTTTGTGGCGTCATACACATTTATGGATTGTTTGTTCTAGCTCTGTGAAAAAGGCTGTGGTATTTTGACAGGGATTGCATTAAATCTGTAGATTGCCTTGGGTAGTGTATACCCAAGACAATCTTGTTTTAACAATATTGTTTTAACAATATTTGTTCTTCCAGTCCATGAGCATGGAATGTCTTTCTATTCCTTTGTGTCATCTTCAGTTTCTTTCCTCAGTGTTTTATTGTTTTCAGAGTATAGGTCTTTCTTTCACTTCTTTGATTAAGTTTATTCCTAGCTATTTTATGATTTTTGGTGCACTTGTTAATGGGATTGTTTTCTTAATTTCTCTTTCTGTTGCTTCATTATTAGTGTATAGAAATGCAGCAGACTTCTTTCTTTCTTTCTTTCTTTCTTTCTTTCTTTCTTTCTTTCTTTCTTTCTTTCTTTCTTTCTTTCCTTCTTTAAGATTTCTTTGTTTGAGAGAGAATGTGGCAGGAGGGGCAGAAGGAGAGAAACCAAGCAGATCCTGTGCTGAGCAGAGCCCTATGCAGGGCTTGATCTCATGACCCTGAGATCATGACCTGAGCTAAAATGAAAATTCAGATGCTCAACCTACTTAGCCATCCAGGCGCCCCAGAAATGTAACAGATTTCTATACATTGATTTTGTATCCTGTGACTTTACTGAATTCATTTTTCAGTTCTAGTAGGTTTTCTTTGGTAGGCTTATTAGGATTTCCTATATGTAGTATCTTATTATCCGAAAATAGTGAAGGTTTTACTTCTTCCTTACCAACTTGGATGCATTTTATTCCTTTCTGTTGTATGATTGCTGTGGCTAGGACTTCCAGTACTATGTTCAATAAAAGTGGTGAGAGAGGATATCCTTGTCTTGTTCTTGACCTTAGGAGGAAGGCTCTCAGTTTTTCCCCCATTGAGTATGATGTTCACCATGGGATTTTCATATAAGGCCTTTATTATGTTGAGGTACCTAAACCTACTTTGTTGTGAGGGGTTTTATCATAAATGGATGTTGTACTTTGTCAAAAGCTTTTTCTGTGTCTGTTGAAATGATCTTATTTTTTTAATCCTTCTTACTAATGTAAGGTTTCATATCATGTTGCTTGATTTGCAAGTATTAAACCATCCTTGTATCCTGGGACTAAATCCCACTTAATTGTGGCAAATGATGTTTTTGATGTGTTGTTGGATTCAGTGTGCTGGTATTTTGTTAAGAATTTTTTCATCTATATTCATCAAGATATTGGCCTGTAGTGCTCTTTTTTTGTGGTGTCTTTATCTGATTTTGGTATCAGAGTAATGCTGGCCTCATAGAATGAATTTGGAAGGTTTCCTTTCTCTTTTCTTTTGGAATATTTTGAGACTACATATTAACTGTTTTTAAAATGTTTGGTAGAATTCACCTGTGAGCCCAGCTGGTTCTAGACTTCTATTTGTTGGAAGTTTTTTTTATTACTGAGTCAATTTCTTTGCTGGTAATCGATCCGTTCAAAATTTCAGTTTCTTCCTGCTTCAGTTTTGGTAGGTTATATGTTTCTGGGACTTCACCCATTTCTTTTGGTTGCCCACTTTGTTGGTACATAGTTTTTCACAATCTTATAATTGCTTGTATTTCTGTGGTGCGGGTTATTATTTCTCTTTCATTAATGATTTTATTTTCATCCTTTCATTGTGTGTTTGGTTTTTGGTTTCTGGTTTTTTTTGATGAGTCTGGCTAGAGGTTTATCAATTTAATTGATCTTTTCTTTTTTTTTTTTAAAGATTTTATTTATTTATCAGAGAGAAGAGGGAGAGAGAGCGAGCACAGGCAGACAGAATGGCAGGCAGAGGCAGAGGGAGAAGCAGGCTCCCTGCTGAGCAAGGAGCCCGATGCGGGACTTGATCCCAGGACGCCGGGATCATGACCTGAGCCAAAGGCAGCTGCTTAACCAACTGAGCCACCCAGGCGTCCCTAATTGATCTTTTCAAAGAACCAGCTTCTAGTTTCAGTGATCTGTTCTATTGTTTTTTTAAGTTTTAGACCATGTATTTCTGCTTTAATCTTTATTTTATTCCTTCTGCTAGTTTGGGTTTTGTTCTTTTCTAGGTCCTTATTAGGTATAAGATTAGGTTGTTTTGAGATTTTTCTTCTAGAGGTAGGTTGCTATGAACTTCAACTTAGAACCACTTTTACTGAACCCCAAATATTTTGGACCATTGTATTTTCATTTTCCTTTGTTTCCATGTAATTTTTTATTTCTTATTTGATTTCTACGTTGACCCATTTATTGTTTAGTAGCATGTTATTTAGCTTCCATGTATTTGTGCTCTTTCCACATTTTTTCTTGTGGGTCATTTCTAGTTTCATAGCATTGCGGTCAGAGAGGTGCATAAGGGATGCCTGGGTGGCTCAGTCAGTTAAGCTGTTGCCTTCGGCTCAGGTCCTGATCTCAGGGTCCTGGGATTGAGCCTCTCATAGGGCTTCTTGCTGAGCAGGGAGCCTGCTTCTCCCTCTGCCTGCTCAGCCTGCCACTCCCCCTGCTGTGCTGACAAATAAATAAAATCTTTAAAAAAAAAAAAAGATAAAAAGATGCATGGTGTGTGACTTCAATCTTTCTGAATTTTTTGAGAATGTTTTGTGGCCTAATATGTAATCTATTTCTGGAGAGTGTTCCATATGCATTGGAAAAGAATGTGTATTCTGCTGTTTTAGGATGGAATCTTCTGAATATATCTGTTAAATCCATCTGGTCCATTATGTCATTCAAAGTCACTATTTCCTTTTTGATTTTCTGTTTAGATGATCTGCTCATCTGTATAAGTGGGGTGTTAAAGTCCCTTACTATTATTATATTACTATCAGTTATTTTCTTTATGTTTGTTATTGTTTTATGTATTTGGGAGCTCCCATGTTGGATTTATAAATATTTACAATTGTTATGTCTTCTTGTTGGATTGTCCCCTTTATGACTATATAGTGTCCTTGTCTCTTGTTGTGTATAGTCTTTGTTTTAAAGTCTATATTGTCTGATATAAGTAATGCTAACCTGGCCTTCTCTGGACATCCATTTACTCTGCATGGTTTTTAGATCCATCGTGTTTCTCTCTGTGTGGTCATCTAATGCTATTCATCACTTCTAACACTTGCATAGTAACTAATAATATATACTTACTGTGTTTTATTTATTCTTTCCCCCCTGAAGTGATGGATACAACTCCTGGCTTTCACAAAGAACATCCTAGTATGTATCCCCTTGTAGACATGGACTAGATTAGAATACTTACCCTGGAATATTGCACCTGTTTTTTTGCAGTTTTATTAGGTACAACCAGATTACTTTCTAGAGTCGCTGCCTCTGTTTACATTCTCACCAAAAGCACCTCTTTCTATGTGTTGGTAAACACTTGATATTATCTTCCTTGGATGTTTTTGGTTTGCATTGTTATTGTTGACTTCCGGTGAGCTGGAGCATATCTCCATATACTTCTCAGTCATTTTGACTCCATCAAGTGGTTTTTTCTTACCTTGTTTGTCTCCTATCAAATATGTCAAATCCATTCATAAAAGTTTGGTTGAAATTTACTTTTAGGGGTGCCTGGGTGGCTCAGTTGTTAAGCGTCTGCTTTTGGCTCAGGTCATGATCCTGGGACCCTGGGATGAAGTCCCGCATCGGGCTCCCTGTTCTGCAAGGAACCTGCTTCTCCCTCTCCCATTCCCCCTGCTTGTGTTCCCTCTCTTGCTGTGTATATCTCTGTCAAATAAATACAGTCTTTTAAAAAATTTACTTGTAAATCCATCTGGGCTCTAGGCGTTGTCTTCTGAGATGGTTTTATACCATTTCAAATTATTGAGTTTATTAAATTTTTGTTTCTTAAAAAAAATTTCTTTCTGTTTCTTATGCCAATTTTGGTATTTTTTAAAGAAATATGGTCATATATCTAGGTTGTCAAATTTATTTGCAAATAGTCATTCATAAGATTCTTTTATTACTCCTCTAACTTCATTTGGTTTCTTACTCATTTTCTTATTTGCATCTTTGTACTTTTTGTCAGGCTAAACAAAGGTTGTTATAACTTATTGATCATGGATTAAAAAAAACCCAACATCCTATCTTTTGGTTTTGCTATCCTTTTATCTCTCATATCCTGTACTGATTACTGCCTTTTTTTTTTTTTTTAAGATTTTATTTATTTACTTGAGAGAGAGACAGTGAGAGAGAGCATGAACGAGGAGAAGGTCAGAGAGAGAAGCTGACTCCCCATGGAGCTGGGAGTCCGATGCGGGACTCGATCCTGGGACTCCAGGATCATGACCTGAGCCGAAGGCAGTCGTCCAACCAACTGAGCCACCCAGGCGTCCCTGATTACTGCCTTTTATGTTTTATGTTTAAATATATTTAAAAAATATTGCTTCTTTGGAATTGAGTGATTCAATGGAATTGAATGGACCTCCATTTTTATAACTGTTACGGGTATATTCAAAAAGTGTATCCTTTCTGAGCTTTGGGGTGTATAAACTTCAAGTCTTTTCGGTCAAGCTATGAATCTATCGGATTTTTTAAATTATTTAGTTTTTAATTTTTATTTTATTAACATATAATGTATTATTCGTTTCAGAGGTACAGGTATGTGATTCATCCGTCTTACACAATTCACAATGCTCACCATTGCACATACCCTCCCCAATGTCCATCACCCAGCCACCCCATCCCTCCCACTCCTTCCACTCCAGCAATCCTCAGTTTGTTTCCTGAGAGTGAGTCTCTTATGGTTTGTCTATTCTACTGGATGTTTATCAATCTGATAGGTGAAAAATGGTAACCAACTGTAGTTTTAATTTGCTTTTTACTTATTGTAAGTTTGGGTTTCTTTTCTGTAAACTGTATATTTTGCTCAATATTCATAAAAATATTTATTTTTTAAAAAGATTTTTTAAATTTATTTGAGAGAGAGAGTGAGCATGAGAGGAGAGAGGATCAGAGGGAGAAGCAGACTTCCACCAAGCAGGGAGCAGGACTCGATCCTGGGAGACCATGACCCAAATGAAGGCAGCTGCCCAACTAACCAAGCCACCCAAGCGCCCCTCTTTTGCTCAATACTCAATTGCAAAGTAACCTTTTACTTATATAATAAGGAAATCACCTATGATTCACAAATATTTTTTCCAATTTACTATTTTTTGAATTTGTTTAGGGTCCTCTTTTGCCCTGCCAAGTGACTTTTGATACCTAATTAACAAGTATTTTCTTTTAAACCTTCTGGGTTTTTAATTCATGTTTAAAAGGCCCTCTGCATCTTCAGATAATTTAAAAATGGTCCTATGATTTTTCCTATTACTTTTGTTTTCATTTTTTTACATTACAGGTTTTTGTGTGTGTGTGCAAGAATCTAATCTTACCATTATATTATATACTCCATTTCTCAGCACCATTTACAAATAATTCAACGTTTCCTACTTATTTGAAATGTCACCTTTAGCATATACCAAATTACCACATGTATTTGGGTACATTCATGTAATTCCTATTCTGTTGCATTAATTTGTCAAGTCTACCATCTCTAATTGTTTTGATATTGCTGGGTATAATTGTGAATTTGTCCATTTCTCTTTCTCTTTTTTGGTTCTAGCAATTTTTGCTTTTTGTGACTTGAAGCTCTTACAGGAAATGCAAACATTTGGGATTGTTACTTACTCTTTTTTTTCTTCCTTAATTACATTGCTATCACTATCTATCTGTCATCTAACTATTATGACCAAATAGGGTTTGTTACAAGAATGCAAGCCTAGATCAATCAATATCTGGGAATTTGTCAACATTTAGCAATATAATTCATAATAATGGGAGTTCATAAACATAAAGTAAAAGAGAAACCCTACAGGATTATGTAAATAGGAACCAAAATTTTGATAAATTTGGTATCTCTTTCTAATACACTAAAAAAAATTTTTTTTAAAGTAGGCTCCATGCCTAACATGGGCTTGAACTCATGACCCCCAAGATCAAGAGTTAAATGTTCCACTGACTGAGCCAGCCAGGCACCCCTAATACACTTCCTTTAAAAAAAATATTTAAAAAAATTTATTTATTTGACAGACAGAGATCACAAGTAGGCAGAGAGAGAGGAGGAAGCAGGCTGCCCGCTGAGCAGAGAGCCTGATGGGGGCTCCATCTCAGCACCCTGGGATCAAGACCTGAGCCGAAGGCAGAGTCTTAACTCACTGAGCCACCCAGGTGCCCCCAGAGAGAGATTTTTAAAAAGGAGGTGTATGGGGGCACCTGGGTGGCTCAGTGGGTTAAAGCCTCTGCCTTCAGCTTGGGTCATGATCTCAGAATCCTGGGATTGAGCCCTGCATCGGGCTCTCTGTGCAGCGGGGAGCCTGCTTCCCCGTTTCTCTCTGCCTGCCTCTCCGCCTACTTGTGATCTCAATCTCTCTGTCCAGTAAATAAATAAAATCTTTTTTAAAAAAAGTGTGTGTGTGTGTGTGTGTGTGTGTGTGTGGTTGTTTTTGTTTTGTTTTGTTTTCTGGAGGCATGGTTGACACTATTACATTAATTTAATGTGTACAACATAGTGATTCAAAAGGTTTATACATATTATGCTAAATTTGCTAGAAGTGTAGTTACCATCTGTCTCCATACATTACAGTGTCATTGACTATATTCCTTATGCTATGTCTTTTTCCTTGGGATTTATTCATCCCTTGTGGAAGCCTATATCTCTTACTCCCCTTTACCCATATTTCCTTACCCCCTCCCATCTGGTAACTATCAATTCTCTGTATGTAAGGGTCTGATTCTTATTTTTGCTTGTTTATTCATTTGTTGTTGTTGATTGTTATGTGCTCTTAGTTGATCCTCTTATCATTATAAAAGAACCTTCTTTGTCCCTGAAAACATTTTGTTCCCAAATCTATTTTGTCTGATATTAATATACCCACTTTAGCTTTCTTTTAATTTGTATTAGTATAGCATATCTTTCCCCATCTTTTTACTTTTAACTTATTGGTGTCTTTCTATTTGTTTCTTTTTTTCAAGTAAGCTCTACACCCAAAATGGGGCTTGAACTTACACTCTTAAGACCACGAATCATATGGTTCCTCCCCCTTTTAAAAATTAACATATAATGTATTATTTGCCCCAGTTGTACAGGTCTGTGAATCATCAGGCTTACACATTTCACAGCACTCACCATAACACATATCTTCCCCAATATCCATAACCCAGCCACCCCATCCCTACCTCTCCACCTCCCAGCAGCCAGTCAGTTTGTTTTATGATATTAAGAGTGTCTTATTGTTTATCTTTCTCCTGATCCCACCTTCTTTCATTTTGTCCTTCCCTACCCACCTGAACCACCCCCCCCCCACCGCACCCTGTCTCTCAAGAGAATCAAATACTTTACCAACTGAGCCAACCAGGCATCCCTGTGTCTTTCTGTTTAAACTGGGTTTCTCATAGGCAGCATATAATTGTTTTATATATATATATATATATTTTATTTCTTTTCAGCATAACTGTATTCATTGTTTTTGCACCACACCCAGTGCTCCATGCAATCCATGCCCTCTCTAATACCCACCACCTGGTTCCCCCAACCTCCCCATATAATTGGTTTTTAAAAATTATTTTAAAAATTCAGTATGAAAATCCCTGCTGTTTAATTGGGGTGTTTAGACCATTCACATTTTAAGAATAATTTATTGAGGTGAAATTCACATAATATGAAACTAGCCAATTTTAAGTAAACATTTGGCAGCATTTTCTACATTCACAGTGTTGTGCAACCACCATTTCTCTCTAGGTACAAAACATTTTCATCATTCCAAAGAAATTCCTTACACATTCAGCAGTTTCTCCCCATTCTCCTCTCCCTTCATAGCCTGTCAACCACTAAACTTCATCCTATCTCTATATTGATTTATCTATTTTGGATATTTCATATAGATGGAACCATACATTATATGATTTTTTGTATCTGGTTTCTTTAGTGTAATGGCTTGCAGGTACACTCATGTAAGCATTATCTTCATTCCTTTTTATGGTTGAATAATATTCCACTGTATGTAAATACCACATTTTGTTTATATGTTAGTATGTTGGTGGAGATTTGGGATAGTTACACTTTTAGGCCATTGTGAATGGTGCTATTTAGAACATGCATACACTTCTTTTCAGTTCTTTGGGGGCATATGCTAGGAAAATTATTGAATCATATGATTATTTTGTGCTTAACTTTTTGAGGAACTGCCAACTATTTTCTACAGGGCTGAAGCATTTTAGATTCCCAGCAGCACCGTACAAGGTTTCCAGCTTCTCCACACCCTCACTAATGCTTACATTTCTTTTTTAAATTAAGCCATCTGAATAGATGTGAAGTGGTACCTCATGTGGTTTTGATTTGCATTTTCCTAATGACTGATGATGTTAAATATCTTTTCCTATATTTGTTGGCCATTTGTCTATCTTTTTTTTTTTTAAAGATTTTATTTATTTATTTGACAGACAGAGATCACAAGCAGGTAGAGAGGCAGGCAGAGAGAGAGAGGATGAAGCAGGCTCCCCGCTGAGCAGAGAGCCCGACTCGGGACTCGATCCCAGGACCCTGAGATCATGACCTGAGCCGAAGACAGAGGCTTAACCCTCTGAGCCACCCAGGCGCCCGCCATTTGTCTATCTTTTGTGGAGAAATGTCTATTCAAGTCTTTGCCCAAATTTTAACTGGGCTGTTTATCTTTTTGTTGTTGGGTCTTAAAGAGTTCTTTATATACATTGTATACCAGACCCTATTGTATACAAAATTTGCAAAGATTTTCTCCCATTCTGTAGGTTATCTTTTCATTTTCTTGATAATGTCCCTTAATGCACAAAAGTTATTAATTTTTATCAAGTCCAATTTTTGGCCAATGAGATGAAAGAAATAGGGATGATTATCATTTTTGTGCCTGCTTTACTGGCTGGGAGATCATGAGAATTTTAACATCTCCCTTTTCCCCAAAGATGGAAATTACTTGTTCAGGAAAGCAGAGCTACCCCACCAGTCTTGGACTGCTCCTACCTAGACTCATTTGAGGGAGAAATAAATATATATTTAGATCACTGCGTTTTCAGGTCTTTATTATATCAGCTTAATCTACACCCTAACTTATACAAGCCCAGTGTGCCATACCAATGTTACCATTTTCTGTTTGTGCCATGATGAAGGTTGGAAATCACCATGACTTATACCTCCTCTTCTTTGTCCCTTTTGCTAGCCCCTTCTCCTCAATGTCATCGAGGAGGAAATCCTTTATCTCCTACCCATCCAGGTATGTAGCTTATTCTGGTCCCAAGATATAGACTGGCTACTTCCAATTCTTGCAGAAAAGTTGGGCATATAGTGGGTGTCGGCCATAGGAAGCCATTGCTTTGCTTCCGGTAACACCTGGTTAGGTAAAGCCTAGTGAGCTTCGCTGCTGGAGGTCTCCAGGATGCTCCCACCCACAACCAGGAGCTCAGCATCCATGAAAAACTGTATCTGCATCGTGGCTTGCCCTGGCCTAGTGTTTCCTCGACTGCTGCTTTTCTAGCTGGGAGACAGGAGTTTTGCTTCCTTCGAGACAGATACTTTTTTCATTGCTGTTTCTGCAGCTCTTACAAAACTTTATCCTGTTCTGCCTGGTCTGAGAGGCATAATGATACCAGGAAAACCGAGTTTCCCAAAGGTTACCTCCATGCCCCTGAGCTAGGTTATAAGGCAAAGGGCTGCCAAAATTAACGTGACCTGCAAGCTCCTTGGCTCACTGGTACCTTTGGACGAGCATCTCTAGAGTGGCTCTTTCCTGGGAGTAGCTCCCCACCCCCCTGCCAGGGCTTCCAGACAACAGCACCTCCGGGCTGCGCGGGTAGGGAGGGGTCCATAGAAATGCTCCTCTTAAACACTTTGGAGCTTATTCCTTTCCGCTTCTGATTTCGGTGCCCTTCATCCACCACCACCACCACTTCCCCCCCACCCCCTCAGTACTCCTTCTCCGGTGCAAAAACACTTGAGGTCCCAACCCTAGCTCGGCTGGGGGAACCGGAGGTGGAGGGAATTTGGCCCTAAGCCGACTCTGCCCGCCACCTGCGCGGGTTAGATAACTGGGAGCACCTGCTTCGCCCTCCTGAAGGAGGAGTCCCAGATTCCTTCAAGCCGGATAGGCTCCAGCCATTCCCCGCCCCCACATTTCCCAGAGGCCACTGGGGCCCGATTGGGTTTTGTGACGCACGTGGCAACGTCAGCGCCGGCCTTTCTTAAGGTGGGAGGGGTGGGCGGCTGATTAGTGTTTCTCTGTCGGGTTTCTGGGAGAGTTATCCGCGCTGCTTCTCTCCCGGCGCCCTCCCAGGTGGTGCGGCGCTGTGCTCTCACCCCTTGTTCAGGAGAGAAAGCCGTGAACTCAGTCTCCTAGAGCCCAAGGCAAGTTCTGTGGGAAAATACAGCCATTTTGACCAGGGATGTAGGCTCTCTTTGGTGTCTGAGGGACTGAACCCCCGCCTTTTGGAGTTTTTGCGGGGACTGAAGAATCTTGTGTCATGGCCAGAGAAGCAAGAATGAGTTTCAAATCATGTGTGTTTGGAAGCTGCAAGTCTTCTGTCTCGTTTTTCTTCCTCCAGACCATAGAACTCTGTACTACTAACCTATGGAGCGGAGGGAAGTTTGCACCACTTAAGCATTGAAGTCTTGGCCCAGGTGAATTGCTGTCTTCCGTCTTTCCTCAAACACCATCTTGTTTTTCATGACTTAAGCTCAGTATTTTGTTTAAAGTTTGCTGTCCTAACAGGCTCTCTGGCATTTGGTCTTAAGTTCTTCCTACTGCGAGAACTGAGTAAGGGGCAGGAGGGTTAAAGAAATGCTTTTATATTTATAAATATTTTTTATATTTATTTGACAGGGCAAGAGAGGGAACATAAGCTGGGTAAGTGGGAGAGGGAGAAGCAGGCTTTCCCCTGGGACCTGATCTCGGGCTCAGTTCCAGGACCCTGGGAGCATGACCTGAGCCAAAGGCAGACGCTTAATGACTGAGCCACCTGGGCACCCACCACTTCCCACTCTTTCCTCCTTGGTCTCTCTCCATTCTTTACTTGGCGGATGGTTGGTGTAGGAGCTGTTTACCAACCATTTTATCAATCTGTAAGGTTCTAAGACTGACATGTTCATTTGCATCTTAACATTTCTGAAATTGGGATGTCTTTTTTTTTTTTTTAACCAATGGTATATTCAACTTGATGAAATACAGTAACATTGCCTACATCATACATAGCAGTTTTTAAGACCAGAAGGTGTTGGGTCCGTTATCAAAGGAACGAGACTGAGACAAAGTGAAAGTTATGCAAAGCCTTATTCTATGCCAAGCATTAGAAGTCAGACTGACCTGCCAGGGCCGCCTCCGAAGAGAGCGACCCCCATTGGTCTTACAGGCTAGTTTTTATAGGGCACAACCTATATGTGGCTTTGGCTGATTGGATGTCTTTTACCTGTCTGGCCTTATTTTAGGTGTGTTTTAGTGACTGTTACCCGGAACTGATATCACTAACTGCTGAGGCATTTATTAAACAACAAAATGGCTACCTAGGCAACATAACAACAATGGCTACCTAGGCAACGAAATGGCTATCTAGGCAACATGGAGTCACTCTGGCTAAGCAGGCCCAGGCAAGCCCTAGGGGTTTAACATGGAATCGGCTCCAACAGGGAGATCCTGATACCTGATAGGGGGCATCTGCATCAGGAGGAATTTAAAAGGTTTGTGATTGAGGCCTTTAGCAGAGATATGGGTCAGCAGGATAGGAATTCGGTCAGAGAACTGAGGGAGATGAAGCACAAGGTTTACTGTTATTCCTGAAGGGTCTGGTTTAAAGTTGAGCAGTCTGGGATTCTAGGTCAGTCTTTCCAGCACGCTTTCCATCAGGGTATGGTGTGGCCCAATGGACAGTTACAAGTTGCAAGTAAGGAGCTGATTTCCTTAACCTGAAGTTTGGGAACTCCCTGGATGGGTTCCTAGAGGTTCATGAACTCAGTGTATGCACAGTGAGTTGTCTGTACAGCGTTGCATATTGAGGCCTAGCTGTTTTTCTAGGGAACAGGGTTAGATTCCAAAAGGGATATATAACTCCTGTCTTAGCTCAGACTGCTGTAACAAAATACCATAAAGTGGGTGACTTAGGGAAGTCTGAAAGCCAGATTCAGGGTGCTAGCGTGTTTGGGTTCTGGTAAGGACCCTCTTTACAGGCTGCAGACTGGCAACTTCTTTATCCTCACATAGCCCAAAGAGAGTGCTCTGGTCTGTTTGTTGTCTTATAAAAGTACCAGTGACATTGATTTTTTTTTTAAGATTTTATTTATTTATTTGACAGAGAGATCACAAGTAGGCAGAGAGGCAGGCAGACAGAGAGGAGGAAGCGGGCTCCCTGCTGAGCAGAGAGCCTGATGCGGGACTCGATCCCAGGACCCTGAGATCATGACCTGAGCCGAAGGCAGCGGCTTAACTCACTGAGCCACCCAGGTGCCCAATCAGTGACATTCATAAGGCATAATTGCTTTACCCTCATGGCCTGATTGCCTCCCAAAGCCCCCACCTCCAAATACTGTCATATTGGGCATTAAATTTCAACAAGTGAATTTTGGAAAGACAAACATTCAGTCCATAAAACCCCCCAAAGTGTTAAGAACGCCTTTAATCTTGCCCTAAATTGGCATCCTACAGTGAAAGCATATCTAAAATCATATTTAATTATTCACAATTCCAGTTGAACACAGACTTGATATTAAATGATGTTAAGGACTTATGTTAATTTTGTTAAGTGTGGTGTCATTTTGTGAGGTGCCATTCATTAGAGATGTAACCCGAACTATTTAGAGCTAAATGTCATCATATCTGATTTAAAGTAGTTCAGCAATATACATAAATCAAATATGGTACTCACTAAATATGAACAGTCATTAAATATAGGTGATGATTATATACTTGTTCATTGCTTTCCTTTGTATATTTGAAAACTTTCACAAAACATTTTAAAAATCCTAGGTACATTGGGTGCCTGGGTGGCTCAGTGGGTTAAGCCGCTGCCTTCGGCTCAGGTCATGATCTCAGAGTCCTGGGATCGAGTCCCGCATCGGGCTCTCTGCTCAGCAGGGAGCCTGCTTCCTCCTCTCTCTCTCTCTGCCTGCCTCTCTGCCTACTTGTGATCTCTCTCTGTCAAATAAATAAATAAAATCTTTAAAAAAAAATCCTAGGTACATTAAAAAAAAAGTCTTCATTTTTTATAATAGTTTTAGGTACATAACATAATTAAGAGGAAGGTACAGAGATTTCCTATATGCCCCCTGCCCCCACACATGCACAACTTCCCCCATTATCAACATCATCCACCAGAGTGGATAAACCTACATTGCCACATCATATTACCCAAAGTCTGCAGTTTACTTTAGAGTTCACTCTTTGTGTCTTACAGTCGTACAGGTTTTGGACAAGTGTATAGTGACATGTATCCATTATTACAGTATCATGTGGAGTATTTTCACTGACCTAAAAGTCCTCTGTGCTCCACCTACTCATCCCTCCCCCACCCCCAACCTCTGGCAACCATTGATCTTTCTAATGTCTCCATGGTTTTGTTTGTTCCACAGTGTCATATGGTTGAAATTATACTGCATGTAGCCTTTTAAGATTGGCTTCTTTCACTTAGTAATATGCATTTAAGCTTCCTGCATGTCTGTTCATGGCTTGACAGTATCTTTCTTTTTAGTGCTGAATGATATTCTGTTGTCTGGATGTACCTGTTTATTCATTTACCTACTGAAGGACATCTTGGCTATTCCTAAGTTTTGGCAGTTGTGAATAAAGCTGTTGTTAATATCTGTGTACAGAATTTTGTGTGGACATAAGTTTTCAGCTCATTTGGTAAATACCAAGGATTGTGAATTGTTAAGAGTATGTTTGGTTTTGTAAGAAACTGCCAAACTTACAAATGGCTGTACTGTTTTGCATTACCACCATTAATGTGTAGGAGCTCCTGTTCTACATCCTCTTCAGCATTTGTTAGTGTTCTGGATTTTGGCCATTTTAATAGGTGTGTGGTGGTATTTTGTTTAAATTTCATTTCCCCAAGACATATGGTGTGGAGCATCTTTTCATATGCTTATTTATCGTCTATATGTCTTTTATGGTGAGATGTCTGTTCATATCTTTTGTCCATTTTTAAATCAGGTTGTTGAGTTTTAAGAGGTCTTTGTATATTTTGGATAACTCCTTTATCAGTTATATCTTTTGCAAATATTTTCTCATAGTCTATAGCTTGTTTTCTCATTCTCTCTTTTTTTTAAAGATTTTATTTATTGGGTGTCTAGGTGGCTCAGTGGGTTAAAGCCTCTGCCTTCAGCTCAGGTCATGATTTCAGGGTCCTGGGATCAAGCCTCACATCCGGCTCTCTGCTCAGCAGGGAGCCTGCTTCTTACTCTCTCTTTGCCTGCCTCTCTAACTACTTGTGGTCTGATTTTATTTATTTGACAGAGAGATCACAAGTAGGCAGAGAGGCAGGTAGAGAGAGAGGGGGAAGCAGGCTCCCTGTTGAGCAGAGAGCCCGATGTGGGACTCGGACACAGGACCCTGAGACCATGACCTAAGCCACCCAGGCACCCCTTCTCATTCTCTTGACATAGGTAGATATTTAAATTTTTTTCCTATTTTTTGAAATCAATCACAGAAGATTTTTTTTTTTTTTTTTTTTTTGCAATCACACGAGGGTTTATCTGACAAGCTTAAGCTTGGGCCCAAGTATACCCGACACAACGGAGTAGGGACTTGGACCCTGAACCAGATTACAGTCAGAGTTTGTTTTTTTTTTAAATTAAATTTATTTATTTTCAGCATAACAGTATTCATTACTTTTTCACCACACCCAGTGCTCCATGCAATCCGTGCCCTCTATAATACCCACCACCTGGTACCCCAACCTCCCACCCCCCCTGCCCCTTCAAACCCCTCAGATTGTTTTTCAGAGTCCATAATCACAGAAGAATTTTTTAAAAAGTCATTAGGAAAAATATTAGATTATGTTCACAGTGATGAACCAGAATTCTCCAGAAATTAACTTGTATTTAAATTGTATTTATGGCAAAAAGTATTTTAAAATATATTATAAAACAAATATCTGCACATAGATACTATTTTTTACTTGGTGGTTTTTGTGGGGGAACGGTTGGAGGAATTCACACTTATGAAGTACCTACAATGGCACGTCATACCATGCCATCTGCTTTATCTCTGATGTTTCACAAGTTCTTTCTGGTCACATTTCATTTAAGGCCCATTTTTCCTTATTGAGTTTTTGTCTGAATGATCTATCCATTGATGAAATAGTAGGGGTATAAATTCCCCTACTATTACTGATTGATGTCTATTTCTCCCTTTAGGTCTGCTGATGTTTGCTGTGTATATTTATGTGTTCTATTTTGGGTGTATAAATATTTACAAATGTTATATTCTCTTGTTGAACTGACCTTTTTATTGTTACATGACCTTTTTGTCTCTTATTTCTTTGTCTTAAAGTCTATTTTGTCTGATGTAAATACCACTACTTCAGCTTTCTCTTGGTTTCATTTGCATGGAATACTTCTTCTATCCCTTCATTTTCAGTCTGTGTGTGTCCTTACATCTGAATTAAGTCTCTTGTGACAGATGAAACATTGTTCAACCATACCCTAGCTCTTAGTTGTCTCAAATTTTTGTTATTATCCAAGTAGCTTACTTTGTTCTTAGTGGCTCCTGTAACTGAACCCAAATTCGTCTGCCCAATGCACAGCAAAAGACAATCGGTTAGATATGGAGTGTACAGTAAGGAAAGGGTTTATAAAAGAGGAAGTCAAATGAAGAAACAGGATAGCAAGCCTTAAATCTGACTCCTGGAAGGGGGAGAGTCAAGGATTTTTTAAAAAAGATTTTATTTATTATTTTAGAGAAAGAATGAGTGGGGGGCGAGGGGTAGAGGGAGAAGGAGAAAGAGAATCCCTAGCGACTCCACACTGAGCATGGAGCCTGACGTGGGGCCCAATCTCATGACCCTGAGATCATGACCTGAGCCAAAATCAAGATTTAATGCTTAATTGACTGAGCCACCCATGTGCCCTGGGAGAGTTGAGGATTTTTAAGGCAGTGGAAAGGGGTCTGGGTAAATGGTAGAGGAGTTATGTGACTCAAAGTCAGGTAAAGCTACTAAGTAGAAAATGAGGGGTGCCTGGGTGGCTAAGTGGGTAAAGCCTCTACCTTCAGCTCAGGTCATGATATCAGGGTCTTGGGATTGAGCCCCACATCAGGATCTCTGCCAGCAGGGAGGCTGCTTCCCCAGAGCCCCACCCCGCCGCCTCTGCCTGCCTCTCTACCTACTTGTGATCTCTGTCAAATAAATAAATGAAATCTTTAAAAAAATAAAATGAAATAGAGGAAGGTTAATTTCATTTTGTTGTGCTCAGAGAGAGGTGAGTGGTTCTCACCAGTTCTGTCTGGTTTCTTGAAGATTAATTGAGTCTCTGCAAAACAAATCAACACTTATTTATCATGGTATCAGGCAAGAATGTTCTCTTATAAAAACATGGTGGCAGAGAGCATGCTGAGAACAAGCCGATTTGGATAAGAGACCTAGCTCTGCTCATCTGCCCTGTTAAATCTTTGGTTACCAGATTCACTCCCAGTAGTTAAGGGTGTGCCAACACTCATCAGAGATCCAAAGTGGAAGATTGGAAGCCAGACCTTCAGGCAGTAGCTTTTAAAGTATGCAAATATTACTCTTTAGGAGAAGACTGGGAGATGGGTATTTTTTTTTAAGGTTATATTTATTTATTTGAGAGAGATCACAAGTAGGCAGAGTAGCAGGCAGTGAGAGAGGGGGAAGCAGGCTCCCTGCTGAGCAGAGAGCCCCATGCAGGACTCGATCCCAGGACCCTGAGATCATGACCTGAGCTTAACCCATTGAGCCACCCAGGCGCCCAGAGATGGGTAATTCTGTCTGCTCTTTCTGCACTAAGGCCTGGGGGATGGTTAGTTAAGAACTGTTTCTTTGTTTGCTGCTATACTGTTGAACCCTTGAACACAAGCCCTCCGGGCCATCAGAGGCAGGTGATAGAGGAAGCAGCCATGAAAGCCAAGGTGCCAGATATGTTCACTAGCTTCTTTCCTGTAGACAGTGCTGACCTGGGGTAGAGCAGAGGGAGAGCATGGAGCTGACACCTACCAGCCTTCCTGATCTCTGGAGAGGATTGGTGCCTAGGTGTGTATTTAATCAGAAGCCTGGCCTTTGGGTCACAGCTATGAAGATCAGCTGTTAGGCCTCTTTCACAGAAAGTCTGGGAGGTGTAGTCTGTTGCCTATCTGGATGTGCCCTGGTTGGGGGATAGCTCCTTAAGATCTCTTTCTCTATTTGTTACAGTTCTGGGACCCCTGGATGTAAGCCTCATTGGCCACCAGAGCCCTGGTATTCCCTGGTGGCACCCACAGAAACTGGGACTTGGGTGTGCCCAGGCTCCTTTCCAGGAGACTGCAGAGACCCTAATTAAGGCAGAGGGAACAGTATGAAGATGGTACCTGCTGGGCTTCACAGTCTTTGTGTTACTGAACGATCTGTCACAGCCACTGATTCAGGAAATGAATGGTAAGTCTTGGTGCACTGCTGTGGCTAACTGCTCCATCCTGGAGAATTCCGAAGGGGAGGGACCAATCCCAGCATAATTCCTGGCTGGGTTTGCCAACACTGTTGCTGAACAAACTTGGATAAAGTCATTGCAAGAGCAGCCAATAAAGGGAGAAATTTTGTTGGAGTGCCAGCAGCTGGGGCAGGTGGCGGGTTCAGGCCTCAGCAATCAAACTGCCTGTAAGATTGACACCTCGATTTTTATAAGGTGAGATTGGGAGGGTATGTGCAAGAGAGCAGATCATGATTATGCGTGGGGGTTGGTAAGTGGTCATGGCCAGGGAAGGGTATGAGTGAGGTGTGTTCTAGACATTCCAGTTGCTGTCAGGGTTTTTCTGGCCTGGTGGTGGGAATGTTCTAGTCATTGTCAATGCCTCAAGAAAGTACCATACGAAATAACTGTTGAGGTCTAGTTGAGCAAGAGGGTTTACTGACATTTGGAGAGTAATGTAGGCCCCTAAACATGGGTAAAATAACCTGCCCCACAGGCTAAAGCTTTAAGATAAACAGTTTTCTTTCACGGAAAGAATGGTTGCAGTTCAATCATCTGCCTTTGTGTTGGGCTCTGTGAGGGTAAATGGTACATCTGACCAAGCCCTTGAAGAACTGTTTGTTAGAGCCTCAGGAGTCTCATGGACAAAAGCTTGGTTGGCTTTCAAAACTTTTGGGGTCTTGGCTCTTAGGTGTAGGTCTTAAAAGTTGGTGTTCCAGGGGCGCCTGAGTGGCTCAGTTGGTTAAATGACTGCCTTTGGCTCAGATCATGGTCCTGGAATTCCAGGATTGAGTCCCGCATCGGGCTCCCTGCTCAGTGGGGAGACTGCTTCTCTGACTCTCCCCTTCTCAGTGGGGAGACTGCTTCTCTGACTCTCCCCTTCTCATCCTCTGTCTCTCTCTCTCTCTCATTCTCTCTCTCTCTCTCAAATAAATAAAATCTTTTAAAAAAAGAAAAGTTGGTGTTCCAGATGTGGGGTTAAAATCCTTTGCTTGGGGCGCTTGGGTGGCTCAGTCAGTTACATGTCTGCCTTTGGCTCCGGTCATGATCTTAGGGTTCTGGGATTGAGCCCCCGCTTCGGGCTCCCTGCTCAGTGGGGAATCTGCTTCTCCTTCTCACTCTGCCGCTCTCTCTGCTTGTGCTCTCTCTCTCTGAAATAAATAAAATCTTTATAAAAAATAAATTAAAATCCTTTGTTCCTTAGGAAGAAGCTTAGAGTTATAGGTTCCCTTCTTATTTTGGTTGCTGTGTTTGGTTTGTGTGTGGTTTGTGTGTTTGGTGAGGTTTATGTGTCGCAGCTCTCCTACCTGGTCCAGTGTGGGTTCTTTGTTTTTCACCCAATGTGTGGGGTCACTTAGCTATATTTTGAGTCTATTTCAAAGGAAATTGTTTTATTGTAGTTGTAAATGTAAGGTTACCATCCTGAACTGGAACCTCATTTTTTTTCTTTAATATATATATTCAAAGCCAGATGGCTCTATTGCCTTGTCCTGTAGAATCTCAGAAATCCAGCAAATTTCCTTCATCCCATTCCATTTTCTACCCAACTGGTAGTGTGTCCGCTGGTGTAATCCCATCTCTATTCCTGACTTCAACTGAGTTGCCTGAGTAATCTCTCTAATTGTTGAGCCACACTCTTGGTCTTCTTTCCAGAAAACACATTTTCACTTTTTGGCAATAAGGATAGGCTGAGGATTTTCCAGATCTTCAAGTTCTGTTCCGTTGTTGTTTTTTTTTTTAATTTTAAAATTTATTTATTTTTTAAATAAACATATAACGTATTTTTATCCCCAGGGGTACAGGTCTGTACCTGTACCCTCCCCCCAGCAACCCTCAGTCTGTTTTTTGAGATTGAGTCTTTTATGGTTTGTCTTCCTCCCAATCCCATCTTCTTTCATTTTTTCTTTTCCTACCCCCAACCCCCCCACATTGCATCTCCACTTCCTCATATCAGGGAGATCATATAATAGTTGTCATTCTCCGATTGGCTTATTTCGCTAAGCATAATATCCTCTAGTTCCATCCACGTCATCGCAAATGGCAAGATTTCATTTCTTTTGATGGCTGCATAGTATTCCATTGTGTATATATACCACATCTTCTTTATCCATTCATCTGTTGTTGGACATCTAGGTTCTTTCCCTAGTTTGACTATTGTGGACATTGCTACTATAAATATTCAGGTACACGTGCCCCTTTGGAGCACCACGTTTGTATCTTTAGGATATATACCCAGTAGTGCAATCGCTGGGTCTTAGGGTAGATCTATTTTCAGTTTTTTGAGGAACCTCCGCCCTGTTTTCCAGAGTGGTTGCACAAGCTTGCATTCCCACCAACAGTGCAGGAGGGTTCCCCTCTCTCCGCATCCTCTCCAGCATCTGTCATTTCTTGACTTGTTAATTTTAGCCATTCTGTCTGGTGTGAGGTGGTATCTCATTGTGGTTTTGATTTGTATTTCCCTGATGCCGAGTGATGTGGATCATTTTTTCATGTGTCTGATAGCCATTTGTATGTCTTTATTGGAGAAGTGTCTGTTCATAACTTCTGCCCATTTTTTGATCTGTTTGCCTGTTGCGTGTGTGTTGAGTTTGAGGAGTTCATTATAGATCCTGGATATCAACCTTTTGTCTGTACTGTCATTTGCAAATATCTTCTCCCATTCCGTGGGTTGCCTCTTTGTTTTCTTGACTGTTTCCTTTGCTGTGCAGAAGCTTTTGATTTTGATGAAGTCCCAAAAGTTTATTTTCGCTTTTGTTTCCTTTGCCTTTGGAGACATATCTTGAAAGAAGTTACTGTGGCTGATATTGAAGAGATGACTGCCTATGTTCTCCTCTAGGATTCTGATGGATTCCTGTCTCACGTTGAGGTCTTTTATCCATTTTGAGTTTATCTTTCTATGGTGTAAGAGAATGGTCGAGTTTCATTCTTCTACTTATAGCTGTCCAGTTTTCCCAGCACCATTTATTGAAGAGACTGTCTTTTTCCCACTGTATATTTTTTCCTGTTTTGTCGAAGATTAATTGACCATAGAGTTGAGGGTCCATATCTGGGCTTTCTACTCTGTTCCACTGGTCTGTGTGTCTGTTTTTATGCCAGTACCATGCTGTCTTGGTGATCACAGCTTTGTAGTAAAGCTTGAAATCAGGTAACGTGATGCCCCCAGCTTTATTTTTGTTTTTCAACATTTCCTTAGCGATTCGGGGTCTCTTCTGATTCCATACAAATTTTAGGATTATTTGCTCTAGCTCTTTGAAGAATACCAGTGGAATTTTGATCGGAATGGCATTAAAAGTATATATTGCTCTAGGCAGTATAGACATTTTAACAATGTTTATTCTTCCAATCCAAGAGCATGGAATGGTCTTCAATTTCTTTCATGAGTGTTCTGTAGTTCCTCAAGTACAGATCCTTTACCTCTTTGGTTAGGTTTATTCCCAGGTATCTTTTGGTTCTTGGTGCTATAGTAAATGGAATTGATTCTCTAATTTCCCTTTCTGTATTTTCATTGTTAGTGTATAAGAAAGCCACGGATTTCTGCACATTGACTTTGTATCCTGCCACGTTGCTGAATTGCTGTATGAGTTTTAGTAGTTTGGGGGTGGAGTCTTTTGGGTTTTCCATATAAAGAATCGTGTCATCTGTGAAGAGAGAGAGTTTGACTTTTTCATTGCCAATTTGGATACCTTTTATTTCTCTTTGTTGTCTGATTGCTGTTGCTAGGACTTCTAATACTATGTTGAACAAGAGTGGTGAGAGTGGGCATCCTTGCCTTGTTCCTGATCTCAATGGGAAGGCTGCAAGCTTTCTCCCATTGAGGATGATATTTGCTGTGGGTCTTTCATAGATAGATTTGATGAGGTTCAGGAATGTTCCCTCTATTCCTATACTTTGAAGCGTTTTAATCAGGAACGGATGCTGGATTTTGTCAAATGCTTTTTCTGCATCAATTGAGAGGACCACGTGGTTCTTTTCTCTTCTCTTATTAATTTGTTCTATCACATTGATTTGCGAATGTTGAACCATCCTTGTAGCCCAGGGATGAATCCCACCTGGTCATGGTGGATAATCTTTTTAATGTGCTGTTGGATTCTGTTTGCTAGGATCTTGTTGAGAATCTTAGCATCCATATTCATCAGTGATATTGGTCTGAAATTCTCCTTTTTGGTAGGGTCTGCCTGGTTTGGGGATCAGGGTAATGCTGGCTTCATAGAGTCAGGAAGTTTTCCTTCTGCTTCAATTTTCTGAAACAGCTTCAAGAGAATAGGTGTTATTTCTTCTTTGAAGGTTTTGTAGAATTCCCCAGGGAATCCATCAGGTCCTGGGCTCTTGTTTTTTTGGGAGGTTTTTGATCACCACTTCAAACTCATTACTAGATATTGGTCTATTCCGGTTGTCATTTTCTTCCTGGTTCAATTTTGGGAGTTTATAGTTTTCCAGAATGCATCCATTTCATCTAGGTTACTTAGCTTATTGGCATATAACTGTTGATAATAACTTCTGATGATTGTTTCTACTTCCTTGGTGTTCATTGTGATCTCTCCCTTTTCATTCATAATTTTATGAATTTGGGCTTTCTCTCTTTTCTTTTGGATTAGTGTGGCCAATGGTTTATCGATCTTATTGATTCTTTCAAAAAACCAGTTTCTAGTTTCATTGATACGTTCTACTGTATCTCTGGTTTCTACCTCATTGATCTCAGCTCTAATCTTGATGATTTCCCTTCTTATGTGTGGAGTTGGTTTGATTTGTTGTTGATTCTCCAGTTCTTTAAGGTGTAGAGACAGCTGGTGTGTTCTGGATTTTTCAATTTTTTCGAGGGAGGCTTGGATGGCAATATATTTTCCCCTTAGGACCGCCTTTGCTGTATCCCATAGGTTTTGGACCAAAGTGTCTTCATTCTCATTGCTTTCCATGAATTGTTTCAGTTCTTCTTTGATCTCCTGGTCGATCCAAGCATTCTTAAGCAAGGTGGTCTTTAGCTTCCAGGTGTTTGAGTTCCTTCTGAACTTTTCCTTGTGATTGAGCTCCAGTTTCAAAGCATTGTGATCTGAGAAAATGCAGGGAATGATCTCAGTCTTTTGGTATCACCCAGTATGTGGTCTATTCTGGAGAAGTTCCATGTGCACTTGAGAAGAATGAGTATTCTGTTGTTTTAGGGTGGAATGTTCTGTATATATCTATGAGGTCCATCTGGTCCAATGTGTCATTCAATGCTCTTATTTTTATTGATTTTCTGTTTCAATGATCTATTTCTGAGAGAGGTGTGTTAAGATCTCCTACGATTAGTGTATTTATATCAATATGACTCTTTATCTTGATTGACAGTTTTCTTAAGTAATTGGCTTCTCCCATATTGGGAGCATAGATATTTACAATTGTTAGATCATCTTGGTGGATAGTCCCTTTAAGGATTATTTAGTGTCCTTCTGTATCTCTGACTACAGTCTTTAGTTTAAGGTCTAATTTATCTGATATGAGAATCGCTACCCCAGCCTTCTTTTGAGGCCCATTGGCATGCAAGATGCTTCTCCATCCCTTCACTTTCAGTCTGCATGTATCTTTAGGTTCAAAATGGGTCTCTTGTAGACAACATATGGATGGGTCCTGTCGTTTTATCCAATCTGCAACCCTGTGCCGTTTTATGGGCGCATTTAGGCCATTCACATTGAGAGTGATTATTGATAGATACGTTTTTATTGACATCGAGTTACCTGTGAAGTCTTTCTTTCTGTAGACTGTCTCTATATTTCTGTTCAATGCTATTCTTAGGATTTTTCCTCTTTTATAGAACTCCCCCTTAATATTTCCTGCAGTGTCAGCTTGGTGGTTGCATAGTCTTTTAAGCCTTGCCGGTCTTGGAAACTCTTTATCTCTCCATCCATTTTGAATGTCAGTCTTGCTGGATAAAGTATTCTTGGCTGCATGTTCTTCTCATTTAGTGCCCTGAATATATCTTGCCAGCCTCTTCTGGCTTGCCAGGCCTCTGTGGTCAGGTCTGACGTTATTCTGATGGGCTTCCCACTGTAAGTAAGGAGCCTCTTTGCCCTGGCGGCTTTCAAGAGATTATACCTACAATTATAATTCCTCAATTCGACTATCAGGTGTCGTGATGTTTTTTTGGAATGTATAATCTTGGGTGGAGACCGTTCAGCCTCTAGTACATGAACGCTGGTTCCATTCGTGAGATTGGGAAAATTTTCATGAAGGACTTGTTCCACTATATCTTCTAGACTTCTTTCTTTCTCCTCCCCTTCAGGGATTCCAATAATCCTGACTTTGGAATGCTTCATGGCATCATTTATTTCCATGATTCTGTTTTCGTGGTTTCTAAGCTGTTTGTTCCAGGCTTCCTCCTGATCCTTTCTCTCTATCTGTTTGTCTTCCAGATCACTAATTCTATCTTCTGTCTCAGTTACCCTAGCTTTGAGAGAGTTTAGATTAGATTGGAACTCATTGAGAGCATTGTGAACCTCCTCCCTGGTAGCTTTAAGCTCCACCCTAACATTGTGAACATCCTGTCTGGTCGCTTTCAGTTCGGCCCTAATCAATTCTGTTTGGTCATCCATGGCTTTCTCCAACCTAGCTATTGCCTGGATAATTGTTAGCCTGAATTCTCTTTCCGACATATTGTCTATGTTGATATCTGTTAGCTCTGTTGCAGAAGGTCCATCCTCTGTATTTTTCTTCTGTTGGGCATTCCTCCTCCTAGTCATTTTGGTGGGAGATGACTGAAGAGATGTAGCTGGATGTATCAACTGTGGTGCAGTCAAGGTGCACCCTGGAACACTTCTGAGCAATCAGGATTCCCCACCCAAAGGAGAGACAAAAGAAAAGAAAAAGAAAAGAAGGAAAAAAAGAGAGAGAGAGAGACAGGAAAGATAGGGAAGATGAAAAAGAAGGTTCAGCCCGGATGGGCCCCAAGGTAAGATTTATGAAGTAGACAAACAAAAAGAGATAAAGACTGATACATGTATATGACAAGAGAAAAAAATATATATATGCAAATAAAGAACCTCGTCAAAAAGAACCACAAGTGTAAAATTTATATGCTATCAGGATAAACATAAAAAACACAGAAATACTGGTGGACGAAGAAGATGGGAGAGTTCTTATAAATTCTCAGTGTGTGCGAGGAAGGTTGTTTTGATTCTTCCTGGATGTATCTTGATATCTTTGTTAAAGGACTCAACTTTCCTAAGATAAAGGGGATTAAAAATTGGTTTACCTATATGGGTAGTATTGATTGGGGAAAGGGGATTACTTTGAAGTTTAACTCTATATGAATATCAGAGGATAAAAATAAAAAGGAATAAACTAGACTAAACTAAAATTTTAAAAAAGGAATTCAAAAAATAAAAATGCAAAAGAGAAACATAGGTGTATGTATCAAAAAGTTCAGGTTAGAAAGGTATTATGGAAGAACCTAGATGTCCATCAACAGAAATGGATCAAGAAGATGTGGTATATATACACAATGGAATACTATGCAGCCATCAAAAGAAATGAAATCTTGCCATTTGCGACAACATGGATGGAACTAGAGCGTATCATGCTTAGCGAAATAAGTCAAGCAGAGAAAGACAGCTATCATATGATCTCCCTGATATGAGGAAGTGGTGATGCAACATGGGGGCTTAAGTGGGTAGGAGAAGAATAAATGAAACAAGATGGGATTGGGAGGGAGACAAACCATAAGTGACTCTTAATCTCACAAAACAAACTGAGGGTTGCTGGGGGGAGGGGGTTTGGGAGAAGGGGGTGGGATTATGGACATTGGGGAGGGTATGTGCTTTGGTGAGTGCTGTGAAGTGTGTAAACCTGGTGATTCACAGACCTTTACTCCTGGGGATAAAAAATATGTTTATAAAAAATAAAAAATTCAAAAAAAATGAGAAAAGCCTTCCTCAAAAAAAAAAAAAAAAAGAAAGGTATTATGGAACTTGATGCACTGTACAACTCGCTGAGATGGTAAATAGGTTAAAAAAAATTACCTATGTGTTAAAAAACAAAACAAAACAAAAAAAGAACCGGAATAGTGGGAACGAGTGAACAATACAAGTTTTCCTATGAAGTAGTGGTGGTTCTCTTTTAGTCCTTTTTTTAATCTCTCTCTCTCTCTTTTTTTTTTTTTCTCTTTCTTGGTTTGTTTTCTGGGGGAGGGGCCTGCCACGTGGGTTATCAGTCAATGATGTTTCCTGAGTTAAGTCCTCCCACCCCCCTCAAGGGGTGGGGCTCTGAGGAAACTGGTTTTTTTCAGCCTTTTGTTCTCTGGTGGTTTTTATGCTTGTTCACTTTTTTCTTTTTTTTTCTCACCTTGGCCGTCTTTGATGGTTTTTGTAGTTTTAGAGGAAAACAAACCGCACCCTGATCTTGGTGCACAGCCTAAATAAGTTCCCCTTGGCCGCTGGCAGAGCAGGTTCCAAGTTGCAGACCCTGGGGGCACGGGATCTTTTGCTTGTACCCAAAGCCAAGGCAGTCGCGCTGTCTGGGAGCTCCGGACCGCCAGAGAGGTTCCAAGCAGCAATTGCACACTGAGATTTTGCCGCTGGCACGGGCTGGGAGTGCCTGGTCTTGCTGGGTCTAAGAGTGCCCAGCTTGTGAGCACCTCTTTCAGGGGCGGCTGTGAGTTGCGCGCGCATCTCAAACACTGAGAACGGGGCGCTGGTCTGTAAGCACCAGGCTGGGCTTTTGCGCACCTCTGTCAGGGGAGAGTTTGGGGCGCACTGCTTAGGCTTTGAAACAATGGCGCAGGTCAAAGAGCACCGGCCGGGCCTTTGTAACTCAGGGGAGCATGGGGGACATGTGTGCGTATCTCAAGCTTTGTGGTAGGGCTCGCGTGTTCTGCGGACCGGCGTGGCTCCCATCCCCTCACAGGAACTAGAACCCATGCATTCTGGCAGCTTAGGGATTAAGAGCTGGTTTCTCCACCGCACTCTCTCTGCCTCAGGCTGTTCTGGGACCGGGGACTTAAGTCCCTGTCCCTAGCTGCCCCGATTCCCACAATTTCCCCCGCGATCCTTTGCTCTTTTGGAGTGCTTTCAACCAGTCTCCAAGTTAATGCTGGTCCCCAGACGCAGGGCACTCTCGCTCATATTGGGGTATTACTTTCTAACTGGTCGCCTCTGGTGGCTCTTTCCCCCTTTTGTTTATCTTCCAATATCAGTCCACCGTTCCCATTCTGCTTTACCTGCCCACTGGCGTCTTCTGCCCCTGTAGAGATCCAGACGTGTATAATTCTGATCTCAGGCTGATTTCATGGCTGATCGGAGTTCTTTGGTAGGTAATCAGCTCACTTTGGGGTATGGGGTATGGGCTGAAAAGGCGCCTCCTCCTACTCCCCCGCCATCTTGTCCCCCTCCTCGTATTCTTCATTAAGTATTTGGTGGCTCAGTAGGTTAAACATCTGCCTTTGGCTCATGTCATGATTCTGGGGTCCTGGGATCGAGTCCCACAAGACCCATCCTGCTCAGTGGGGAACATGCTTCTCACTCTGCCTGTTGCTCCCACTGTGCTTTCTCTGACAAATAAATGAATCAATAAATAAAACCTTTTAAAAAGGGGCACCTGGGCAGCACATTGGGTTAAGCCTCTGCCTTCAGCTCAGATCATGATTCCAGGGTGCTAGGATCGAGTCCCGCATCAGGCTTTCTTCTCAGCAGGGAGCCTGCTTCCCCCTCTCTCTCTACCTGCCTCTCTGCCTACTTGTGATCTGTCAAATAAATTTTTAAAAAATCTTTTTTTTAAATCTTTAAAATAGAAATCTTTTTAAAAATTTTAGTTGACATGTAATGTTAGTTTAAGGTGTACAATATAGTGTTTCAACAACTCTGTGTTATTCTATGCTCACCATGAGTGTAGCTACCATCTGTCACCACACTATAGTCCCTATGTTGTACCTTTTACTTCCGTGACTGATTCAGTCCACAACTGGAAGCCTCTATCTCCTATTCCCCTTCTACTATTTTGCCCATCCCTGCTTCCCCTCCCCTCTGGCAACCATCATTTTGTTCTCTATGTTCATAGGTCTGATCCTGCTTTTTGTTTGTTTCTTAGCTTCCACACATAAGTTATAAATTATATGCTTTGTTTTTTAGATTGCATATACAAGTGAAACATATGCTATTTATCTTTCCTTTGTCTGACTTATTTCACTTAGAATAATATCATCCAGTTCCATCCATGTTGTTGCAAATGTCATGATTTCATCCTTTTTATGGCTGAGGAATATTCTGTATGTGGGAGGGTGTATATATACATATATATATATAGATAGATGTATGTATATATATATGTATACATCTATCTATCTATATATATATACACACATCTTCATTCATCTATTGGTGGGCACTTAGGTTGCTTCCATATCATGGCTATTGTAAATAATGCTGCAAAAAACTTAAGGGTACATATATCTTTTTGAGTTAGTATTTTGTTTTCATTGGGTAAATATTCAACGTGGAATTAGAGGATTGGAAGAGTTTCCATATTGTTTTCCAAAGTGGCTGTACCAATTTACATTCCCAAAAATAGTGCACAAGTATTCCTTGTTCCTCAAATCCTTGCCAACAGTTATTTCTTGTGTGACGTGGTATCTCATTTTGATTTTGTTTTGCATTTCCCTGATAATTAGTAATACTGAGTATTTTTTCATGTGTCTGCCATTTGTAAATCTTATTTGGAAAGATATCTCTTCAGGTCCTCTACCCATTTTTAATTGGGTTATTTGTATTTTGGGTTTGGATTGTATAAGTTCTTTATATATTTTGGGTATTAACCCTGTATCAGATATATCATTTGCAAATATCTTCTCCCATTCAGTAGGTTGCCTTTTTGTTTTTTTGGTTTCCTTCACTGTGTAAAACTTTTTGTTTTGATGTGCTTCCAATAGTTTTTCTTTTTGTTTCCCCTTGCCTTACCAGAAATATCTAGAAAAACATTCCTATGATGGATGTCAGAGAAATTACGCCTATGTTCTCTTCTAGGAGTTTTATGGTTTCAGTTCTCACATTTAGGTCTTTAATCCATTTTGATCCGTTTATGTATAGTATATGAAAGGTGTCTGGTTTCAGTTTTTTGCAGGTATCTGTCCAGTTTTCTCAGCACATTTATTTTTTAATTTAATTTTTTTCATCATGGGAAGTGTACTCTTTTTTTTTTTTTTAAGATTTTATTTATTTATTTGACAGGCAGAGAGGCAGGCAGAGAGAGAGGAGGAAGCAGGCTCCCCGATGAGTAGAGAGCCCGATGCGGGGCTTGATCCCAGGACACTGGGATCATGACCTGAGCCGAAGGCAGAAGCTTTAACCCACTGAGCCACCCAGGTGCCCTGGGAAGTGTACTCTTTAATCCCCATCACCTAGTTCACCCATCCCCTACCCACCTCCCCTCTGGTAACCATTAGTTTGTTTTCTCTAGTTGAGCCTGTTTCTTGATTTGTCTTTTACTTTTTCCATTGTTTCTTTTAGTTCTTAAATTCCACATATGAGTGAAATCATATGGAATCTGTCTTTCTCTGAGTTATTTCACTCTAGCTCTATCCTTGTTGTTGCAAATGGTAAGAGCTCATTCTTTTTTTATGGGCTGAGTAATATTCACATTATATACAGTATACTGAGTATGCACAATATTCTCTTCAAAGTATACACAATATTCCTGATTATACACATTGTGTACACTTATACCACATCATCTTTATACATTAATCTATTGATGGATACTCGGGCTGCTTTCTTAATTTGGCTATTGTAAATAATGTTACAGTAAACATAGGGAGCATATATCCCATTGAGTTAGTGTTTTTGCATTTAAATATCCAGTAGTGCAATTACTGGGTTGTAGGGTAGTTCTATTTTTAATTTTTTGAGTTAACTCCATATTGTCTTCCACAATGGCTGCAGCAGTTTGCATTCCCACCAACAGTGCATGACTGTACCTTTTTCCTCTACTTCTTCACCAACAACTGATGTTTCTTGTTGATATTAGTCATTCTGATAGGAGTGAAGCAATATTTCATTGTAGTTTTTATTTGCATTACTCTGATTGTAAGTGGTGTTGAGTATTTTTCATGTGTCTGTTGCCCATATATTTTTGAGGATATGTCTTTTATGATGTCTTCTATGATTTTTATGGTTTTAGGTCTCAAACTTAGGTCTTTAGACCATTTTGAATTTATTTTGAATTTATTTTTGTGTATGGTGTAAGTTGTCCAGTTTCATTCTTTTGCACATAGCTGTCCAGTTTTTCCAATACAATTTATTGAACAGACTGTCTTTTCCCCATTGGATATTCTTGCCTCCTTTGAAGATTGACCATATAATTGTGAGTTTATTTCTGGGTTTTCTATTTTATCCATTGATCTATGTGTCTGTTTTTCTGCCAGTACCATACTGTTTTGATTACTACAGTTTTGTGGGTTTTTTTAATTAAAATATAGCTTTATTTATTAAAAATATTGTTTTTTCAGTGTTCCGAGATACATTGTTTATGCACCACACCCAGTGCTCTATGTAGTACGTGCCCTCCTTAATACCTATCACCAGGCTCACCCAACTTCCCAATACCCACCCCTTCAAAACGCTCAGATTGTTTTTCAGAGTCCATAGTCTCTCATGGTTTATCTCCCCCTCCAATTTCTCCCAACTCCCTTTTCCTCTCTGTCTCTCCATGTCCTCCATGTTATTTCTTATGCTCCACAAATAAGTGAAACCATATGATAATTGACTTTCTCTGCTTGGCTTATATCACTCAGCATAATCTCCTCTAGTCCCATTCATGTCAATACAAAAGTTGGGTATTCATCTTTTCTGATGGAGGCATAATACTCCATTATATATATGGACCATATTTTCTTTATTCATTCATCTGTTGAAGGGTATCTTGGCTCTTTCCACAACTGTAGAAAGTTTGGCCACTTTCCACAGTGGCCACTGCTGCTATGAATATTGGGGTACAGATGGCCCTTCTTTTCACTGCATCTGTATCTTTGGGGTAAATACCCAGTAGTGTAATTGCAGGGTCATAAGGTAGCTCTATATTTAATTTTTTAAGGAAACTCCACACTGTTTTCCAAAGTGGCTGCACCAATTTGCATTCCCATCAACAGTGTAAGAGGTTTCCCCTTTCTCCACATCCTCTCCAACACTTGTTGTTTACTGTTAATTTTGACCATTCTAACTGGTGTAAGGTGTTATCTCAATGTGGTTTTGATTTGAATCTCCCTGATGGCTAATGATGAACATTTTTTCATGTGTCTGTTAGCCATTTGTATGTCATCTTTGGAGAAGTGTCTATTCATGTCTTCTGCCCATTTTTTGATGTGATTATCTGGGGTTTTTTTGAGTGTTGAGTTTGAGGGGTTCTGTATAGATCTTGGATATCAGCCCTTTGCCTGTAGTTTCATTGTGAGTATCTTCTCCCATTCCATGGATTGCCTTTGTTTTGTTGACTGTTTACTTTGCTGTGCACAAGCTTTTTATCTTGATGAAGTACCGGAAGTTCATTTTTGCTTTTGTTTCACTTGTCTTTGGAGACCTGCCTTAAAAGAAGTTGCTGTGGCTGATGTTGAAGAGGTGTTGAAGAGGGCTGTGTTCTCCTCTAGGATTTTGATAGATTCCTGCCTCACATTGAAGTCTTTTATCCATTTCAAGTTTATCTTTGTGTATGGTGTAAGAGAATGGTCAAGTTTCATTCTTCTATACATAGCTGTCCAATTTTCCCAGCACCATTTATTGAAGAGACTGTCATTTTTCCACTGGATATTTTTCTTGCTTTGTCAAAGATTATTTGACCATAGAGTTGCAGATCCTTATCTGGGCTCTCTACTCTGTTCCACTGGTCAATGTGTCTGTTTTTGTGCCAGTACCATACTGTCTTGGTGATCACAGCTTTGTAGTAAAGCTTGAAATCAGGCAACATGATGGCCCCTGTTTTTTTTTTTTTTTCCCACATTTCCTTAGTGATTTGGAGTCTTTTCTCGTTCCATACAAATTTTAGGATTGTTTGTTCCAGCACTTTGAAAAATGCTGGTGGGATTTTGATCGGGATGGCATTGAAAGTATAGATTGCTCCTGGCATTATAGACATTTTAACAATGTTTAGTCTTCTCCATGAGGATAGAATGCTTTTCCATCTTTTTGTGTCATCTTCAGTTACTTTCATGAGTGTTCCATAGTTCCCCAAGTACACATCCTTTATCTTTTTTTTTTTTTTTTAAGATTTTGCTTATTTATTTGACAGAGAGGACACAGTGAGAGAGAGGACACAAGAAGAGGGAGTGGGAGAGGGTGAAGTGGGCTTCCCACGGAGCTAGGAGTCTGATGCAGGGCTCCATCCTAGGACCCTGGGATCATGATCTGAGTTGAAGGCAGATGCTTAATGACTGAGCCACCCAGGCGCCCCAATCCTTTATGTCTTTGGTTAGGTTTATTCCCAGGTATCTTATGGTTCGTGGTGCTATAGTAAATGGGATCAATTCTATAATTTTCCTTTCTATATTTTATTTTTATTGTATAAGAAAGCAATTGATTTCTATGCTTTGATTTTGTATCTTGCGACATTACTGTATTGCTGTATGAGTTCTAGTAGTTTGGGGGTGATTACTACAGCTTTGTAATAGACCTTGGAGCCTGGAATTTTAGTACCTCCAGCTTTGCTTTTCTTTTTCAAGATTGCTTTATTCAGGGTCTTTTGTGGTTCCATACAAACTGTAGGATTTTTTTTTTTTGTTCTAGCTCTGTGAAAAATGCTGTTGGTATTTTGATAGGGATTGTATTAAATGTTTAGATTGCTTTGAGTAATATAGACATTTTAACCATATTTATTCTTCCAATCCATGAACATGGGATGTTTTCCATTTCCTTGTGTCTTCAATTTCTTTCACCAGCATTTTAGAGTTTTCAGAGTATAGGTATTTCACCTCTTTGATTAAGTTTATTACTAGGTATTTTATTTTTGGTACCGTTATAAATGGGATTATCTTAATTTCTTTTTCTGTTGCTTTATTATTATTTTAAAAAAAGATTTTATCTATTCATTTAATAGAGAGAGTGAGAGCAGGAACACAAGCAGGGGGGAATGGGAGAGGGAGAAGCAGGCTTCCGGCTGAGCAAGGAGCCTGATGCAGGGCTCGATCCCAGGAACCAAAGGCAGAGACTTAACGACTGAGCCACCCAGGCACCCCATCTACTGCTTTATTATTAATGCCTAGAAATGAGAAGGTATTTGTACATTGATTTTGTATCTTGAGACTACTGAATTATCAGTTTTAGAAGTTTTTTGATGGTGTCTTTAGGGCTTTCTTTACATAATATGTCATCTGCATATTATGAAAGTTTTACTTATTCCTTCCTTGCTGATTTGGATGCATTTTATTTCTTTTTGTTGTCTGATTGCTGTGGCTAGCACTTCTAGTATTATGTTGAATAAAAGTGCTGAGAATGGAAATCCTTGTTTCTTGTTCCTGACTGCAGGGGAAAAGCTCTGAATTCTTCCCCCACTGAGGATAATGTTCAGTGTGGGTTTTTCAGATAAGGCCTTTATTGTGTTGTGGTATGTTCCCCTCTAAACTCATTCATGGTTTTTATCATGAATTGTACTTTGTCAGATGCTTTTTCTGCACCTACTGAAATGATCATATGGCTTTTATCTTTTCTCTTATTGATGTGATGTATCACATTGATTGGTTAATATTCAATCAATCTTGCAACCCAGGAATAAATCCCATTTGATAGTTGTGAATTTTTTAAAACATATTGTTGGATCTGGTTTGCCGATATTTTGGATATTGAGGACTTTTGCATGTATATTCATCAGAGATATTTCTTTTTTTGTGGTGTCTTTATCTGGTTTTGGTATCAGGGTAATGCTGGCCTCATAGAATGACTTTGGGTTTTCCTTCCTCTTGTATATTTTGGAATAGTTTGAGAAGAATAAGTGTTAACTCTTCTTTAAATGTTTGGTGGAATTCTTCTGTGAAGCCATATGGTCCTGGACTTTTGTTTGTTGAGAATTTTTTGATTACGTATTCAGTTTCCTTGATAGTAATCTGTCTGTTCAAATTTCCTATTTCTTCCTGCTTTAGTTTTGGTAGGTTTTTTGTTTGTAGGAATTTATGCTAGGTTGTCCAATTTGTTGGCATGTAATATACTCTTATAACTATTTCTGCAGTGTTGGTTATTATTTCTCCTGTCTCATTTGTGATTTTGTTTGGCTCCTTTCTTTTGATATGTCTAGCTAGAGATTTTTTTTTTTTTCCCCAAGAACCAGTTCCTGGTTTCATTGATCTGTTCTATTGTTTAAAGTTTCTATATCATGTATTTCTGCTCTAATCTTTATTATTTCCAACCTCCTGCTGGGTTTGGGTTTTGTATGTGGTTCTTTGTCTAGCTTCATTAGGGGAAGGATTAGGTTGTTTGAGATTTTTCTTGCTACTTGAGGTAGGCCTGTATTGCCATAAACTTCACATTTAGAACTGCTTTTGCTGAATCCCAAAGATTTTGGACCATTGCATTTTCATTTTCATTCGTTTACATGTAATTTTTTATTTCTTTGATTTCTTGATTGACTTATTGTTTAGTAGCATGTCATTTAACCTCCATGTATTTGTGCCCTTTCCACATTTTTTCCTGTGGTTGATTTCTAGTTTCATAGGGTTGTGGTCAGAAAGGATACATTGGTATGACTTCAGTATTTCTGAATTTGTTGAGACTTGTTTTGTGGCCCAATATGTGATCTATTCTGAAAAATGTGCCTTGTGCACTTGATGAAAAGAATATGCCTTCAGAATGTTCTGAGTGTATGTATTAAATCCATTAAATCCATTGTGTTATTCAAAGCCACTCTTTCCTTGTTGATTTTCTGATTGGATGATGTGGCCATCAGTGTAAGTGGGATGTTAAAGTCCACTACTGTTATTGTACTGCTATCAGTTATTTCCTTTATGTTTGTTATTCACTGTTTTATATATTTTAGGGCTCCCACGTTGGGTTCATAAATATTTATAGTTGTTATATCTTCTTGTTGGATTGTCTCCTTTATGATTATACAGTGTCCTTGTCTCTTTTAAGAGTATTTGTTTTAAAGTCTAAAGTGATCAAAGTATTGCTAAACCGGCTTTCCTTTGACATCCATTTGCATGATAAATAATACTCCATCCCCCCACTTGCAATTTGCAGGTGTCTTTCATTCTGAAATGAGTCTCTTGTAGGCATATAGATGAGTCTTGTTTATCCACTTTGTTACCCTATGTTTATTTGGATGTTTACTCCTTTTACATTCAAAGTTATTATTAATACATAATGCCATTTTGTTACTTGTTTTGTAGTTGTTTCTATAAGTTCTCTCTGATCTTTTTTTCTCTTGCTGTCTTCTGTGATTTGTTCGCTTTCTTTTGTGATATATTTCGATTCCTTTCCCTTTATTTTTTGCATATTACTGATTTTTGACTTGTGGTAGCATTAGTTTTGTATACAACATCTTCTGCATCTAGTAGTCCATATTAAGTCTGAACCCATTTTTTTACCCTTCCCTTACTTTTTAGGTATATAGCCTCATATTTTACATCTTTGTATTTTAAGTTTTTTTTTTTTTTACAGAAATACTTACATTTAATGCTTTTGTATTTTACTTGTTATACTCTCACTCATGTTCTTTCCTTTTCACTCATAGAATCCCCTTCAATATTTCTTGTAGGGCTGGTTTAGTGTCTACCACAAAAAGTGGTAGACTTTTTCCTCTGAGAAAATCTTTCTCTCCTATCCTCAATGATAGGTTTGCTGGATAGAATATTCTTGGGTGCAGATTTTTCCTTTCAGCACTTTAAATGTATCATGCCCCTTCCTTCTGACCTGCAGAGTTTCCTTCCCAGCACATTTATTGAAGAGACTTTTTCCCATTGTATATTCTTGTTTCCTCTATCATAGGTTAACTGACCATATAAATGTGGGCTTTATTCCTGGGATCTCCATTCTGTTTCCTTGACTCATTTTTGTTTGGGTACCGTATGGTTTTACTATAACTTTGTAGTATATCTTTTTTTTTAAAGATTTTATTTATTTGATAGAGATCACAAGTAGGCAGAGAGGCAGGCAAAGAGAGAGGGAGGAAGCAGGCTCCCCACCAAGCAGAGAGCCTGATGCAGGGCTCAATCCCAGGACTCTGGGATCATGACCTGAGCCGAAGGCAGAGGCTTTAAGCCACTGATCCAACCAGGTGTCCCTTTGTAGTATATCTTGAAATCCGGATTGTGATACCTCCAGCTGTTCTTTTTCAAGATTGCTTTGACTCTTCTGGGTCTTTTTTGGTTTTAGCATTATTCTAGTTCTGTGAAAAATACTTGTATTTGTTAGGGATTGCTTTGAATCTATAGATTGCTTTATGCAGTCTGGGTATTTTAACAGTATTAATTCTCCTAATCCTTGAGCATGAAATATGTATTTTTTTGTGTCAAAAAAAGGTCATTTTTTCAGTTTTTTTCTGACAGTGTTTTGTAGTTTCAAAGTACAAGTCTTTCACCTCCTTGGTTAAGTTTATTCCTAGGTATTTTATTGTTTTTGGTGCAACTGTAAATGGAATTTTTCATTTTTCTTTTCTTTTAAAAAGATTTTATTTGAGAGAGAGAGCGAGAACACAGGCTGGGTGAGGGGCAGAGGAGCAGACTCCCCAGATGATCCTGGGACCATGACCTGAGCTGAAGGCAGCTGCTTAACTGACTGAGCCACCCAGGGATGCTGTTTTTTGTTTTTTGTTTGTTTGACTTTTCAATTTGCTACTTCACTATGAGTATATAGAATGCTACCAATATCTGGGTATTAATTTCTTTTTATTGATTTTTTATTAACATATAATGTATTATTTGCCCCATGGGTACAGGTCTGTGAATAGTCAGGTTTACACACTTCTCAGCACTCACCATATCACAACCCTCCCCAATGTCCATAACCCAGCCACCCCCTCCATTCCCCTCTCCCCACCAACCCTCTGTTTTGTGAGATTAAGAGTCTCTTAGGGTTTGTCTCTCTCCCAATAACATCTTGTTTCATTTTTCCCTTCGCTACCCCCCAAACCACCCACTCTGGTTATCGATTTCCTCATATCAGGGAGTTCATACTTATTTTGCTCAGCATAATACCCACTAGTTTCATCCACATCTTTGCAAGTGGCAAGATTTCATAGTATTCATATATAGTCATATATTCTTATCTAGTCATCTGTTGATGGACATCTAGGTTCTTTGCATAGTTTGGCTATTGTGGACATTGCCGCTATAAACATTTGGGTGCACATGCCCTTCGGATCACTACATTTGTATTTTTAGGATATACACCAAGTAGTGCAATTGCTGGGTCATAGGTAGCTCTATTTTAAAATTTTTGAGGAACCTCCATGCTGTTTTCCAGGGTGGCTGTACCAGCTTAGATTCCCACCAATAGTGTAGGATGGTTCCCCTTTCTCTGCATCCTCACCAGCACTTGTCATTTCCTGACTTGTTAATTTTAACCATTCTGACTGGTGTGAGGTGGTATCTCATTGTAGTTTTGACTTGTATTCCCTGATGCCGAGTGATGTGGTGCACTTCTCATGTGTCTGTTGTCCATCTGGAGTCTTCTTTGCAGAAATGTCTGTTCATGTCCTCTACCCATTTCTTGATTGGATTATTTTTTCTTTGGGAGTTGAGTTTGATAATTTCTTTATAGATTTTGGACACTAGCCCTTTATCTGATATGTCATTTGCGATTTTGGACACTAGCCCTTTATCTGATATGTCATTTGCGAATATCTTTTCCCATTCTGTCAGTTGTCTTTTGGTTTCGTTGACTGTTTCCTTTGCTGTGCAAAAGCTTTTGATCTTGATGAAGCCCCACTAGTTCATTTTTGCCCTTGCTTCCCTTGCCTTTGGTGATGTTTCTAGGAAGAAATTGCTGCAACTGAGGTCGAAGAGGTTGTTGCCTGTGTTCTCTCTTAAGGATTTTATGGGTTCCTGTCTCACATTGAAGTCTTTCATCCATTTTGAGTCAATTTTTGTGTGTGGTGTAAGGAAATGGTCCAGTTTCATTTTTCTGTGTATGGCTGTCCAATTTTCCCAACACCATTTGTTGAAGAGACTGTCTTTTTTCAATTGGACATTCTTTCCTACTTTTTTGAATATTAGTTTACCATAGAGTTGAGAGTCTATTTCTGGGCTCTCTATTCTGTTCCATTGATCCATGTGTCTGTTTTGTGCCAGTACCATACTGTCTGGATGATGACAGCTTTCTAATAGAGCTTGAAGTCTGGAACTGTGATGGCACCAACTTTGGCTTTCTTTTCTAACATTCCTCTGGCTATTCGGGGTTTTTTCTGGTTCCATATAAATTTTAGGATTATTTGTTACATATCTTTGAAAAAAAATTGATGGTATTTTGATAGGGATTGCCTTAAATGTGTAGATTGCTTTAGGTAGCATAGACATTTTCACAATATTTGTTTTACCAATCCATAGGTGTGGAACATTTTTCCATTTCTTTGTGTCTTCCTCAGTTTCTTTCCACAGTTTTCGACCGTGGCCATTGCTGCTATAAACATTGGGGTACAGATGGCCCTTCTTTTCACTACATCTGTATCTTTGGGGTAAATACCCAGTAGTGCAATGGCAGGGTCATAGGTAAGTTCTATATTTAATTTCTTGAGGAATCTCCACACTGTTCTCCAAAGAGGCTACACCAACTTGCATTCCCACCAACAGTGGAAGAGGGTTCCCCTTTCTCCACATCCTCTCTGACACATGTTGTTTCCTGTCTTGCTAATTTTGGCCATTCTAACTGGTGTAAAGTGATATCTCAATGTAGTTTTAATTTGAATATCCCTGATGTCTAGTGACGATGAACATTTTCTCACGTGTCTGATAGCCATTTGTATGTCTTTATTGGAGAAGTGTCTGTCCATATCTTCTGCCCATTTTTTGATGTTTGCCTGTTGCGTGTGTGTTGAGTTTGAGGAGTTCATTATAGATCCTGGATATCAACCTTTTGTCTGTACTGTCATTTGCAAATATCTTCTCCCATTTCGTGGGTTGCCTCTTTGTTTTCTTGAATGTTTCCTTTTTTTTTTTTTTTTTAAGATTTTATTTATTTATTTTTAAGAGACAGAGGGAGAGAGAGCAAGCGAGCACAGGCAGACAAAGAGGCAGGCAGAGGCAGAGGGAGAATCAGGCTCCCTGCCGAGCAAGGAGCCCGATGTGGGACTCAATCCCAGGACCCTGGGATCATGACCTGAGCTGAAGGCAGCTGCTTAACCAACTGAGCCACCCAGGCATCCCGACTGTTTCCTTTCTGTGCAGAAGCTTTTGATTTTATGAAGTCCCAAAAGTTCACCTTAGCTTCTGTTTCCTTTGCCTTTGGAGACATATCTTGAAAGAAGTTGCTGTGGTTGATATCGAAGAGATGACTACCTATGTTCTCCTCTAGGATTCTGATGGATTCCTGTCTCACGTTGAGGTCTTTTATCCATTTTGAGTTTATCTTTGTGTACAGTGTAAGAGAATGGTCTAGTTTCATTCTCTACATATAGCTGTCCAGTTCTCCCAGCACCATTTATTGAAGAGACTGTCTTTTTTCCACTGTATATTTTTTCCTGTTTTGTCGAAGATTATTTAACCATAGAGTTGACGGTCCATATCTGGGTTCTCTACTCTGTTCCACTGCTCTATGTGTCTGTTTATGCCAGTACCATGCTGTCTTGGTGATCACAGCTTTGTAATAAAGCTTGAAATCAGGTAACGTGATGCCCCCAGCTTTATTTTTGTTTTTCAGCATTTCCTTAGTGATTCCGGGTCTCTTCTGATTCCATACAAATTTTAGGATTATTTGCTCCAGCTCTTTGAAGAATAGCGGTCGAATTTTGATCGGAATGGCATTAAAAGTATATATTGCTCTAGGCAGTATAGACATTTTAACAATGTTTATTCTTCCGATCCAAGAGCATGGAATGGTCTTCCATCTTTTTGTGTCTTCTTCAACTTCTTTCATGAGTATTCTGTAGTTCCTCGAGTACAGATCCTCTTTGGTTAGGTTTATTCCCAGGTATCTTATCGTTCTTGGTGCCAAAGTAAATGGAATCGATTCTCTAATTTCCCTTTCTGTATTTTCATTGTTAGTGTATAAGAAAGCCACTGATTTCTGTATATTAACTTTGTATCCTGCCACGTTGCTGAATTGCTGTATGAGTGCTAGTAGTTTGGGGGTGGAGTCTTTTGGGTTTTCCATATAAAGAATCATGTCATCTGCAAAGACAGAGAGTTTGACTTCTTCATTACCAGTTTGGATACCTTTTATTTCTCTTTGTTGTCTGATTGCTGTTGCTAGGACTTCTAATACTATGTTGAACAAGAGTGGTGAGAGTGGGCATCCTTGTCATGTTCCTGATCTCAATGGGAAGGATGCAAACTTTTTTCCATTGAGGATGATATTTGCTGCGGGTCTTTCATAGATAGATTTGATGAAGTTCAGGAATGTTCCTTCTATCCCTTTACTTTGAAGCGTTTTAATCAGGAACGGATGCTGAATTTTGTCAAATGCTTTTTCTGCACCAATTGAGAGGACCATGTCGTTCTTCTCTCTTTTATTAATTTGTTGTATCACATTGATTGATTTGTGAATGTTGAAACCAGGGATGAATCCCACCTGGTCATGGTGGATAATCTTTTTAATATGCTGTTGGATCCTGTTTGCTAGGATCTCGTTGAGAATCTTAGCATCCATATTCATCAGTGATTTTGGTCTGAAATTCTCCTTTTTGGTAGGGTCTTTGCGTGGTTTGGGGATCAGGGTAATGCTGGCTTCATAGAAAGAGTCAGGAAGTTTTACTTCTGCTTCAATTTTTTGAAACATCTTCAGGAGAATAGGTGTTATTTCTTCTTTGAAGGTTTGGTAGAATTCCCCAGGGAATCCATCAGGTCCTGGGCTCTTGTTTTTTGGGAGGTTTTTGATCACTGCTTCAATCTCGTTATTATATATTGGTCTATTCGGGTTGTCAATTTCTTCCTGGTTCAATTTTGGGAGTTTATAGTTTTCCAGGAATGCATCAATTTCATCTAGGTTGCTTAGCTTATTGGCATATAACTGTTGATAATAACTTCTGATGATTGTTTCTACTTCCTTGGTGTTCATTGTGATCTCTCCCTTTTCATTCATAATTTTATGTATTGTATCATGCTGATTGATTTGTGGATGTTGAAGCAGGCTTGCAGCCTAGGAATAAATCCCACTTGGTCGTGGTGAATAATCCTTTTAATGTCCTATTGGATCCTATTGGCTAGTATTTTGGTGAGAATTTTTGCATCTGTGTTCATCAAGTATATTGGTCTGTAATTCTTTTTGATGGGTCTTTGTCTGGTTTTGGGATTGAGGTAATGCTGGCCTCATAAAATGAGTTTGGAAGTTTTCCTTCCACTTCTGTTTTTGGGAACAGTTTTGGAGGAATAGGTATTAATTCTTCTTTAAATATAGGGTAGAGGGGCACCTATGTGGCTCAGTAGGTTAAACCTCTGCCTTTGGCTCAGGTCATGATCTCAGGGTCCTAGGATTGAGCCCCACAGCAGGGAGCCTGCTTCCCCTCTCCCTATGCCTGCCTCTCTGCCTACTTGTGATCTCTCTCTCTTTCTGTCAAATAAATAAATAAAATATTAAAAACAAATGTTTGGTAGATATCCTCTGGGAAGCCGTCTGGCCCTGGGCTCTTGTTTGTTGGGAGATTTTTGATGACTGCTTCAATCTTACTATTTATGGGTCTGTTCAGGTTTTCTGTTTCTTCCTGGTTCAGTTTTGTTCATATGTCTCTAGGAAGGCATCCATTTCTTCCAGATTGTCAAATTTGCTGGTATAATATGTTCTTATCATTGTATTTCTTTGGTGTTGATTGTGATCTCTTCTCTTTCATTTATTATTTTATTTATTTGGGTCCTTTCTCTTTTCTTTTTGATAAGTCTGGCCAGGGTTTATCAATCTTATTAATTCTTTCAGAGAACCAGCTCCAATTTTTGTTGATTTGTTCTACTGTTATTTTGGTTTCTATTTCATTGATTTCTGCTCTGACCTTTATTATTTCTCTTTTCCTGCTGGGTTTAGGCTTCCTTTGCTGTTCTTTCTCCAGCTCCTTTACATGTAGGGTTAGGTTGTGTACTTGAGAGTATTGCTAAATACTTTACTCTCAGGATTGCCTTTGCTTTGTCCCAAAGGCTTTGAACAGTTGTGTTTTCATTGTCATTTGTTTCCATGAATTTTTTCATTTCTTTGATTTCCTGGTTGACTCATTCATTCTTTTTTTCTTTTCAGTACAACAGAATTCATTGTTTTTGTACTACACCCAGTGCTCCAAGCAATACATGCCCCCCTTAATACACACCACCTGACCCCCCCAACCTCCCACCCACCGCCCCTTCAAAACCCTCATATTGTTTTTCAGCATCCACAGTCTCATGGTTCACCTCCCCTTCTAATTTCCCTCAACTCCCATCTCCTCTCCATCTCCCTATGTCCTCCATGTTATTTGGTATGGTCCAGAAATAAGTGAAACCATATTATACTTGACTCTCTCCTTGACTTATTTCACTCAGCATAATGTCTTCCAATCCCATCCATGTTGCTACAAAAGATGGGTATTCATCCTTTCTGATGGTGGCATAATACTCCATGTGTATATGGACCACATCTTCCTATTCATTCGTCTGTTGGAGGGCATCTTGGTTCTTTCCACAGTTTGGTGACTGTGGCCATTGCTTCTATAAACATTGGGGTACAGATGGCCCTTCTTTTCACTACATCTGTATCTTTGGGGTAAATACCCAGTAGTGCAATGGCAGGGTCATAGGGAAGCTCTATATTTAATTTCTTGAGGAATCTCCACAGTTCTCCAAAGTGGCTGCACCAACTTGCATTCCCACCAACAGTGTAAGAGGGTTCCCCTTTCTCTACATTCTCTCCAGCACACGTTGTTTCCTGTCTTGCTAATTTTGGCCATTCTAAATGGTGTAAGATAGTATCTCAATGTTGTTTTAATTTGAATATCCCTGATGGCTAGTGATGATGAACATTCATTATTTAGTAGGATGCTCTTTAGCCTCCATGTATTTGAGTTCTTTCCAACATTCCTCTTGTGACTGAGTTCTAGCTTCAGAGCATTGTGGTCTGAAAATATGGAGGGAATGATCCCAATCTTTTGTTATTGGTTGAGACCTGATTTGATCTGATGTGATCTATTCTGGAGAATGTTCTATGTGTATTAGAGAAGACTGTGTATTCTATTGTTTTGGGATGGAATGTTCTGAATATATCTGTGATGTCCATCTGGTCCAGTGTGTCATTTAAAGCCTTTATTTCCTTATTGATCTTTTGCTTGGATGATCTGTCCATTTCAGTGAGGGAGGTGTTAAAGTCCACTACTATCATTGTAGTATTGTCAATGTGTTTATTTGATTTTGTTATTAATTGGTTTATATAGTTGGCTGCTCCCATGTTAGGGGCATAGATATTTAAAATTGTTAGATCTTCTTGTTGGACAGACCCTTAGAGTATGGTACTTCCTTATTTCTTATTATAGTTTTTGGCTTAAAATCTAAGTTATCTGATTTAAGGATTGTCACCCCTGTTTTCTTTTGATGTCCATTAGCATCTTAAATTGTTTTCCACCTCCTCACTTTAAATCTGGAGGTGTCTTTGGGTCTAAAATGAGTTTCTTGCAGACAGCATATTCATGTATTTTTTTAATCCATTCTGATACCTTGTGTTTTTTAATTGGGGACATTTAGCCCATTTAGCCTATTCAAGGTAACTATTGAAAGATATAAATTTAATCCCATTGTATTGCCTGTAAATTGACTGTTACTACATATTGTCTCTGTTCCTTTCTGGCCTACTACTTTTAGTCTCTCTCTTAGCTTAGAGGACCCCTTTCAATATTGCCTGTAAGGCTGGTTTGGTGTTTACAAATTTTCAGTTTTTGTTTGTCCTGGAAGCTTTTTATCTCCTACTTTCAATGACAGCCTAGCTGGATATAGTATTCTTGGCTGGATATTTTTCTTGTTTAATGCTCTGAATGTATCATGCCAGTTCTTTCTGGCCTGCCAGGTCTCTGGATAAGTCTGCTGCCAATCTATAATATTTCTACCATTGTATGTTACAGAATTGTCCCAAGCTGCTTTCAGGATGTTCTCTTTGTCACCAAGTCTTATAATTTTTACTATTAGATAATGGTGTGTAGCTATTTTTATTGATTTTGAGGGGGCTCTCTGTGCCTTCTGGATTTTGATGCTTGTTCCCTTGACCATATTTGGGAAATTCTTTACTATAATTTGATCCAGTATACCTTCTGCCCCTCTCCTTCTTCTTCTGGAATCCCAATTATTCTAATATTGTTTTGTATTATGATATCACTTAGCTCTTGAATTCTCCCCTCGTGGTCCAGTAGTTGTCTTTTGTTCAGCTTCTTTATTCCCAATCATTTGTTTTTCTATATCACTAATTCTCTCTTCGGACTCTTTATCCTAACAGCAAGAGCCTCCATTTTTTTTATTGCACCTCATTAATAGCTTTTTAAAATTTCAAGTTGTTTGAATTCTTTTATTTCTCCAGAAAGGGGTTTTAATCTCCGGACAGGGTTTCTCTAATATCTTCCATGCCTTTTTTGAGCTCAGCTAGCACCTTGAAAGTTGTCATTCTGAACTCTAGATCTGACATATTACCAATGCCCATATTGATTGGGTCCCTAGCTGTCAGTACTGCCTCTTGTTCTGTTTTTTTTTTTTTTTTTTTTTTTTTTTTGTGGTGAGTTTTTATGCCTTGTCATTTTATCCAGATAAGATACATGAATGAGAGAATAAAATACTAAAAGGGTGGCAAAGACCCCAGAAAAAAAAAAATACGCTAACCAAATCAGAAGAGACCCCATACTGGGGGAGAAGATAGAGAGTAAAAAAATATATTTATTAGACTAGTGAATAGAACAGAGCCACCTACTTGATTTTGGGTGTATTTTGGTCTCTTAGAAGAAACTACGTCCCAAAGTTTAAAAAATATGTATGTATACAAAAATAAGGGTAAATACAATGAAGGGATGGAATATGACCATAAAGATGAAAATTTAAAAAAAAAAATTCTAAGAAAGGAATTGGTAAGTTGGTTGGAAAAAGAAAAAAAAAAAAAAAAAAGAGGAGCGAATGTGTTAGGCTAGAGACTAAAACAAAGCCCTGTGGTAGATTTAGGGTATATTTTGATCTATAAGAAGAATCTGTATCCCAGAATTTTTTAGGGGGGAAAAAAAACTCTGTATGTATACAAAAAATAAGGTAAAGTACAATGAAGGATAAAATATGACTATAATAATGAAGGTTTAAATAGTTTTTTTTAATATAAAGTATTGTTAAGATATCTAGTTTAAAAAATGTTAAAAGAAGAAAAAGGAAAAGTTAACAAAGTGATAAATAAAATAACCTTAATTTTGGAAGACTAAAGGATCATGGGGAGAAAGCCATGAATTCCATGGATTGCTTTCCCTTAGCTCTGGAATTCCACTGTTTTCCTTGATCAATAAGCTTGGTCTTGGCTGGATGTTCTTGCTGATCTTTGGTGGGGAGGGGCCTGTAGCAGTGACTCTCAAATGTCTTTGCCCAGGGTGGAATTGCACTGCCCTTGTCAGGGGCCAGGCTAAGACATCTGCTTGGTTTTGCTCTTGGGGCTTTTGTTCCCTGAATGTTTTCTATAGAGTTCTGGAGGATGGGAATGAAAATGGCGGTCTCCCAATCTCCAACCTGGAGGAGCCTAGAGCTCAGGCTCTCCTCAGTGCTTCCTCAGAGAAAAGCAGTCAATCCCTCCCCCTTCCTAGTCTTGGGCATGCTCTGAGCTTACCTGGCCTGTGACTGAGCGTATTGGTCTCTGGCGTACAGCCCCATTTGGAGTCTTCAAGCCCAGCAGATTCCTGCCGCTGCTCCTCTGGGGGAGGAAGGTGAGTCTCCTCTAATCTGCCACTTTTGGGGTCCCTGCTCAAAGATCAGTGGTCCAACTGTGGCACGGATCACAGTTTACGGTAACCCTGCGCTGAGTGCTCACTCCTCAGCTCTGTCTCTGTAGTTGGCTTCCCTGCTCTAGTACCTGGGAGCTCTGCCACACTTGGGCACCCCCAATCTTTCTGTGACCCCATGGGACCTGAGAACACTGTCCCCACGAGGACTCCATCCCTCAGTGGAGCTGACTTCTAAAAGTTCTGATTTTGTGCTCCGCTGCTCTACTGCTTGCCAGGAGGTGGACCCTCCTCCCCGTCCCCCATCATGGTCTATATTCCTGTAGCTTGGATTCACTTCTCCACACATTCTACCTTTCAGAAAGAGGTCAATTTTCTGTTCCTACAATTGCTGCTGCTCTTCTCTTCAATCTCCTGTTGAGTTTCTGGGTATTTTTTTATCCTGCAACTTTACTACATTCATTTATTCTAGTAGGTTTTTGGTGGAATCTTTAGGGTATTCTATGTATCACGTCATCTGCAGATGGAGACAGTTTAACTTCTTATACTGATATCTTCTATTTTTTTTCTTGTCCAATTGCTTTGACTAGGAATTCCAGTACCGTGCTGAATAATAGTGGTGAGAATAGACATGCTTGTCTTGTTCCTGAACCTAGAGGAAAGGCTTTCGGTTTTTCACCATTATGTGTGATGTCAGCTGTAGGTTTTGTTTACATATGGCCTTCACTATGTCAAGGTAATATTCCCTCTGTACCCACTTTGTTTTGATCATGATTGCATGTTATGTTTTGTCAAATCCTTTGTCTGCATCTATTGAGATGATCATAATTTTTAACCTTCATTTTCTTTTTTAAAGATTGTATTTATTTGGCAGATCACAAGTGGGCAGAGATGGAGGGAGAAGCAGGCTCCCTGCTGAGCAGAGAACCCAATGGGGGCTCGATCCTAGGCCCCTGAGTTTATGAAGCTGAGTTTCTGAGCTGAAGGCAGAAGCTTAACCCACTGAGCCCCTCAGGCACCAGTATCCTTCATTTTCTTAATGTGGTATATTTTTTGCAAAGACAGAACCATTTTGGAATTCATAAATCCCACTTTATTGTAGAGAACTATACTTTTAAATATATTGTTGAATAGAATTTGCTGATAGTTTGTTGAGTATTTTTGTGCCTATGTTCATCAGGAATATTGGCCTGTAATTTTGGGGGGTGGTTCTTTGTCCAGTTTTGGAATCAGAATAATGTTGGCCTTGTAGAATGAATTGGACACGTTCAGTTCTCTTCTTTTTTTGGGAATATTTTGAAGAGAAAGTGTATTAACTCTTCTTTAGTAGAATTCACTGGTTCTTGTGTACAGTCATCCCATGTAGACTGTGTGTGCTTGGTGACTTTCACTGGCTGGCTGAAGCTGCGGGTTGTATGGGCTGGGGGTGGTGGGGTACTCTGTGCTGGGGCTGCCCTGACAGGATGGCTGGGGCCAAAGTGGACACACATTGGGATGGTCCTGAGGCACTCCACATAGAAGGTTCCCAGCAGGAAAGCTGATGCTGATGTAAGTGCAAGGGGAGGTGTCCTGGGAACCTACACAGAGAAGGTAACTTTGAGGATAGCACAAGCTGAAGTGGGCACACAGTCCCTGGGCTCTCCGTGCAGAGGGCACCCTGGCGGAACAGCAAAGGCTGACATGGATGTAGAGGGGAGTGGTCCTTGGGTTCTATATGCAGAGGACACACTGGCAGGACAACTGAAGCTGAAGTGAGTATAAGTCTGGGTTTTCTTGTTCTGTGTAGATAGTGCCCATGCAGGATGGATGGAGCAGAGGTGGGCATGGGCCAGTGTGGTCTATGGGCTCTCTATTCAAAGTCTGCCATGGGAGGATAGCTGAAGCTGAGCGGGATCCCATTTGGGAATGTCCCAGGGTTCTCTACACTGAGGGTGAGCTAGCAGAACAGCTGAGGTAGGTGCAAGCTGGGGTGTCCCTGGGTGCTCACTGTAGCATGTGCCCTGGTGAAGTGGTTGAAACCAAAACTGACACAGGCCATTGGTTCCTGGGGTAATCCACGAAGGATAGAGCTGTCTGCAGGAAGTCCTTTGGCATGGCTGAAGTAGGCATTAATAAGGAGGTCCTGGAGTATTCTGTTGGGTGTGCTCGAACAAGCCATCTAAAGGTGAAGTGGTGTGGGCCTAGAATGTTCCAAGGTGCTTTGCCTATGTTACCTTGATGCAATGGTTGGAGCTGTAGTGAGCACTACAGGAGTGTCCTGGTATGCAGTGCCCCATGTCTACCTTGGTGGAATAGCTGGGGCTGGTGTGGGCTAGAGGCCTGGGGCTCAGTGAAGTGGCAGACCAGTTAGGGTACTGGATCCTGCTCACATTCATACCCAGATGGAGGGGGAGTATAAACCATGTTTCTTACCAGCTCTCCCAATCTGGAGAGAATTCCAGCAGCTTTTCCGGCATTTGGCAGAGTTCAATGACAAATTTTGGCTTTCTTTCTATGCCCATGCGTCTGGGGCTGGTGTAGGCTAGGAACACACGCCTCTCTGAGGCAACAGCCCAGCTATGGGATCTGGACCCTGCTATAGCCTACACTCTCAAGATGGAGGGGTTGTGTAAATCATGGTGCTCACCAGCCCCACCTAGGTGGAGAGAGTTCCAGGGTTGGATTTTTTTTTTTTTTTTTTTTTTTTTTTTTAAGAGAAAGCAAGTGCATGTGAGCTGGAGGGAGGGGCAGAGGGAGAGAATCTCAAGCAGACGCCCCACTGAGCACAGAGCCCAATATGGGGCCCTATCTCATGACCCTGAGAACATGACCTGAGCCAAAATCAAGAGTCAAGACACTTAAAAAAAAAAAAGTCAGATGCTTAAACCACTGCACCACCCAGGCACCCCTAGTGTTAGATCTTTTTTATAGTAGTTGCTCCTTTAAGCCATGGCTTTTTACCTGTGTCCCAGGACAGATGAATCTGCTTCTGGTCCTTCTGTCCTTTCCCACTGCAGTTTACTTCATTGGGGGTAGGGGTTCCCTCCATTACCATGTCTCAACCTGTCTTGCTGTTCTGTCTTTTGTTTTGCAAAATCTGTTCAGTCATCCTTCAGTTCTTCTTCAGGAGGAAGTGATGTATAAATAGAGGTCTGGTCTGTCTGTGGAGGAGGTGAGTTCAGTATCTTCTAACATCACAATCTTGGACTGGACTTTCATAAATTAAATACATTTAAGTACCTGTTTACACCAACAATGGCAGAAGTTATATTCTTAATCAGGGATAATTACGACATAGTTGCTGAATTAATCATATAGACTATCCTTATGAAAAATATGAATTTTATTGAGTCTTAAGGATAAAACATTGTATAGTAAAGGGCAAACACTGTGGCCCTAACGAGACACAAAATTTATTCCTAGCTGTGCCATTTTCTCCATGTTCTTGGAAAAAAGTTATATCTTTAAGCTTCATTTTCCTTAAATGTAAAATGGGCTTGGTGTGATAATTAAACTGGAAAAAGATCTAAGCTAAGTAAATTGGAAAAACATCTACCTCAGAATTGGTCAATTATTATTAAAAATGTGATGCACAGTTATTGGGGAGTGAGTAGGGATTCCTAGTGAAAAGTGAGTTAGATATTCTTCAAAGTAAAATCATTTGACTGAATGAGAAGATTACTTAGTAAGTTACATTTAAAAATGTAGTTGTGTGTATTCCAGATGACCTGCAGCCTCAAGTGCCTCATCTGGAATATTCTCATATCTAAAAAGTGGCAGACAGTGTTCTCTCCCCTGAGCCTTTAACACATGGATGCTCATAGTGTACCTGGAAGGTGATGATGATGGAGGTTGTAGCCATAGAAGGGTCTCAAATATTCTGAATTCTTGGAGGCCATCATTATTCTTCCTTCTCCCTTTCCATTCCAAGAAGCATCGCTGAAGTAGCACTTTTTTCTCTTATCCTGGGGAAGCAGGATTTTTTTTTCCCTTTTTCATCCCTGATTTCCCTATATTTCTGTCTTTAATGCAGGGGTTTTCCTCCTGCTAGTACAGGTGTAGGACATTGCTAAATCCTTCCCTTCCCACGCAGAAGGTGGGAGACCTATCCTTGACATTTCTTCTCTGTCATTTGCTTGCTGTGGAAATAACTTTCCTGGAATCAACAAGGTATCGTTGATGATATTTCCTGGAATCAACAAGGTATCGTTGATGGGTTAAAAATATGCCAGGAGTCCTTTATCTAATTCCTTGCCTCCTGAATCTGAGATGTTCTTAATGGTTTGGTTGACCAATAGAATATGGCAGAAGTAAGGTTCTAAAGCCTATAGCTTTAGTCCAGTTGTCTTGGAATGCTCAGTCTTGGAGTGTTCCATATTGGAATCCAACCACCATATTATAAAAAAACAGAGCCAACCTGGGGTCATATATAGGTAGTGGTATCAAATGCACCAGCTGAAGTAATCAGCTGCTGACATTAACTGTCATCCATATACGTGAATAATAGTGAGTATCCCAAATTTTATGAAAGACCTGAAACTACACATCCAAGCAGCTCAGTGAGCTTCAAGGAAGATAATCTCCGAGGTCCACACTGAATAAAATGAAATCGCTGAAAGAAAGAATATCTTGAAAGCAGCAAGAGAAGAGCAGACAAGGGGTCATCAATAAAATTAACAGCTGATTTCTCAATGGGATAAAAAATTAAAGTGCTAGGGTGGGAGGGCGGAAGTCCTTCCAACAAAGTGTTTATTGGCAAAACTGCTCTTTGAAAATGAAGGAAATATTAATATAGTTCCCAGATAAATAAAGGGCAAGAGAATTTTTGTCTACTATACCTGCCCTGCAAGAAACAGTGAAAGGAGTTCTAAAGGCTGAAATAAAAGGACAAACGACATGAGACAGTAACTCAAGTCATACGAAGAAATAAAGATGACCACCAAAGGTAACCATGTAGGTGTATATGAAAGCTAGTATTATTGTATTTCTGGTTTTTGTTTGCTACATGATTAAGACAAATGCATAAAACAATTCTAAATCTATGTCAATGGGCACATGATGTATAAAGATGTGACTTGTGAAATTACAACAAAAATTTGGGACAGAGTTGGATAGGAGCAGAGGTAATGTGTCACTGAACTAATTTGGCATTAATTCAAAGTAGATTGGCATAAAGTTAGAATGTTAACTATAATCCCCACAGTAACCTCTTTAAAGAGTATACTAAAAAAGGGGAATAAAAATGGCACACTGGGATAAGAAGGTATCATATCATGTATGGAAAATAGTAAAACAGCAAAACAAGTCCTGCATTATCAGTAATCATTTAAAAAAAATTTTTTTTATTTTTTTATTTATTTGACAGAGATCACAAGTAGGCAGAGAGGCAGGCAGAGAGAGTGACAGGGAAGCAGGCTCCCTGCTGAGCAGAGAGCCCGACGCGGGGCTCGATCCCAGGACCCTGAGATCATGACCTGAGCCGAAGGCAGCGGCCTAATCCACTGAGCCACCCAGGCGCCCCAGTAATCATTTTAAATGTAAATGAACTAAACTTAGGAATTAAAAAATAAGAATCAAAATGGATTTTAAAAATGAAAGAAAAAACAATGCAACTATATACTGAAATGTAAATGAACTAAACTTAGGAATTAAAAAATAAGAATCAAAATGGATTTTAAAAATGAAAGAAAAAACAATGCAACTATATACTGCATGCCAGAGACTTATTTTAGACCCAAAGACACTAGTAGATACATCATCAAATTATAGAAAAAGATATTCCATGCAAATAGCAACCAGAAGAGATCTTGGGTAGCTATATTACTATACAAAATGTGTTTTAGGTTAAAATTGTTACAAGAGACAAAGAGAAAATGATATAATAATGAAAGGATCAATTCATCAAGAAGATAAAGATATATGCACCAGACACTCAAAATATATGAAGTAAACATGGACAGAATTGAAGGGAAAAATATCTCTTTAGTGGATAAAACATACAGACAAAAGATCGGTAAGTAACTGGAGGACTTGAATAATATTAAACCCCAAATAGCCCTAACCAATACATTGGACACTCCACCCACCAACAGCAGATACAATGTCAGTAGTGTTCTCATGAACATTCTCCAGTATAGCCTGAGTGGTAGGCCATAAAGCAATTCTTATTTAAAACAAAAGACTACAAAGTATCACCAATAGAATGAGGCTTGGCATCAATAATAGAAAGAAAACTATATATAGTATATTAATTATTATTAAACACCATACTCTTTACCGGTAGTCAAGGAAATCACCATGTAAATTAGAAAGTACTTTGGAGGAGATTATGCTGAGTGAAATAAGTCAAGCAGAGACAGTCAATTATCATATGGATTCACTTACTTGTGGAGCATAAGGAATAACACAGAAAACATTAGGAGAAGGAAAGGAAACATGAATTGAGGGAAATCAAAGGGGGAGACAAACTGTGAGAGACTGTGGACTCTTAAGAAACAAACTATAGGTTTTGGAGGGGGGTTAGGTGAACCTAGTGGTGGATATTAAGGAGAACACACATTGCATGGAGCACTGGCTGTGGTGCATAAACAATCTTAAGAACACTGAAAAATTTTAAAAAGTACTTTGAGATGAAGTACAATAAAAACAATATATACCAAAATTTATGAGGCAATAAAAACAAAACTCAGAAGGAAATTTACAGTTGTAAATTTCTACTTAAAATGTCAACCTAATCTTGCTCCTCATTTTCTCAGCTGGAGGAAGAAAATAGATTAAAACAGATAAACAATATAGAGAATCAATGAAATCAAAAGTTGGTTCTTTGAAATGATAAAGTTTGTCACTTTTGTTGAGGAAAAAAGAGACAATGTAAATAATTAAAATTGGAAATGAAAGAAATTTTAGGTGAAAAACAATTATACCTCAAATTAAATAATGTAAATTAAATGTATAAATCTCTACATACACAGAAATTACCAAAATTAACTAAAAAAAATAGAAAACTCTAAAGCAACCTATAACAAAAGGTTGAATCAGTACCTCAAGATCTCTAAAAAAGAAAAGTCAAGAACCAGATGGCATCCTCAGTGAATTTAAAGAAATGTAACACCAGGCCTACTCAAACTCTTCCAAAAGATGAGGAGGGAATGCTTCCTAACCTTCTGTGAGACCAGCCTTATCCTTGATACCCAAACTAGACAAAAATACCACTACAAATGAAAACTACAGATGAATGTCTTTTATGGCCATAGATAAAAGAATCCTGAATAAAATACTAACAAATCATATCCAGTAGTACACTGAGGGGATTATTCTGCATGATAAAGTGGGATTTATGCCAGGAATGCAAAGTGGTTCAGTTTATGAAAATAAATCTACCTAACACTACATTAATGGAACAAAGAGGTGTAAAACCCCACATCATCCTCTCAATTGATGTAGAAGCATTTGAAAAAAGTCAACACCTTTTCAGGATAATAATGCTCAGCAAACTAGGAAAAGAAGAGAATTTCCTTAACATGATAAAGGGCATTTATGCAAAACCCACAGCTAACATCATCCCCAGTAGTAAAAGACTGAAATCTTGATAACATCAGGATCAAAACAAAATGTCCACTTTTACCACTGATACTCAGTTTGGTACTGAGAGTTGTAGCCAGAAATATTCAATTAAAAATTAAAAGCATCCAAACTAGAAAGGATGAAGGAAAACTGTTTGTAGATGACAGCCTAAGATAGCTCTAATAGCTAGTTTTTTGGTGTGGCTAATAAACTGAGCAAAATTATAGGGTACAGGATCAGCACATAAAAATCAATTGTGTTTCAATGAGATATCACCTCACACCAGTCAGAATGGCTAAAATCAACAAGTCAGGAAATGACAGATGCTGGCGAGAATGCGGAGAAAGGGGAACCCTCCTCCACTGTTGGTGGGAATGCAAGCTGGTGCAGCCACTCTGGAAAACAGCATGGAGGTTCCTCAAATGTTGAAAATAGAACTGCCCTATGACCCAGCAATTGCACTATTGAGTATTTACCCTAAAGATACAAACAGCATGGAGGTTCCTCAAATGTTGAAAATAGAACTGCCCTATGACCCAGCAATTGCACTATTGGGTATTTACCCTAAAGATACAAATGTAGTGATCCAAAGGGGCACATGCACCCGAATGTTTATAGCAGCAATGTCCACAATAGCCAAACTATGGAAAAAACCTAGATGTCCATCAACAGATGAATGGATCAAGAAGATGTGGTATATATACACAATGGAATACTATGCAGCCATCAAAAGAAATGAAATCTTGCCATTTGGGACATGGATGGAACTAGAGCGTATCATGCTTAGTGAAATAAGTCAAGCAGAGAAAGACAGCTATCATATGATCTCCCTGATATGAGGAAGTGGTGATGCAACATGGGGGCTTAAGTGGGTAGGAGAAGAATAAATGAAACAAGATGGGATTGGGAGGGAGACAAACCATAAGTGACTCTTAATCTCACAAAACAAACTGAGGGTTGCTGGGGGGAGGGGGTTTGGGAGAAGGGGGTGGGATTATGGACTTTGGGGAGGGTATGTGCTTTGGTGAGTGCTGTGAAGTGTGTAAACCTGGTGATTCACAGACCTGTACCCCTGTGGATAAAAATATATGTTTATAAAAAATAAAAAATTAAATTAAAAAAAATCAATTGTGTTTATATTCACCAGCAATTAACAATCCCCAAAGGAAAGTAAGCGTATGATTCTATTTATAGTAGCATTCAAAAGAATAAAAAACCTAGGAATAAATTCAACTAAGGAAATGAAAACTTCAAAATATTGCTGAACAAAATCAAAATCATAATTAAATAATTTATAAACACATTTCTTTTTCACGGATTGGAAGACATTGTAATCGAGTGCTAGGGCTGATGGGCCGGCTGGGAAACCGGGGCTCCAAAATGGCGGACTATCCCACCACCCTCACTGTGGCCTCCACTTTACCATCGGGAGACTGAAACTCTCCACCCAGGAGCTTCCAAATTGGGAACTGGCCATCATGGACCACCCAGCCCCATACACTCCAATCACCACATACCCAATGGGTGCAAGGCTATGCCCTACCTCAACCCGATAAAAGAACCTCTCCAACTCCCTCCCAGCATGACTTCCCTGACTCACTACCCCCCTCCTCCCTCTTTCTGTGAGTCAGGGAACCTCGCCCGAGGGTGCTTGCAATAAAGTTCATCTCTCGGATCCATTTGCCTCGTAGCCTCTTTTCTTATCATCACGGGGGGGGGGGGGGGAGCAACTTTACAAGGGCTACCATAGAAAGATACCACAGACTGTTTGGCTTAAGAAACAGATATTCATTTCTCTCAGTTCTAGAGGCTGAATATCCAAGATCAGAGTGTTGGCAGATTTTTCCTAAGGTCTTTCTCCTTGATGTGCAGATGGGGCAATATCAAATATACTAACATTCACATTATAAAAGTCCCAGAAGGAGAAGAAAGGGCAGAAACCTTAGTTTAAGAAATAACAGCTGAAAACTTATCTAACCTGGCAAATGAAACACCAAGTCCAGAAAGCATAGAGAGTCTTAAACAAGATGAATGCAAAGAGATCCACACCAGGACACATAATTAAAACGTCAACAATTAAAGAGAACCTTAAAAACAGCAAGAGAAAAGCAACACATTATATATAAGGAAACTCCCCTAAGATTAGATTATCAGTTGCTTTTTTTTTTTTTTTTCAGGAAATACTTTTTGAGCCAAAGGGAATGGTGCAATGTATTTAAAGTGCTGAAAAGAAAAAACGTACAACCAACATATACTACCTGGCAAGTTTATCTTTCAAAATTGAAGAGTAGAGTTCTGGTTTACACCCACTCAACTTCTGCTATCCTACCAAGATACCGTCTGTGTGTAGGGTCTCAGGACACCTCCCCTTGCACTTATATCAGCATCAGCTTTCCTGCTGGGAACCTTCTATGTGGAGTGCCTCAGGACCATCCCAGTGTGTGTCCACTTTGGCCCGAGCCATCCTGTCAGGGCAGCCCCAGCACAGAGTACCCCACCACCCCCAGCCCATACAACCCGCAGCTCCAGCCAGCCAGCGAAAGTCACCATACATGAGACCATTCAAGTTTAGGAGAAGGAGCTGTTCTGCCTAACTCAGAGGAACACACAGAGAATATCAAGCACAATGGGGTGACAAAAGATTATACCCCAAAAGAACATGATAAAACCTTAAAAAAGAACTAAATTAATTGGAGATGAGCAATATGTCTTACAAAGAATTTAAAATAATATTTGTGGGCTCCTGGGTGGCTCAGTTCATTAAGCAACTGCCTTCGGCTCAGGTCATGATCCCGGAGTCCCAGGATGGAGTCCTGCATCAGGCTCTGAGCTCCACGGGGAGTCCGCTTCTCCCTCTGACCTTCCCCCGTCTCATGCGCTCTCTCACTGTCCCTCTCTCAAATAAATAAGTAATCTTTTTAAAATAATAAAGTAATATTTGTGAAGATGTTCATTGGGCTGGAGAGACTAGTAGAAGAACTCAGTGAGATCTTTAGAAAACATTAAAAAAGAACCAATCACAGTTGAAGCATACAATAACTGAAATGAAAAAGACACTAAAGGGAATCAACAATAGATTAGAGAAAGGATGCAGAAGAATGGATCATCAGTCTGGAAGAGAGGATAATGGGAATCACGGAAGCCTACCAGCAAATATAAAAGAAAAATATTTATGATCCCTCTGCTTTAGGGTTTGTGAAATGCTGCTTTACATGTAGAGAAATAAAAGAGGGTGGGTGGGACAGGTTAAAAAATAAAAATGAGAGTCGGTTAATGATCTCTTGGATGGCATCAAATGAAATAAATGTTCTCAAGAAGGAGAAGGAGAGGAGGAGGGGCAGAGGAAGAGGGGAAGGAAGAGAAAGGGGCAGAAAACTTACTTGAAGAAATAACTGAAAACTTCCTTAGGGAAAGAAATAGATATCCAGGTTCAAGAAGCACCACAGTTCCAAACAAGATGAACCCAAGGAGGCCCATGCCATAATACATAAAAATTAAAATGCCAAAAGTTAAAGAATTTTGTAAGTGGCAAGAGAGAAGCAAAACATGTTAAGGGGAAACCTTCCTAAGGGTATCAGCTGATTTTTCAGCAGAATCTTTGCAGACCAGAATTGAGTGGTTTGATATACTGAAAGGGCTAAAAGGAAAACAACTACAACTAAGAATAATCTACCAAGGAAGATTATCATTCATTTTTGAAGGAGAGATAGTTTCCCAGACAGACATTAAAGGAGTATATCACAACCAAACTGGCCTTACAAGAAAAAAAATGGAAGAAAAGAAATGGCCATAATTAGAGGTAAGAAAAATTATGAATAAAAGATGTAAAATATGACAACATAAACAATAAAACCTGGAGGAGGGAGTTAAAGTTGATTTCAAAGAATGTGTTTGACATTAAATGACCATCAACTTTGCATATGCTGCCATTTACTTGGGATATTATATATGAACCTTGTGGTAACCAGAGACTCAAAACCTATATTAGATACCCAAAAAAGATACAAAAAGAAAGCCAAACATAACACTATAACATTATAGAAACTCACCCACCACAAACAAGAAAGGAACACATTAAAGTAAAAAAACAAGAAGACAACAAAATGTACATACCTCTCAAAAATTAAATGTAGATGGGCTAAATGCTCCACTCAAAAGACATAGGATGGTGGAATGCATTAAAAAAAAAAAAAAGACCCATCTATATCCTATCTACAAGAGACTCACTTCAGACAAACACACAGGCTAAAAGTAAAGGGATGGGAAAACATTTACCATCCAAATGGGAGTGAAACAAAAGCTGGGGTAATAAATAATACTTAGTATCAGACAAAATGGACTTTAAAACAAAGCATAATGTTAAAGAGATCAATCCAACAAAAAATTCGACATTGGAGCAGTAAATATGTAAAGCAAATACTAACAGACATAAAGGGATATATTGATAGTACTATAATAATAGAAGGGAACTTGGGGCACCTGGGTGGCTCAGTGGGTTACGCCGCTGCCTTCGGCTCAGGTCATGATCTCAGGGTCCTGGGATCGAGTCCCGCGTCGGGCTCTCTGCTCAGCAGGGAGCCTGCTTCCTCCTCTCTCTCTCTGCCTGCCTCTCTGCCTACTTGTGGTCTCTCTCTGTCAAATAAATAAATAAAATCTTAAAAAAAAAAAAAAAAAGAAGGGGACTTTAACACCCCACTTACATCAATGGATAGATTAACCAGGCAGGGGGCGCCTGGGTGGCTCAGTGGGTTAAGCCGCTGCCTTCGGCTCAGGTCATGATCTCAGGGTCCTGGGATCGAGTCCCACATTGGGCTCTCTGCTCAGCAGGGAGCCTGCTTCCTCCTCTCTCTCTCTGCCTGCCTCTCTGCCTACTTGTGATCTCTCTCTGTCAAATAAATAAATAAAATCTTTAAAAAAAAAAATTAACCAGGCAGGAAATCAATAAAGAAATACTGTCATCAAGCAAATTATTAGACCAAATAGACATAACACATAGAGGATATTACATCCAAAAGAACAGAGCACACTGTTTTGACCTACATAGGCATAACACTAGAGGGACTCATCAATCACACAGAAAGCAAGAGAAGAAGAATAGAGAAGAACTACAAAAACAAAACAACAAAATGGCAACAAGCACATACCTATCAACAATTAAATGTGGATGGCCTAAATACTCAAAAGACATAGATTGGTAGAATGGAATAAAAAAAAAAAAAAAAAAAAAACAAGACCTACCTATGTAATGCTTACCTATGTAATGCTTACAAGATGCTCAGCTCAGATCTAAAGACACCTATCAAGTGAAAATGAAGGGATGGAAAAATATTTACCAGGCAAACAAAAGTTTAAAAATTTGTATAATACTAATATCAGACAAAATAGACTTTAAAACAGACTTTAACAAAAGGAATATTCTTACATAATGATAAAAGGATTAGTCCAATAAGAGGATATAGTAATCATAAATATCTATGCACCCACTGCCTCTCTGTCTACTTGTGATCTGTCAAATAAATAAAATCTTTAAAAAATTATTAGTAACAAAATTGAATCAACAAAACAAAATGAAAAAACCAAAACAAACCCCTAAAAAGCAAAAAACAAAACAAAAACACACAAAACACCCCAAAACCAAAACCAGAAAACCAAAAACCTACATAGAAATAAACATCCTGGGGGCGCCTGGGTGGCTCAGTGGGTTAAAGCCTCTGCCTTCGGCTCAGGTCATGATCCCAGGGTCCTGGGATCGAGCCCCGAGCCCCGCGTCGGACTCTGCTCAGTGGAGAGTCTGCTTCTCCCTCTCTTTCTCTCTGCCTGCCTGCCTGCCTACTTGTGATCTCTGTCTGTCAAATAAATAAAATAAAATCTTTAAAAAAAAAGAAAGAAAGAAAGAAAGAAAGAAAGAAAGAAAGAAACATCCTGTATCAAATATTTTTTCAGGGACTTGTAACAAACATTTAAAGGATAATTAGTACCTCTTCTCCTAAGCTATATCATAAGGTGGAAGAGGACGGAAAACTTCCAAATACATTCTACAAAGCCAGCATTACTCTGATACCCAAACCAGACAAGGACACCACCAAAAATCTCTCTGATGAAAACAGATGGAAAAGTCTGCAATAAAATATTAGTAAACTACATTCAGCAATACATTAAAAGGATTATTCCCCATGGTGAAGTGACATTATTCCAGGGAAAAAAGGATGGTGAAGTGACATTATTCCAGGGAAAAAAGGATGGTTCAGTGTTTGTAAATTAATCAATGTGAGATTAAGGATGAAGATTATATGATCATCTCAATACATGCATAAAAAATATTTGACAAAATTGAACATGAATTCATGATAAAAATTCTCAACAAAGTATGTTTAGGGGGAACATACCACAACATAGTGAAGGCCATATATGAAAAATCCACAGGTTACATCATACACAATGGTGAAAATAGAGCTTTTTTTCTAGGATTAGGTACAAGACAAGGATGTCCATTCTTACCACTTTTATTCAATATATTACTGGAATTCCTAGCCACAGCAATTAGAGAAGAGTAAGAAATAAAAGTCATCCATTTTGGAAAGAAGAATTTAAACTGTTACTACCTGCAGATGACATGATAATATACATGAAAACCCTAAAGAGCTCCCCCACTTATAAAACTATTAGAATAAATGAATTCAGTGAAGTTGCAGGATATATAGTTAATACCTGGAACACATGAAAAGATGCTATCACTAATTATCAAAAAAATAAAAACCACAATAAGCTATTATCTTACACCTGTTAGAATGGTTAAACTAAAAAAGACAAAAAATTACAAGTGTTGGTAAGAATGTGGAGAAAAATGAACCTTCATGCACTGCTGCTGGGAATGGAATTTGGTACAGCCACTGCAGAAAACCATATTGTGGCTCCTCAAGAAATTAAAAATAAAAATACCATATGATCCAGTATTTTCACTATTGGGTATTTACTGAAATAAAATGAAAACACTAATTTGAAAAGATACATGCATCCCTATGTTTATGGCAGCATTATTTAGAACAGCTAAAATATGGAAGCAAGTGATTACCAATGGATGAACAGATAAGGAAGATGTGGTACAATGGAAAAATACAATGGAATATTATGTAGTCACAAAAGTACTAGATCTTGGGGCACCTGGGTGGCTCAGTGGGTTAAGCCTCTGCCTTCAGCTCAGGTCATGATCCCAGGGTCCTGGGATCGAGTCCCTCATTGGGCTCTCTGCTTGGCAGGGAGCCTGCTTCCCACCCACCCCCACCTCTGTCTGTCTCTCTGCCTACTTGTGATTTCTGTCAGATAAAGAAATAAAATCTTTAAAAAATAAAATACTAGATCTTTCCATTTGCCACATCATGGATGGGCCTAAAAGGTATCATGCTGTGAAATAAGTCACACCAAGTAACAAAGACATAATTTCACTCATATGTGGAATCTAAGAAACAAAATTAATGAGTAAAGAAACAAATATGAAATCAAACCTATAAATAACGAGGTGATGGTTGCCATAGGGGAGGTGGATAAAATGGATGAAGGGGAGTGGGGGGAGATATAGGCTTTCAGCTATGAAATGAATAAATCATGGGAATAAAAAGTATAGTATAGGGAATATAGTCAGTGATAATGTAGTACCATTGTGTGATGCCAGATGATAGCTTCATTTATGGTGAGCATAGTATAACATAGAGAAGTTGAATCACTATGTTGTACACTTGGACATAATGTAATGTGTGTTAACTATAGTTAAATAAGATAGGTATATCGGGCGCCTGGGTGGCTCAGTGGGTTAAGCCGCTGCCTTCGGCTCAGGTCATGATCTCAGAGTCCTGGGATCGAGTCCCACATCGGGCTCTCTGCTCAGCAGAGAGCCTGCTTCCCTCTCTTTCTCTCTCTGCCTGCCTCTCCATCTACTTGTGATTTCTCTCTGTCAAATAAATAAATAAAATCTTTAAAAAAAATAAGATAGGTATAAAAACAATTGTAGAGGCAATGATGAGTTTCCCAGATATGCAAAAGCTAAAGGAGTTGTTTGTCACTGAGTGAACTTCATAAGAAATATTAAAGAGACATTTCTAATCAGGAAAGGCCATAACTGGATATAAGAAAATACATGAAAGAGAAGATCTCATTGATAAAGGTGATCATATAGTAGTGCACCAACCATTTATAAAGCTGTTATTAAAGACAGAAGACAAAGTAAGATGAATCATATCTACAACAGTTTTTTAAGGGTTACACACACACACACACACAACTATGACAAAAAAACTTATTGCATGGGGGGTGGTAGTGGTGAAAAAATGTAGTGTTTTTAGAATGTGTTTAAACTTAAGAGATCACCAATCTAATATATACTGCAATGTACAAAAATAAAGAGAAAGGAATCCAAACATGAAACTAAAGAAAGTTATTAAATCCCAAGGGAAGAGGGAGAAGATGAACTACTGAAACAATAAAAAACCCCCAACAAAATGGCAATAACACATCTATAATTACTGTAGCTGTAAATGGAATAAATGCTACAATCAAAATTGGAACAGATGAAATGTGGCTGAATGGATTAAAAGTCAATAACAATCTATATGCTGCCTACAAGAGACTCACTTCAGATCTAAAGATACAGACTAAGGCAGAATGGATGGGAAAAGATTCTATGGAAATGGAATAATACTGGGGTAGCAATACTTAACAAAATAGTCTTTAAAGCTGAGGTGTAACAAAAGACATAGAAGTGCATTAAATAACAAATGATCAACCCAGTAAGATACAGCACTTACATTTATTTAGGTGTTCAACATTGGAATACCTAAATGTATAAATCTAGTATTTACAGACATAATGGAAGAAATTGACAGTCATATAATAATAGCAGGGGTCTTTAACACTCACATAAGTGGGTAGATCATCTAGATAGAAGAAGAAAAAAAAAAAGCACTGGCTTTAAACACATTAGAACAGATGGATTTATCAGATATATACAGAACATTCCATTCCAGAATACACATTCTTCTCAAGTGGACATAGAACATTTCCAGGATAAATCACATGTTAGGGCAGAAAACAAGTTTCAATAAATTTAAAATATTGAAGCCATTTAAGCATCTTTACCAACCACATGAATGCAACTACGAATCAAGTATTAGAAGAAAACTGGAAAAACACAAATATGTGAAGACAAAACAACATGCTGCTAAACAACCAGTGGGTCAATGAAGAAATCAAAGAGGAAATTAAAAAAAAATCTTGAGGCAAATAAAAATGAAAACACAATATTCAAAATCTATAGGATGCAGCAAAAATTGTTCTAACAGGAGATTATACCAGTACAGTCTCATGTCAAGAAAAAAAGGGAAGGAAAGCTTCCAGACTCATTCTACGAGGCCAGCATTACACTGATACCTAAACCAGACATCCACAAAAGGAAGGGAGGGCTGGAGAGAAGGAGGCAGGGAGAGGAGAGAAGGAAGGAGGGAGGGAGGAAGATAATTATTTAGCAGCAATTATCCCTGATGAACATGGATGCTAAAATCCTCAACAAAATACTGGCAAACTGAATAAATACTATCAAAGAAATCATACACCATGGTCAAGTGGATGGTTCAATACATGCATATCAATCAATGCGATATGCCACATTAACAGAGTCTAAAGATCATATTATCATCAATAGATCCAGAAAAACCATATGACAAAAATTCATCATATTTATGGTAAAAACTCTCAACCAAGTGTTTATCAGGGGAAGTATATCAACATAATAAAGCTATTCATGATAAACCCAGGGCAAACATCATACTCTGTGGAGAAAAGCTAAAAGTTTTCCTCTAAGATCAGGAACAAGACAAAGATTCCCACTTTCACCACTTTTTATTCATCATGGTACTGGCAATTCTAGCCATAGCAATTAGGTAAGAAAAATAAACACGGCATCCAAATCAGAAAGGAAGAAGTTTAATGGTCACTATTTGTAGATGACATGATCTTATATATAGAAAACCCTAAGACTCCACCAAAAAACTATTAGAATAAATGAATTCAGTGAAGTTGCAGGATAGAAAGTGAATATACAAAAATCTAAAATTAGTATACAAAAATCTTGCCCATCTATATACTAATTAAAAATTATCATAAAGATAAATTAAGAAAAGTCTCATTTACAAATGCACTAAGAATCAAGCACCTAGGGATAAATTTAACCACAGAGGAAAAAGACCTGTACTCTGAAAACTGTAAGACATGATGAAATAAACTGAAGATGGCAGAAACTTGTGGAAATATACTGTGCTCATGGATTGGAAGAATTTATACCCAAAGCAACCGACATATTCAGTATGATCCCTATCAAAATATCAATGGCATTTTTTTACAAAACTAGCACAAATGATCCTAATATTTGAAGAGAATCACAAAATACCTCAAATAACCAATGCAATCTTGAGAAAGAATAACAAAGCTGAAGGTATCACACTGTCTTATTTCAAGCTATACTACAAAGCTATAGTAATCAAAATAGGATGATCCTGGCACAAAAACAGAAATATACATTAATGGAAAAATATAGATAGCCCAGAAATAAACCCAGGCTAAAATGGCCAATTAATCTATGACAAAGGAGGTAAGAATATACAATGGTGAAAGACAGTTTCTTTCATAAGTGGACCAGTTTCTTATAGTGTATACAAAAATAAACTTACATGGATTAAAGACTTACATTGAGACCTGATACCATAAGATTCCTAGAACAAAGGCAGTAAACTCTGACATCAGTCTTAGCAATATCTTTTTTGATCTCCTTAGGCAAGGAGAACAAAAAGAACAATATACAATGGATTACATAAACGAGAAGGCTATAGTACAGCAAAGGAGACCATCAGTAAAAAGAAAGGCAGGGTGCCTGGGTGGCTCCGTGGGTTAAAGCCTCTGTGTTCGGTCCGGTCATGATCCCAGGGTCCTGGGATCTAGCCCCACATCAGGCTCTCTGCTCAGGGAGCCTTCTTCCCCTCCCTTCTCTCTGCCTGCCTCTCTGTCTACTTGTAATCTCTTGTCAAATAAGTAAATAAAATCTTTTTAAAAAAATAAAAAGAAAGGCAACCTACTGAATGAAGGTATTTTCCAGTAGTATGTCTGATAAACAGTTAACATTCAAAATATTTTAAAATCTCATACAACTCAACATAAAAGTAATCTGATTAAAAGTGGGCAGAAAATCTGAATACACATTTTTCCAAGGAAGATGACACATGAATAGATGCTCAATATCACTTAACTATCAGGGAAATGCAAGTAAAAAAAAAAAGATGTTTGGTGATGATGTGATGAAAAGGGAGCTCTTGTGCACTGTCAGTGTGAATGTAAATTGGTGTATCACTATGGGAAATAAAACTGCTATTTATCTGGAGAAAATGAAAACACAATTAGAAAAGACATATGTACCCCTATGCTCATCACAGAAGCAACCTAAATGTCTAAGGATAGATGAATGGATAAATAAGATGTGACATCTTTAAAACAATATTACTCAGCCATAAAAAGCCAAAATATTGCTAACTGCAACAACACTGATGAGTCTAGAGGACATGATGCTAAGTAATTCAGATAGAAAAAAACAAATACTGTATTATTTCACTTATATGTGACAACTAAAAAAACAAATGAAAAAAATCTCATGACCCTGAGACCATGACTTGAGCCAGATGCGTAACTGACTGAGCTACTCAGGCACCCTGATTCCATTTATAATGTGTTTTTTGTTTTGTTTTGTTTGTTGTTGTTGTAAAGCGAGCAGGGCACACAGGGAGAGCAGCAGAGGGAGAGGGACAAAGATTCCCAAGCAGGCTCCCTGCCCAGCACAGAGCCTGATGCAGGGCTCGATCTCCCAACACTGGGATCATAACCTGAGCCAAATCAAGAGTCAACCCTTAACTGACTGAGCCACCCAGGTGCCCCTGTAAAACACTCTTGATAGGACACGATTATAGAAGAGATTACTGCTTGCCAAAGGGGTTAAGGGTGTGACAGCAAAGGGTTAGAACAAGGGATCTTTGTGGTGGTGGAAGTTCTGTATGTTGATTGTGGTGGCAGAGAAATCAACAGGAGATAAAACCATATATAACTACATGGACACATACACGAGGTACATGTAGAACCACTGATACCTGAAAACATGTACAGATCATGCCAATGTCAAACTTGGTATTATACTTGAATTATGTAAAATGTTAATATTAGGGGAATCTGGATGTAGGACACACGAACTAAACAGTACTATAGAGTATTATTTTGGCAACCTCCTATAAATCATTATTTCTAAATAAAAACATCTTTTTAAGAAAAAAGATTTATTTATTGGAGAAAGTGGGGGAAAGGGTAGAGAGGTAGAGGGGCAGAGGGAGAATCTCAAACAGACTCAGAGGTGAGCACAGAGCCTGTTGCAGGGCGTGATATCATAGCGTGAGCTGAAACCAAGAGTCCAATGCTGAGCCAAATGTACCACCCAGGTGCCCCAATAAAGACATCTTTTCAAAGTCCCAGTAGAAAACAAAGAGATAAAATAATGAATCAGCTATTCACAGAAAAGGATATTTGAGTTCAATAAATATTTAAAAGGTCTAAATATAAAACATTTTAGATCTGATACAGGGAAGTGAGCTTTCATATCCCCTGGCCACATACCTCACAATGTCTAAAATCACAAGCATCTGCACCCTCATTTAAGGATTCAGAAACCAAATAAAGCTTTGTTGAGATATGCTAAATATTCTGCTCTGATACAGGCATCTATACTTGGCTTGACACTGTCAGAATATTAATCATGTTTTAAAGTATGTATGAAGGGCCAGTCTCTCCTCGATCTGAAACCAAGCCAAATGTAGGTGATTTTTTTCCTCAGATGAAGAGCCAGTTATGTCAAGAATTGACTATTTTTTTTAAAAGATTTTATTTATTTGACAGAGAGAAATCACAAGTAGATGGAGAGGCAGGCAGAAAGAGAGAGAGAGGGAAGCAGGCTCCCTGACGAGCAGAGAGCCCGATGCGGGACTCGATCCCAGGACCCTGAGATCATGACCTGAGCCGAAGGCAGCAGCTTAACCCACTGAGCCACCCAGGCGCCCCAAGAATTGACTATTTCTTTTGTTTCTTCAATGCTTTCAACATAAAGAATTTGTGTTTGAAATAAAAATAAAAATTTTAAAATTCCCAGCAAGTAAATGCTATGTATATACTGCTGGTTTTTATTATCTAAGTTAACATTGTGAGGAGAGGGTAAGCAAAGTATCATCTTAATTCAGTTTGGTTTGTGTATTAGTAAAGATAGTCTTCTATAAATGTTAGTATTTGGTCATAGACAATTTTTAATTTTTTCTATAGGTCGTGTCCTTCTCCCATTTGATTCTTATTTTAGAGAAACGGGAAAATAGGAAAGGCCAAAGAAGAATACAAAAGATAGCAACATATAGCAACATATCTTAACAACCAGATTTGTTACCACCATATTTGCTTTCATTCTTTCATTTTTTAATTAAAGAAATTTTACTGATAAATATAACAATTCCATCTAAACCTCTCTCACTTCCAAGGCAACCAATGTCATAAATGAATATATGACCAACACACAGTACTGTTCTTTGCATTATTTTATTAAACTTATACAAATGTTACATCTTTTCATTGTACATTTTGCTTTTTTTTCTCTCAATATTTATATTGTGATCTAGGTACTATATGTAAAATTTGTACCTTCTCTCTAAATACTGTATTCTATCATAACAATAATTACATGGTATTAATCTATCCTACTAATGAGAATCTGTTATGTCCAATTTAGTGTAATACAAACCACGATGAACATAGAGATGTGTATCTTCGTGCCTTTATCTGTGTGCAATACACCAAAATAGAAACGACTATGAAACGACTATTTCATATTTATGTGTTCTTAGAGTGATCCAGTTACTCTAAAGTAATAAATCTATTTCATTTTCATCAGAGTTTTAGAATTTTGCTTTTTATATTCTAGTCTCTAGTCGATCTGGATTTTATTTTTATATATAGTATAAAGTAAACAACTGTCATTTTTTTGTTCAAATGAATCTTCTGTTTATTGAATAGGCCATTCTTTCTCCAATGACTTTTCAATAGCAATTTGTTTCCACTGATTCATTTATTTAGCAAGAACACATTGTTTAGATACCAGCTTTAAATATGTGATGCTATCTTGTAAACTGTGTTTTCTCTTGTTTCAGCTATTTGTGGTCCTTTATGTTCTCATACAAAATTTTAAACCAGTTTGTGAAATTCTTAAAATTTAGTGAAAACTTAGAATGGAAGTACCTTAAAGATTTGTGAATTTATATTTTTGAAAATGTGTTTTCAGACAGTGTTATTTTTCTCAGAATTTCAGGTCCTACTTTATGTTCTTCAAAATGTTTTTTTGTAACTTTATATATATGTGTCTTGTAATTGCTGTTGTGTTATCCTTAGACATTTTATATCAACACATTATCCAATTAACTATTTCCTGTATAGGAGGATATTTTTATAGTTTCTTCCTTCCCCCAAAATCTTCTTTTTCTTGCTTAACATACTGGCTACAAAAGGAGCTCAACTGTAATGCTGATATTCTCTTAGCAGACATCTTGTTTCATATTTTAATAAGAATCCTGAATAAATATCAACAGAGGTCTACCAAGGTTTTTGATGTTCAACTTATTTGTTACACAATTTGTCACGTTGTATAAGAATTCTCATGTTTCACAATTGTGTGACTTCTTCAAAAGGCTTTCCACATTCATAGTTTTCTGCTCTAAAATCAATTATATAATGTGAAAGGAGATGCTAATTCTGAAGGCTTTTCCATCTTCACAATATTCATAGTGTTTCTATTTCTACTGAGTATGAATTCTCTGGTGTCTAACAAGGTGTGACTTTTGGCTAAAAGCCTTACCACACTCATTACAATGATAAGGCTTTTCACCTGTATGTTTTCTCATATGAAGTGTAAGAGATGAGATTTGAGAGAAGGCTTTTCCACATTTACTACAGTCAAAGGGTTTCTCACCTGTGTGACCTCGTATATGTATAGTAAGGGATGAGCTTTGGGAGAAGGCTTTTCCACATTTATTACATTCATAGGGTTTCTCACCTGTATGACCTCTCATGTGCACAATAAGAGAAGTTCTTTGAGAGAAAGCTTTTCCACATTCATTACATACATAGGGCTTCTCACCAGTATGACTTCTCATATGTAAATTGAGCAGTGAACACTGAGAGAAGGCTTTCCCACATTTATCACATTCATAAGGCTTTTCTCCTGTGTGACTTCTCAGATGAAGAGTAAGAGATGCAATTTGAGAAAAGGCTTTACCACATTCATTACAATCATAAGGCTTCTCTCCAGTGTGAACTTTCTGATGTGTAATAAAGTTTTGTTTTTGACTGAAGGCTTTACCACATTCATTACATTCATAGGGTTTCTCTCCAGAATGAATTTTTTCATGGGCAATGAGATTTGATTTCTGGCTAAAGGCTTTGCCACATTCCTTACATATGTAGGGTTTTTCTCCAGTGTGAATTCTCTGGTGTCGAACAAGATTTGACATCTGAATGAAAGCTTTCCCACATTCATTACATTCATAAGGTTTCTCTCTAGTATGAATCTTCTGGTGTGTAATGAAGTTCTTCTTGTGGCTGAAGGCTTTTCTACATTCCTTACATTCATAAGGTTTTTCACCAGTATGACTTCTCATATGTACAGTAAGGGCTGAACTTTGAGAGAAGGATTTTCCACATTCATTACATTCATAGGGTTTCTCACCTGTATGAATTCTTACATGTATAATAAGCATAGAAAACTGAGAGAAAGCTTTTCCACATTTATCACATTTGTAAGGTTTTTCTCCTGTGTGACTTCTCATATGAAGTGCAAGGGATGCAATTCGAGGGAAGGCTTTACCACATTCATTACATGCATAAGGTTTCTCCCCAGTATGAACTTTCTGATGTGCAGTGAGGCTTTGCTTCTGGCTGAATGCTTTCCCACACTCATTACATTCATATGGTTTCTCTCCAGTATGAATTTTTTCATGATCAATGAGATTTGATTTCTGGCTGAACGATTTCCCACATTCCTTACATGCATAAGGTTTCTCCCCAGTATGGATTCTTTGATGTCTAATGAGATTTGACATTTTAATGAATGCTTTCCCACATTCATTACAATCATAAGACTGCTCCCTACTATGAATTTTATGATGTTTAATGAGTTTTTCCTTGTGGCTGAAAGCTTTTCTACACTTTTTACATTCATAAGGTTTCTCTCCAGTATGAATTCTCAGGTGTCTGATGAGGTCCAAAGTTTGACTGAATCCTTTCCCACAATGATTACACTTAAAGGGAGTTACTGCAAGATGGGATGGATTAATGCAAAATGATTTCATAGGTTCATTAAATTCAGAATGTTCCTTTCTTATAAGGATTCTATTATGATGACAGTCAAAATTATTATGTTCTAAACAATTTCCAAACAGGTCATATTCATAGAGATTGTGACTGGAAGGAAAAAAGTCCAAATTAAGAGGAAATGCATTTGCAAATTTCTTATGACATTCATTGACTTTTTCTTCAGTCAGTGTTTTTGTGTATTTATCTTCAAATTGTGTCAAAAGTCTGTCCTGGATTTTCTGATGCTCAATCCCCCACATTTCTCCTAAAACAGATTGCAAATAAGTATCACTTGAAAAATTTTCCAATATTGTAAAATGAAGAAAATTTCAGGAAATATGCTATCATGGGATTGATTCTTGGTTTACGGTTTAGTTCCCCATTATAAAGCAAATTTCACGTGTGTAGATCTCCTATTTTTGAAGCTTTAGGAGATCCCAGGAAAAATATGAGTAGAGGAAAATAGGAATACAAATAGCTTTGATTGTGTTTAAAAATGGGATCTGAAACAAAACAGATGAACTGCCGGATAAATAAAAGGGAGAGTGCAGAATGTACAAACAAAATAAGAAAAAATGACAGAGGAAAAACATAGGAAGTTAATTATAAAACTATTTTGTATGACTCTATTAAAATAAGCTTTTACAAACTGCTTAACATAAATAATTTTCTGGAAAATGCAAATTACCAAAACTGACCCTGTAAGAGGTAGAAAACCTGTATGAACCAACTTCCACAAAATAATGGAAAAATATGACAAAGCAATCCCATAAAAACAAATCCAAAAGGCCCACGGAGATCCACATGGGAATTTGAACATTTAGGGGACATTTGCTTTCATGATTTGCAAAAACGTTATAAATATAGAAAAAGAGAATTTCCCATTTTTGTGTGTGTAAAATGTAACAATACCAAAACATGAAAAAGATAACAAAAAACAAACTACACACCAACTTCACTTATGAATATCAATGTAAAAATTCTACCTAAAACATCAAAATAACCCAGAAGGGAAAAAAAAGTGACTTCGAGAACATTAAATATGTTACATCATATTTGTGTAGGTTTTAAGGTACAGAAGTATGTTTTACTATTAGGAAAATCTATTTTACTATTTTTACTATCTATTTTACTATTAGAAAAATCTACTTCTAAAATCTAATCATTTCCAAAGATATTTTTAAAAATGATAAAACTAAACATCAATTTTCCACAATGAAACTTTCAAAAAATGGGAATACTTATTTAACTTGGGAAAAAGTACAGTGCAACTTCAACAGCACTATATTTAATAAGAAAAATCTACCCCCAGCCAAAAAAAGCCCAAAAAAGAAAATCCCAAAGCACTGACATAATAAAAAGTACTATCAGCACTATTATTACAGTACTGTGTAGTGCCCTGAGAGACAAATCAGAGGTAGAAAATGTGTAAAGGCAAGGTAAGATTAACATTTTTGTCAAGAATAAAACAATTTACATGCAAGATCAAAAGTGAAAAATTATTATAAAACTAAAATCATTAAATTCATTGTATTTTAGAAATTGTTTCAATAACATTCATAAACAAAGAACTATTTAGAAAACATAACAAAAGACTATACTTACAATCACAACAAAAAATATGAAAAAATATGGGAAAAAATGGAAGCAGAAATGCTGTCAAGTCAGGAACATGAGGCAGAGGATACAAAATAAAGGAACTGCCTCAAGCATAGAGTAACTACAAACCTACCTACTTACTGAAGGATAACATTCAGTTCCCTGTTGCTGCTTAGCTCCGAGGTTGGAAAATGGAGATTTTTCTCCCTCTCTGCCAGACTGATAATAAAGGAAGGGAAAATTCCTGTGCAACTGTAAAGCAGGTAAACTTAAGAGACTTGGTTGCACATTACACATGTGAAAGGGCAGAATACTAGCCTTTTGGGTAACTTAGGAGAAAAAGAGAAGTCCCATTAAGCAAATGATGTTGAAGGTCAGATTAGGCTGCCAAAGTACATCCAAAGAGAAATGAAAAAGAATTTGATTCCACAACAATAAAGGGCTTCAATATGAAAAACAGATGCATTCATATACAAGAATTGGTAAACTTTTTTCTTAACGTGTCAGATAGTAAATGTTTTAGGCTTTGTGGGTCATACAGTCTTTGATGCAACTATTCAAGTTTGCCATTATAATGTGAAAGCAATCCTACACAAGATGTAAATGACTGGGTGTGGCTATGTTTTAATAAAACTGTATTTTCAAAAATAGGAGGCAGGCTTACAAACCATAGTATAGTTTTCTGATGATCCCTGTTCTAGATCAGAGTACTCATTTTCTTTCCCTAACATTACCCTTTCTTTAAAAAGCAAGTCAAGGAAGAACTAGCCTACCACTAAAAATGAGAAGGGGCTAAAACCAGATCTATAAGATGTATTACAAAAGAAAAAACGTAAAAGAAACATGATATAAAGAAAGCAGAAAAAAGGCACCAGCTAAAACAATTATGGCACACAGTAAATGAAAATGTTGGCTATTTCCACAAATGGCAAAGCTTAATGATAATAAATCTATAAATCAAGAGCTGAAAATATAAACAAATGAGGTGAAAATAAGAAAACAGAAAGGGATAGGTGAAAAAAATAAGTGGTAGAACCAAGGAAAGAAATGGAAGAGAAAAATAAAACCAAGCAAAATGAAGAATACCATGCAAATGTGGGGGGAAAGAGACTAGGTAGTACTTTTAGTATTGAAATTATGGTACAGTAGCCTCACAGTGAAGAATAAGCTAATGGTAAAACAAATTCTGATGTATCACTGGGCTTACATAAAGTAGCATAAATCTCTAAGACCACCACAACACACTCCACCAACCACACCTGAATACAATACACTAAAAAATGAATAAAACAAAAACAAACAAGTATTAGGCAAAATCAGGTCTGCAAGAGGGTTTTAGAAAGCAAGTGGGAAGATGAATTTGACTTGACTTCCTAGACAAATGAAAGCCTATTAATTGAAGCATAAGCTTCGGGCCCAGGAATAAGGAAAAGAAGATCAACTGAGGTTCCTACAAAAAGCCAGCATATTCAAAGAATGGTCAACTGGTCTTCACTTGGTAATGGCTGTTGGCATCTATCAGAAGCACATAGGAATCATCTTTGGAAGAATGCAACCCCAATTTAGGACAACAAGATTATTGCAAAAAGGTTTAAAAATGCTGAATTCACAATCAGCAGTCATCAAGCATGTGAAAAATCAAATACAATAAGCAAATCATTAAAACAATATATTTAAACCTGAGGACATAAAATATTAGAATTGTCAGATACAAAAAACAGAACAGCTACATAGAATATCTTGAAAAAAGCAAAGGATAAAAACACAAACATGAACAAGCCACAGAAATCAGGGGTGAGAAAGACATAGGAGAAAAAAAGCCAAAAAAAGAAAAGCAAACGAGATAAAAGATGAATAGACACAGTTGAAGACGGAATGAGTAAATCTGAAGATATCTAAGGTAATTACTGAGAACTCAACACAGAAAGGTATCTAAGGTAATTACTGAGAACTCAACACAGAAAGGGAGACATAAAATAGTAAAGGAAATGAAAAAAAATATGGAGGAAAAAAGATCTAGCCTCTGTCTTTAGGAGTCCCAGAAGGAGATGTAGAGAGAATGAAGGAAGTCAATATCTGATGATGTTGGCTAAGAAATCTACAGCGTTAAGGAAGACAAAAATAAGAGCATCATGGGAAATGTTATACTAATAGACTGGAAAATACAGATGAAACAAGTTGTTAAATAGACTACCTTGGAACATCAGTGTATAGTAAAACTTACAGATACAGAGCAAACAAGTATTTATGGAAATTAGGTTGTTCAACTCTGTAAAAATTAATTTGAAAACCAGAATTAAGTAGGTAATTTTCTAGAACAATATAACCTCTTACCAAAAACTAATGCCAAAAGATACAAAACACCTATAGAGAACAGTATAAAGTAACAATGGATAAAAGCTGTCAAGAGCACTTTACCTCAATAACCCACAAGGTCCAAACAGGTGAACAAGTACGATAAACCAAAATTTTAAGGGAGTTATATGCTATTACAAGTACTCCAGAAGAAGGAGAAATGGCTGTAAATTCTAATTATAAACCAGTGTAACAGTGCATCCAAAGCCTGAAAAAGTTTGAACAATTATTTAAATTCATAGTAAAAATGTAAGCATGAGTAATTATGAAGAAGTATGAAGACATAATTCACCTATATACATGAATGAAAAAATCATAGGATAATCTCTTGTAAGGAAAGATTATTTTAACTAAATGAACATTAAAAAAAAACTTAAGGTTCCAAAAGTACCTCAAAGAGGAATGTCCAACTGTGAAAAAACACTGGAAAAAGATACAAAAGATAAAAGGCTTCTCACATCAATATAGTCATATGAATTAAAAATTCAACAGATAAACAGGCAAAAGACATAGGCCATTTATAAAGAAATACAGAGCTTAAACATATGAAAACATCCTCGATTTCACTCATAATAAAAGAAATACAAATTCAAACAAATTGGGAAAGTTTTTAAAAATGCTAAGACTATGTCGGCAGAAATCCCTGGTAGAAATAAAAATGTAGTTTCTTTGGAGAGCAAAAAAAGACTTGGCACTATCTACTACCAAATTAGAAATATATGCACATATGTGTATATACATATTGCCTATATGTGTATGTATATGTATGTGGGTCTATGTGTGTGTATAAATACATGTGCAGACAACTGTGTGCACAAATACATGGCAAATGCAACAGAAAAATAAAACTATGAGAAAAGTATCACTGACTTGAAAACTTACTGAAAAATAAAACTATGAGAAAAGTATCACTGACTTGAAAACTTACTGAGTAAAACAGCTGTAGCCATTACTGAAGTATGAAAGCAAAATCTAAAAATACAGTGGGAAATGTAACTAAGTACAAAATAAAATACTAAGGCATTTATAATAGAAGGAAGAAAAGAAAGTTTTTAACATAAATGTCAACAGTTTAGTTGAGCAACTGGCTATGTGAATATGCGAATGCAAAATGAAAGAATCCTATGTAACAAGGTGGGCAGAGAGACTGAAGATGCTAGTAACAGAATGATTGTCAAAGTAAAGCTGGAAATGAATTAGGAAATGCTAACACACAGATAAAAAGGCCAACTAATCCTTTAAGTTCTGTGGAAAGAAGAATGTTATCTAGAAAAGACATCTTAGGTTAGTAAATTATTCACATAGACTATTATTACTTAAAAGTCTACAGTCTCTAGGAAAATATATTTGGAGAACATTTCAGAGGGGTCAACTAGTCATGGGTTAACCATTAAAGAGTTCTGGCCCCACCTCACCTGTCTGTTCCCTCCCTAACTAACCTGGATAGTGTCTCCTTAACACTTCTTCCTCCACCACCCAAGGCTCCTCTTCTTGCTCCAACTTGAAAATCACATCAGGTTTGGTAAATGGACAGCCTGTCAAGGGAAGTAACATAAGATTTGGGCATAAACACCAGGAACAAAAAAATCATTCAACATCTCAGAACACACACACAAAAAAAATTTTTTTAAATCATTCAAGAATTGACACTGGCCCAGGGAAACCAGGCTTTCTGAAGGACAAGGACATGGTTTGTGGGGATGCTGCCCCTGAAACATAAGGGGGATGACCATTTGTTTTGAAAGCTGCAGCACATATATTCATGTAAGCAAAGGCACCTCAAGGCGAAACCAGTCTAACATTTAAAGGTTCCACATATTTCAGAAATTTGGGGGAAAAGTATTTTACTCCCAGAATTTGAGTTATACAAGAAACTACCCTTACCCACTGTGATTAAGTTGTTATAGTTTTCTAGCATCACATTCCGGTACAGGTTCCTCTGAGCAGGATCCAACTGCTGCCACTCTTCCTGGGTGAAGTCAATAGCCACATCTTTGAATGTCACTGTTCCCTGTAACAACATACTCCTACTTAATCTGAAGTCATCCATTTTAAATGATGTAGAAAACATACTGAACCATGTTCTCAGAGTATCCAAAGGTAAGAGATCATTTAAAATTTTATGGGGTTTTGTTATTTTCTAAACAAACAACAACATAAAAAACCCAACATATTAACAACATTCTATCAGTCTGTGTTCATTCACAGAATCAGCAAGCATGTATCTTAAATACAAATTATACTGAGTGTGGAAAATGGGAGGAATATGGAACTCACTAGATGCTTGTGACTCATTAAGGTAGGCAAAGATGAAAACTGGATTTGGGTGGAAGCAGAAATAGGGAGAGAATGATATACACAATTTTGAAGTACAGTAGCAGCTGGATGTATTGTTCATTAGATCAAGAGAAATTTAGAAAAATGAGGATGTTTTGTTCATAAGCCTATAATAAGTGTATGCAGCCATGAAAATGGGAAAATGAGAAATGCTAACTTTGTTAGCAAACAACAGATAAATAAAAACAATTAAAAAAAGATTAACAAAGTTTTTTAAATGGTCTGAACCAGAATCACAACTAGAAGCATGAGAAAAGAGTATCAAGAAAGCTTTAGAGTAAGTTCAGAAATGAGGTACCAGCGACAAGTTTTATGAGAGCAATATGATTTGTATATAGAAATATAATGCAATCTTCCTAGTTAAAAACTATATCAAGAACTAATGATGTACTATACGGTGGCCAAATGAACATAATAAAAAATAATAATACCTGAATAATAATAAAATATAAAAATAATAATATAAAAATAATAATAAAAAACCTGAAATGTTCAAAAGATTAACAGAGGAAAAAAATCTTCAACAGCAACAGAACAAAGAGGTCTGTCCAAACTTGCTACCCTTTGAGGAATTTCTATGAGAGACTGGGTGAGATGAAATCACCAGGAGCTAATTCACAATCCATGTTTTTAAGAATTTATTTGTAGATCTAAAAGGACCCTATGAATATGAACATCTACTAACACAAAGGGTTCAGAGTAGGCTTTAGGATTGAAATCCTCTTTTGGAATCCTTTCTAATAAGTATCAAGACCTTTGAAATAAACAGGTTTAAGAAACCAAAGGCCATATGCCTGAATAAGATATCTCTCATTTGTTTCCCTGACTCAACAACTTGATTTCCATCTATGGACAAAAGTGCTTTTGTGGGAGCTGTCAGAGCACCATACACCAAGAGGCTAAGGAGGAGACTCGCCTACTCATGCTTGGGGTAACAGGCATTTAAGAGCTCAGCTCTAGGTGTGGATTTTGTAATGACCCATGAACCAATCTACCCCTCTTGGCTGAGGTCCTGGACCTTTGGAAAATACTGTCTTAGACAATCACCCATTTCTCTTATGTCCCAGCATATTGCTGAGAGAAAAAAAAATATGAGTTTGGACTTATCACCCATTTCTCTTATGTCCCAGCATATTGCTGAGAGAAAAAAAAATATGAGTTTGGACTTATCACAGGGGATAAGAAGAACAGTGTGATTTTACTCACATCACCTATCTCCCAAGGTAGCACAGTTTAGGACCATGAGGGATGTTCATGGCCAATGAACTTATTCATGGAGGAAAGTGAGAATGTATGAGTGAGCACTTGGTTTCCTAGCTGCGTGGGATAGAGCCAAAGTGGCTTATTTCTCTTTCACTGCATCCAGAGTACTTAATTCTGAGCTGCATGCCTGGAGGGTAGAATGAGTCTGGGAGAATAGCAGATAAAGAATCTCATAAGGTATTAAAGGGATCCAGATCTTACTGTGTTGCAAACTCCACTAAGAAGACTGCTCATGAGCTGCTCCATGTTTTTTGCCTACAGATCCCCCTCACCCGTGGGCACCCTCAGAGTTCTGCAGACCTCATCTCCACAAACTCCCACCCCACAGCAGAGATCCAGTCTGAATGCAGGCAAGGAAGAGACCAGAAACGTGAGTTTTAGTGCTGCCTTTGGAGGCTGTCAGCAAGCAACCTAGTGTGCTGTAGGATGAAGAGAAGGTAGACAAGCTTAAGAATTCTGCTACAAGAAAGAGCAAGAACAGTGGGGCAGGTGTATTAATAGAAGTTCTTAGAAAGCCTCAGAATCCCTAGCGGTGCTGATGAAAGTTATTTCTTTTCTTCAGGAGAGAAATTAACTACTTTCAAGTAGTTAATGACTGGAGGATGTGAGAGCTACTTCAGATGTGAAGATAGCAAGGCAGAAACTTCAAGGAATATGAAGAAAATCAAGGAAACATGATACTGCCAAAGGATCACAATAATCTATCAGTAACTGATCTCAAAGACATGGAAATGTGATTTTCCCAATAAATATTTCAAAGTAGCTGTTTTAAGGAAACCCAAAGAGCTACAAAAAACACAGAAACATATCTTGATATTAGGAAAACAGAAACATATCTTGATATTAGGAAAACAGACATGAACAAAATCAAAATTTCTCAGAGAAATCATAAAAAAGAACCAAACATTCTGGAGCAGAAGAATATAATAAATGCTCTTGCACTAAAGAGCATCAACAACACAAAGGATTAAGCAGAAGAAAGAATCTGTGAGTTAGAAGACAGAACTATAAATTATCTGTTCAGAGAAGAAAAAGAGTGAAGTCTACATGAATCATGGTGCATCATCAAACAAAACTATATTCACATTATGAAATCTCAGAATGTGAAGACTGAGAAAAAAAGGCAGAAAGCCTATTTAAAGAAATAATGCCTGAAAACTTCCAAATCTGGAGATTGTATTATCCAAGTTCATAAAGCTCACAACTCTTGAGATCAAGAGCTGAAGCATACTCTACTGACAGAGCCAGCCAGGTACCCACCACTGTATACTTTAAACTAACACAATATTATATGTAAATTATATCTCAATAAAGCTGAAAAATATTTTTTTAAAAAGCAAAGTGCCAAAGTTTTAAGATCCTGAAATTCAGGGAGTTCTTGGGAATTCTCTTTAATGGGGTTAATCACCAACCTAAGCTTGAACAAAGCACCTGGTTAAGAAGTAGGGCCGAGGAGAAAACACAATGCAGAAAGCTGGTCCTAGCGGGCGCCTTGGTGGCTCAGTGGGTTAAGCCACTGCCTTCGGCTCAGGTCATGATCTCAGGGTCCTGGGATCGAGTCCCGCATTGGGCTCTCTGCTCAGTGGGGAGCCTGTTTCCTCTCTCTCTCTCTCTCTGCCTGCCTCTCCATCTACTTGTGATTTCTCTCTGTCAAATAAATAAATAAATAATCTTTAAAAAAAAAAAAAAAAGAAAGAAAGCTGGTCCTAGCATAATAGTTTCACTAATCACATAGAAGGACAGAACCATGTAAGATGAATTCTTGATAATACTGCCTCAGCCTCATATTTCTCCTAAGATGTATCAATAAACTAGTAAATAAAATTTAAAAACAAACACCACAGATTTGGCAAGAAAATCCTAACTGCACCCAACTCAAGAGCGAGAGAATTCAAAAAGAAATAATTAAATCATTTGAAAATACTTAATATAATTTTGCAAATGTGAAAATAGCCTAAAAATGAGAAATCTAGACCTTATATACATAAATCTCCAGATTTAAAAGTTTCTATTTTATTTATTTATTTGTCAGACAGAGGATGCAGGACTTGAACCCAGGGCCCTGGGATCATGACCTCAGCTGAAGGCAGACACTTAACTGAGTCCCCCAGGCGACCCTAAAAGTTGATGTTTTAAACATAAATAATGGGGGCGCCTGGGTGGCTCAGTGGGTTAAAGCCTCTGCCTTCGGCTCAGGTCATGATCTCAGGGTCCTGGGATCGAGTCCCGCATCGGGCTCTCTGCTCAGTGGGGAGCCTGCTTCCTCCTCTCTCTCTGCCTGCCTCTCTGCCTACTTGAGATCTGTCAAATAAATAAATAAAATCTTAAAAAAAAAACCATAAATAATGAAGCAGGCAAACACAAACCCTATCTACCCTGCTAGCACTGCCTGCCCCAACCCGACGTCCCCCTGCCAACCTTCCCCACCCAACTCATCCACTTCAGTAGGCATTCCTCTAAAGCAGCTCCTACCTCCTTACCCTTGGCAGGTAGCCTTGGACAGAAATGTGCCACTCCCAATGGATTCCTGCTCTGGGGAGGAGGACCGATAACAGCACACACCAGTGCACATGCAGTTCCTGAAGCAGGGTCTCTTAGTTGGTTGTACAGGGAGCAAACCCTGCCCTTCAGTGCACCTGCAGCTGTGACAGAGAGGCTAATTGTAGACAGGTAGGCTAAAAGTTGGCCCTACCCACCAATAAGCACATGTTGGTGGTAGCCAGGCCCCCTCCACAACTCAGGGAGCAAATTCTGCTCAATATGCCCACAAAAAGCAAAGCAGGGAGTGCCTTGGTGGCTCAGTCAGTTAAGTGTCTCCCTGCTCAAGCCTGCTTCTCTCTCCCTCTACCACATCCCGTTTGTGCTTTCTCTCTCCCTGTCAAATAATTTAAAAAAAAAAAAAAAAAAGCAAATCGGGTCATTGCAGCTGGCTTGGCTGAAGGCAAATACAGTTCAGGCACAAGAGGAGGGAGCATGAAACCCACACAGGGGACACCAGTGGAGTACCTGGTTCGCATGAAACCTACACAGGGGACACCAGTGGAGTACCTGGTTCTGGTCACCAGTAGGGATTGCATTACATGGAACCACAGGACCTTCATAAGCCTCAACTTTCAAGACCAGGAGATGTAGATAACCTACATAGTACACAAAAAACATACACAGAAAATCAGACAAAAGGAGATAGAAGAGTATGTCCCAAATGGAAGTACAAGACAAAATCAGAGTTAAAAAGCTAAACTAAATGGAGATAAGCAATATGCCTGAAAAAGAATTCAAAGTAATGATCATAAAGATTCTGACAGGACATGAGAAAAGAGTGGATGAACTCAGAATTCAGCAAAGGCATAGAAAATATGAAAAAGAACCAATCAGAGCTGAAGAATTCAACAACTGATATAAAAAAATACTAGAGGACATTAACAGATTAGAGGATGCAGAAGAATGGATCAGTGATCTGGAAGAAATGAAATGAGATGAATGCAAAATAAAAATAATGAGGAGGAGGAAGAAGTGGAAGAGGAGGAGAAAAAGAAAAGAAAGAAGAAAAGTGAAGAAGAAAGATATAAGAAAGAAGCAGATGCAGAAGAAGAATAGGTTAAGGGAACTCTGCAACGTCATTAAGAGAAATAACATTTGTATTACAGATATCTGAGAAGGAATGGGGGTAGGGCAGAAAACTTCAAAGAAATAATAGCTGAAAACTTCCCTACTGTGGGGAAGGAAACAGCCATGTCCAGGAGCTGCAGAGAGCCCCAAACAAGATGACCCCAAGTAGGTCCACACCAAGACACACAATTATAATGGAAAAAACCTGATACAGAGAGAATTTTAAAGCAGCAAAAGACAAGAAAAGTTACATAACAAGGGAAACCTCAGAAAGTTATTAGATGATTTTTCAGCAGAAACTTTGCAGGCCACAAGAAAGTGGCAAGAAATATTCAAAGTGCTGAAAGGGAAAAACCTACAACCAAGAATACTCTATCCAGCAAGGTTATCATTCAGAATAAAAAGAGAGATAAAGAGTTTCCCAGACCAAAAAAAAAAAAAAAAAAAAAGTTAAAGGAGCTCATCACCATTAAACCATCTCTATAAGAAATGTTAACAAGAAATCTTTAAGTGGGAAAAAAAGGCTAAAACTAGGGGTAAGGAAATTATCTAAGAAAAAAATTCACACGTAAAAGCAAATGTATAATAAAGGTAGTAGATTAATCACTTAAAAGTCCAGTACAGAAATTAAAACGTAAAAGTAGCAACATTGATTATATCTATGAAAGTTGGTCAAGGGACACAAAAGTAAAAGATGTAAAATATGACATCATTATATATATAAAATGTCGAGGCAGAGTAAACACTCAGATCTTTCAGAATGTGTTCAAACTTAAGCAACAACTTAATATACACTGCTATACACAAAAGATGTTATATATGAACCTAAAGATAACCACTAATCAAAAATCTATAATACATACACAAAACTAAAGGGAAAAGACCCCAAGAATAAGACCAAGAAAAACCCCATCAAACCACACAGGAAGAGATCTGTTTAAGAAAAAACAGAAGATCTAAAAGTAAGAAAACAACAAAATGGTAATAAGTACATACCTATCAATAATCCTTTAAATGTAATGACTAAATGCTCCAATCAGAAGACACAAGGTACTAAATGGATAAAAAACCCAATACCTATCTATATGCTATCTATAACAGATTCACTTCAGACCTAAGGAAACACAGAGACGGAAAATGAACAGATGAAAAAACATATGCCAGGATACCAATACTTATATAAACAGAACAGACTTAAAAAAAGACTAGCAAGAGACAAATAAGGGTACTGCATAATGATAAAGGGATAAATGCAAGTGGAGGATATAACAATTGTAAATATCTACATACCCAATACATATATAAAAGACATTAACAGACATAGAGAAATTGATAATAATACAGTAGTATTAAAAGGCTGTAACAACCCACTTAAACCAATGGATAGATCAAACAAAAAATCAACAAGGAAACAGTGGCTCTGAATGACACATTAGACAAGATGGACCTGACAGATACAGAACATTACTTCCCCAAACAGCAGAATACACATTATGTTCAAGGGGGCATGAAAAATTCTCCAGGACAGATAATATTTAGACATCAAAAGAAGTCTCAATAAATATAAGAAGACTGAAATCACATAAAGCATCTTTTCTACCTCAATATGAAATGAAAACAAAATAAAAAAACTGGGAAAAACAAACACATGGAGGCTAAACAACAGGTTATTAAACAACCAATGGGTGAAAAAAGAAGCCAATGAGGAAATTTAAAAATATATGGAGACAAATGAAAATGAAAACACTGCAGTCCAAAATTTGGGGGATTTTGAAAAAGCTGTTAGAAAAGAGTTTATTGTGATACCAGGCCTACGTTAAGAAACAAAATTCTCAAACAATCTAACCTTATACCTAGGAGTTTGGAAAACCACAACAAATGAAACCTAAAGCCAGCAGAAGAAAGGAAATGATAAAGATCAGAACAAAAATAAAGGATATAGAAACTAAAAGAACAGGAAAGATAATTGAAACCAGGAGCTGGGTCATTGAAAAAATTAATAAAATTGATAAACCTCTAGCTAAATTTACCACAGAAATCACAAATACATAAAATCACAAACCAGGGAGGAAAAATAACAATGAACACCACAGAAATACAAACCAGGGAGGAAAAATAACAATGAACACCACAGAAATACATATAATTATAGGAGAATTATTATGAAGACTATATGCCAACAAATTGGAGAACCTGGAAGAAATGGATAAATTCCTCCAACATATAAACTACCAAAACTAAAACAGGAAGAAACAGAAAACCTGGATAGTAAAACAAAAACAAAAACAGCAAAGAAGTCGAATCAGTAATCAAAAACTCCCAACAAAGAGTAAGTCCAGGGCCACATGCCTTCAGAGGTGAATTCTACTAAACATTTATTTTTTTTTAAGAGTTTGTTTATTTATTTATTTGAGAGAGAGACAGTGAGAGAGAGCATGAGCGAGGAGGTCAGAGAGAGAAGCAGACTCCCCATGGAGCTGGGAGCCCAATGCGAGACTCGATCCCAGGACTCCAGGATCATGACCTGAGCCGAAGGCAGTTGTCCAACCAACAGAGCCACCCAGGCATCCCTCTACCAAACATTTAAAGAAGAGTTAATACCTATTCCTCTCAAACTATCCCAAAAAGTAGAAGAGGAAGGAAAACTTTCAAATTCATTATATGAGGCCAGCATTACCCTGAATCAGATAAAGTCATCATTAAAAAAGAGAACTACAGGCCAATATCCCTGATGAACATAGATGCAAAAATTCTCAACAAAATACAAGCAAACCAAATCCAACAATACATTTAAGGTATCATTCATTATGATGAAGTGGGAACCATTCCTGGGTTGCAAGGGCAGTTCAATATTCACTAATCAATCAACATGATACATCACATTAATAAAAGAAGGCTAAGAACCACATGATCATTTCAGCACATGCTGAAAAAGCATCTGAACCAAGTATAGCATCTATTCACTAAACACACTCAACAAAGTAGGATTAAAGGGAACATACCTCAGCATAATAAAGGCCACACATGAAAAACCCACAATACCCTAAATGAGTAAAAACTCAGAGCTTTATCCTGTACTGTCAGGAACAAGACAGGGATGTCCACTCTCACCACTTTTATTTAACATATTACTGGAAGTCTATGAGACAACAAAAAGAAATAAAAGGCATCCAAACTGGTATGGAAGAAGTAAAACTTTCACTATTTATAGATGACATGATACTACATAGAGAAAACCCAAAGACCACCAAAAAACTGCTGGAACTGATAAACGAATTCAGCAAAACCACAGGATACAAAATCAATCAGAAATTTGTTGCATTTCTATACTCCAACAGTGAAGCAGCAGAAAGAGAAATCAAGGAACCAACCCTACTTACAAATTCACAAAAACAGTAAAATACCCGAGAATAAACCTAACCAAAGAGGTAAATGACCTGTACTCTGAAAACTATAAAACAATGATGAAAGAAACTGAAGATGACACAAAGAAATAGATATTCAATGCTCACGGACTGGAAGAACAAATATTGTTAAAATGTCTATATTCCCCAAATATTTAAGGCAATCCCTAGCAAAATATCAACAGCATTTTTCACAGAACTGGAACAAACAATCCTAAAATTTGTATGGAACCATGAAAGACCCAGAATAGACCCAGTTTTGTTTTGAAAACAAAAGCAGAGTTGGAGGCATCACAATTCTGGAGTTCAAGGTTTATTACAAATCTGTAATAATCTTGTCTGTTTCCACAGTTTGGTGATTGTGGACATTGCTGCTATGAACATTGGAGTAACATATGGCCCTTCTTTTCACTATATCTGTATCTTTGGCATTGAGCATAAACAATGAACACTGAACAAGAAACACTGAAAAAATAAAATTAAATTAAAAAAACCCCAAAGCTGTAATAATCAAAACAGTATGGTACTGACACAAGAACAGACAATGGAATGGCTCAGTGGAACACAAGACTCAGAAATGAACCCACAATTATATGGTCAATCTTTGACAAAGCAGGAAAGAATACCCAATAGTTAAGACAGTCTTTTCAACACATGGTGTTGGGAAAACTGGACATCAAAATGCAAAATGAAAATACTAATTCAAAAAGATATATGCAGGAGCACCTGGGTGGCTCAGTGGGTTAAGCCTCTGCCTTCAGCTCAGATCATGATTTCAGGGTCCTGGGATTGGTTTCAGGGTCCTGGGATCAAGCCCCACATCAGGCTCTCTCCTCAGCAGGGAGCTGCTTCCCCTGCCCTCTGCCTGCTGCTCTGCCTGCCTGTGATCTCTCTCTCCGTCTGTCAAATAAATAAAATCTTTTAAAAAAATGTATGCACGCCTGTGTTTACTGCAGTCTTCTTTATAATAGCCAAGATACCAGAGTTCGCTGATAGATGAATAGATTTAAAATTGTGATATATATACAAACATACATGATGGAATATTAATCAGCCATAAAAAATGAGATCTCGCCATTTGCAAAAATATAGATGCATCCAGAGGGTATTAGTGAAATAAGCCAGAGAAGGAAAGACAAATATCAGCTGATTTCACCTCTATATGAAATCTAAAATACAAAACAAATAAACATACCAAAAAAACACCCACGACCCCACAAAATACTCAAATACAAAGAACTACTGGTTGCCAGAGGGCAGATGTGTGGAGGGAATGAGTGAAATAAAGGAGATTAAGAGGTGTGACCTCCCACTTATAAAATAAGTAAGTCACAAAAATGAAGAGTAGAGCCCAGAAAACAAAGTGAATAATTTTATAATATTTTTGTATAGTGATAGGTGGTAACCACTTATCATGGTGAGCAATGAGTAATGTAAGAATTGCTGAATCAGGGGCGCCTGGGTGGCTCAGTGGGTTAAAGCCTCTGCCTTCGGCTCGGGTCATGATCCTGGGGTCCTGGGATCGAGCCCCACATCGGGCTCTCTGCTCTGCGGGGAGCCTGCTTCTGCCTCTCTGCCTACTTGTGATCTCTGTCAGGTAAATGAATAAAATCTAAAAAAAAAAAAAAAAAAAAAATTGTTGAATCAAATACTATACACTTGAAAGGAAACGGCATAGTTTGTCAATTATACTCCAATAATAAAATAAATAAAAGGAAATATGAAACCTACACCCTCTAAAAAGAAAAAGAAGAAATCTGTTAACAGTGTGCTACCGTAGCACAGAACATTACTCTTTTACTCCAGGATGTATTCTTCCCCTTTTACAAAGTTTTGCCTGGGCTCATGGCCTCCTGAAATAAATTATCATTCTTAAATTCCTTGGAAAAGGTATTTTTATATAATAATAATTCTAGACAATGAGATGAAAGTAGAAATATTATGTGTAACTACTGGTAAGTGAGTTTAAAGGGATGAGGTGATACCTTTTTTGTCTTCCTCTTTCCTGTGGAATAGTAAAGGAAATGTGACAGCCAGGTAAATATACATTTGGGCTAATGAAGCAGAAGTGAACTATTAGAGGATGAGATAGAGTAATTATATAGAAGTTTTCTGGTTTCCTATACCTTGGAGACAGAGGACTAGATCTGTTTGTTGGCACCTGAACTTCTACATGAGGGACAAATAAAATTCTGTCCTGTTTAAGCAACTGTTATTTAGGATTGCCATCACAAGCAATCCTAAATAGTTAAATCTACATAGACAGATAAAAATGCTCATGCCAGACAAAGAGCATTTCAAACTACTATCTTTGCAACCATAGAGATATGTTCTAAGATCCCCTTCAACAGAATCAACTTTGAGAAGCATAGTTGGTGGACATCCTCCAGCTGTTATTTCTTTGCTTCTACTATTGAGTTCATGCTTAGACCATGATCTTCCCAAGATACTTCCAGCTAAGACTAACAGTGAGGGTATTAAAGCCTGGACCATTTCTACCTGATGTGAGACTCTTCTGATAGGAAATGTTTGGTTGCTGAACTGGCTAAGGCTTTATCAGCGTTGCATGATGATCTGAGTTACCAGAAGAATCAACAAGCTTAAGAAGAAATAGATTAAAAGAAACTATACAATCAGATGTTTGAAAATGAACACAGACTTAGAAATGTGAAGCAGCAATAAGTATATGAACATAGGTATATATGAACATCAGAAAGAGAGGAAAGGACAAAAAAGAATTAAAAGAAATGGCTGAAAACATCCTGGTTTGATATTTAAAAACCCCCTAATACACAAATCCAAAATAGTCAATGAACCCTAAGCAGGATAAATATGGACAGTCAAACCCAAACACTTCATATTCAAGAGGCTGAAAGGAGAACTCCAGGGAAGATGGTGGAGCAGGAGGACCCTACAAAGACAACTAGAGAACATTCACATCAGTGTAACCCAGAAAATGACCCAGGAAACGTCAGAACAACTCACTACAGCTAAATACAGAGAAGAGGCACCATCAAAGAGGGTAGGAAGGGTAGAGACATAGTTGGGAACTAAACAAACCCCCGGAACCACATTCAAGAGGGAAGGATGCCGCAGACACAGAAAGTGGAGAGAAACGGACTCGCTCACTGGGGAGTCCAGTCAGATGAAGCCCCAGAACATTGGCTTTGAAAACCAAGGGGGCTAAGTTTCAGGTGTTCTTATAGTAAGTGGGACTCAAATCCTGGAACTTGTAAAATCAGCCGGCTCAGCTCTGGGAGAGCTGGGTGAGAGGAAATTGAGCCCCCACCCATAAAGAGAGCACAAAAACCCCTATAGAGATACAACATAGAAATAGCAGTGTGAAAAACTCTGGGGTATAACCGGGGCGGGAGTGGGGGGAGGATTTGTTTACTAATCTTAGAGCATTGTGCTAGAAGGCAGGGATCCTTGAGAGATTTCTCCAGGAATAACAAGAACCAGTATAGTGCTGACAGTTGCTGCCACCTAACTTGCTAATAGGGTGCCCTGCTTCCACATTCTTCTGTGGACATACCCCTTCCAGCCAGGCCTCAGCTCCAGGTCCCATTATATAGCAGACCCACGCAAACCTTGCTAATAGCATACCTCCTGAACTCTTCCTACTTGCTTCTGTGGATTTGCCCCCTGCAAAATGCTTAATGAAAGCCCATCCAAAGCAGTGCCACAAGCCTGTCAGCGTGTAAGCAACCCTTATAGAGGCCAACACCACTCCAAAGTGACTCCTGCCCTGGTTAAAAGGAAAGATATCTACAAGCAATTATCATACTGCCGCCCTAGTAATAGTCTGGGAGCATCAACAGAAGGCACAAGTGTTGGCAACACTGTAAAAAAAAAGTTAAAAAAAAAAATAATAATAAAAATAAACCCTTATGCACTGTTGGTGGGAACACAAACTGTTGCAAACACTGTAGAAAACAGTATGGAGGTTCTGCAAAAAATTAAAAAGTAAGGAGCGCCTAGGTGGCTCAGTGGGTTAAAGCCTCTGCCTTCGGTTCAGGTCATGATGCCAGGGTCCTGAGATCAAGCCCCACATCGGCCTCTTGCTCAGCAAGAAGCCTGCTTCCTCCTCTCTCTCTCTCCGCCTGCCTCTCTGCCTACTTGTGATCTCTGTCAAATAAATAAAACCTTAAAAAAAAATAATCGTTATTACACTACCAGGTATTTACCCAAAGAACAAGAAAATACTAATTTGAAAAGATATATGCAACCCTATGTTTATTGCAGTATTATTTATAATAATCAAATTATGGAAGCAACCCAAGTGTCTATTGATAGATGAATAAAAACGATGTAGTACACACACACACACACACACACACACACAGGAGTACTACTCAGACATAAAAAAGAATGAATTCTTGCCATTTGAAGCAACACAGATGGAGCCAGAGGGTATCATACTAAGTGAAACAAGTCAGTCAAAGACAAATACCATAGGATTTCACTCATATATAAAATTAAGAAACAAAACAAAGAAAAAAAAAAAGACAAACTAAGAAACAGGTCCTTAACTATAGAAAACATACTAATGGTTACCTAAGGGGAGCTGGATGGGGCGGATAGGTAAAATAAGTGAAGGGGATTAAAAGTACATGTATAATTACCACTGAGTGATATACAGAATTGCTGAATTACTGTATTGTACACATGCAACTAATACAACACTGTATGTTAACTATACCGGCATTAAAATAAAATAAAAACTTGGTTCCTGGGGGAAGATGGCAGAGCAGCAGGAGTTTCAACTGGTCCTCTAAAGTGAGCCATATATCTACCAGAACACTCTGAGCAACCATGAAATCAGACTGAAATATAAGATTATACACTTGTGGATCTCCACAGGGCAGAAGACGTCAGTGGAGAGGAAAAGTGGAGTGGGAACGCTCGGACTGATATTAGAGGATAAACAGATGGGGAAGGGAGCCACCAGAAGCAACCCACTGGAAAGTAATACTCCAATATGAAACTGCCCTGTGATTGGGGACCAGAATTAACTTGGAGTCTGGTTAAAAGCACTCAAAAAGAGCAAAAGATCCTAAGGGGCAACTGGTAGAATTGGGCGGTCTCGGGCACAGGCCTAAGCCCATGGAACCAGGACAGCCACCGCAGGTGACCACCCCTGCCAGAGAGTCCAGTGGAGCCTCCAGTCTGAGGTCCCTGAGCTCGTGGCTTTCCACTGCTTGCACCACCAGTCAACTGGGCACACTCCCCCTTCTGGCAGCACCTGAGAGAGCCTAGTGTGGGCACCAGATGGCGGACTCTAGGACCACAGCCTTCCGTGACCCGCCATGGGGTCTGAATGCTACCAGCCCCCACATGAGAGAACCCAGCACAATCTCTGGTCGGGATCCCTTGGTGGCACCCTTCGGTGAACTGAGGGACCACTAGGTCTGAGCACACCCGCTGGTGGGCCTGGACTCCAGACAGTAGTCCTGGCAAAGGCAGCCACTGGAAGCGGGCTCCCTCGCGGTTTTAGTGGCACGGGGGTGCAGAGACAAGCGGGTGCCTCGGGTGACCACTGGGATGATGGTTGCTGGAGGTACAAACCGCCTGTGGGTGGTTGCACTGTTCAGTGGAGTTTGTAGAGGTAAAGTCGGTGTGTTCTGGACCACCCAGAGGGAAACAGTCTAAGGCTTCTCTCTTTTTCTTTACTCTGACCTTCTGAAATGGGGCAAAAAGCTTCAGAAAAACAAATAGCTCCAGAGAACAAAAGCCTGAAAAACTGGTTTCCACAAAGCCCAGCCCAGGGGATAACCTGCAGGGCAACCCAACCCAAGCAAGACAGACAGGAGAACAATGCAACAGGCCTCTCCCTCAGAAGGCACACTGAAAGAACAGGAGGAAAACCACCACAGGGTCCACATAAAACTGTAAAACCCCAACATCAGGGAAAAGCAATATATTAAGCTCCCGGTATTGCCTTAAACCCTGTTTATTTCATAGACACAACTTTTTAAAAAAATTCATTCTCACGCTTCTTATTCTTTTAATTTTTTTAACCTACTTACTATTACAACTAGAGGTTTAATACAACATATTCCATAACTTTTAAAACTGAACTTTTTTCATACATATACCTGTTTCTTTTTCTTTTCTTTTTTTTCCTTAATATACATGTAGATCTAAGTTTCATGGTAATTCTTTTTCCCTACTCAATAATATCTGTAGGGGCGCCTGGGTGGCTCAGTGGGTTAAGCCACTGCCTTCGGCTCAGGTCATGATCTCAGGGTCCTGGGATCGAGTCCCGCATCGGGCTCTCTGCTCAGCAGGGAGCCTGCCTCTTCCTCTCTCTCTCTGCCTGCCTCTCTGCCTACTTGTGATCTCTCTCTGTCAAATAAATAAATAAAATCTTTTAAAAAAAAAATCTCTATATATAAACCAGTTTTAATCTTCCTCTATCTCTGGAAAGTTGAGTCCTTTAACAAAGATATCAAGATACACCCAGGAAGAACCAAAATAACCTTCTGTGCCCACTTCAAGGATTTATAACTACCCTCCCATCTTATTTGTCTGTCAGTGTTTCTGTGTATTTGTTTTTGTTCTGTTATTATACGAATCTTATTCGTGGGGTTCATTTTGGCTGAGTTCTTTTTTTCTTATCATATACTTTTTTCGGTCTTTTTCTTTGTTCATTTTTGTTTATATACCTCATAAATCTTACTTTGGGGGCTCATTCTGGGTAGGTTCTCTCTTCTCTCTCTCTCTCTCTCTCTCTCTTTTTTCCTTTCTTTTTGGTGGTGACTTCTGATCACTCTGAAACTTTCCAGGGTGCACCTTGCCTGGATTGTGGTTCATATATTCAGCTATCCATCCCCTCAGCCACCTCTCATCAGAATATCTAGGAGGAGGAACACCCAATAGAGGAAAAATTCAGAGAATGTGCCCTTTCTCACAGAACTGTTGGGTATGGACATAAACAGTATGTCGAAAAGGGAATTCTGGGTACCAATTATCCAGGCAATGGCTAGGTTGGAGAAAACCATTAGTGACAACACAGAATCTCTAAAAGCAGAGGTGAGAGCCAACCTGGCAGAGGTTAAAAATGCTATCAATGAGATCCTATCTAATCTAAATATTCTAACAGCAAGGGTAACCAAGGCAGAAGACAGAACTATTGATCTAGAGGACAAACTGATAGAGAAAAAGGATCAGGAGGCGGCATGAAACAAACAGCTTAGAAGCCACGAGCCATGAAAACAGAATTAGGGAAATAAATGATACCGTGAAACGTTTTAATGTCAGAATTATTGGGATCCCTGAGGGAGTGGAGAAAGAAGACTATAGAAGATAGAGCTGAACAAATTTTATAAGAAAATCTCCCCAATATGGGGAATTGAACAAGCATTCGTGTCCTAGATAAAGGCAGAAAGGACACCTGCCAAAATCAATGAATCTAGAAAGACCTTCAGACACTTGATTGTCAAATTCATGAATTGTAATTTTAGACAAGAGGTTCTAAGGGCATCCCGGGGAAAGAGATTCCTTACCTACAGAGAAAGGTCTATCAGAATAATGTCAGACCTGTCCACAGAAACCTGGAAAGCCAGAAAGGGGTGGCAAGGCATATTTAGGGCACTAAATGAGAAGAACTTGTAGCCAAGAATACTTTATCCAGCAAGACTGACATTCAAAATGGATGGAGAGATAAAGAGCTTACAAGCCCGGCAAGGTTGAAAAGAGTATGTGACCACCAAGCCAGCACTACAAGAAATCTTAAGGTGGGATATATAAAAGAAGAAAGAACGCAAGAGTGACACAGAACAGAAATTTACAGAAACAATCTACAGAAACAAGGACTTCACAGGCAACATGATGTCAAGAAAAGCTTATCTTTCAATAATCACTCTCAACGTGAACAGCCTAAAGGCTCCCACAAAACAGTACAGGGTTGCAGATCAGATGAAATGACAGGATCCATCTGCATGCTGTCTACAAAAGACATACTTGGAAACTAAAGATACATCCAGACTGAAAGTGAAGTGATGGAGAAGCATCTTTCATGCCAACAGGCCTCAAAAGAAAGCTGGGATAGTGATTCTCATATCAGATAAAATTAGATTTTAAGCTAAAGACTGTAGTCAGAGATACAGAAGAAAACTACATCATTCTGAAAGTGTCTATCCACCAAGAAGATCTAAAAGGTAAATATTTATGCCCCCAATATGGGAGCAGCCAACTACATAAGCCAATTATTAATCAAAATAGTCATATTGATATGAATACATTAATTGGAGGGGATAGTAACACAACACTCTCAATAACAGATCATCCAAGCCGAAAATATATAAAGAAACAAGAGCTTTGAATGACACACTGGGCCAAATGGATCTCATAAATATATACAGAACATTCCACCCTAAAACTGAATACTCATTCTTCTCGAGTGCACACAGAACTTTCTACAGAATAGACCACATACTGGGTCACAAATCAGGGCTCAACCGATACCAAAAGACTGAGATTATTCCCTGAATATTCTGAAACCACAATGCTTTGAAACTGGAACTCAACCACAAGAAAAAGTTTGGAAGGAATTCAAACACTTGAAAGCTAAAGACAAACCTGCTCAAGAATGTTTGGATCAACCAGGAAATCAAAAAAGGACTTAAACAATTAATGGAAACCAGTGAGAATGAAGACACATTGGTCCAAAAACCTATGGGATATGGCAAAGATGGTCCTAACAGGGAAATACATAGCCATCCAAGCCTCACTCAAAAAAACCGAAAAATCCCAAATATACCAGCTCTCTTTACACCTTAAAGAATTGGAAAATCACCAACAAATTAAGCCAGCCCCACACACGAGAAAGGAAATAATCAAGACTATAGCAGAGATCAATGAGTTAGAGACCCGAGATACAGTAGAACACATCAACAAATCCAGAAACTGGTTCTTTAAAAAGAATCAATAATAAGATCGATAAACCACTGGCCAAACTAATCCAAAAGAAAAGACAGAGGATCCAAATTAATAAAATTATGAAGGAAAGGGGAGAGATCAGGACTAACACCAAGGAAATAGAAACAATCATCCGAAATTATTATCAACAGTTATATGCCAATAAGGTAAGCAACCTAGAAGAAGTGGATGCATTCCTGGAAACGTATAAACTTGCAAGACTGAAACAGGAAGAAACTGACAACCTGAATAGACCAGTATCTAGTAACAAGATTGAAGCAGTGATCAAAAACCTCCCAAAAAACAAGAGCCAGGACCTTATGGATTTCCTGGCGAATTCTACCAAACATTCAAGGAAGAAATAATACCTAGTTTCCTCAAGCTGTTTCAAAAAATAGAAACGGAAGGAAAACTTCCAGACTCTTTCTATGAAGCCAGTACAACCCTGATCCCCAAACCAGGCAAAGACCCCATCAAAAAGGAGAGTTTCGACCAATATCCCTGATGAATATGGATGCCAAGATTCTCAACAAGATCCTAGCTAATAAGCTCTAGGAGTACATTAAAAAGATTATCTACCATGACCAGGTGGGATTTATCCCTGGGGATGCAAGGGTGGTTCAACATTCACAAATCAATCAATGTGATAAAACAAAGCAATAAGAGAAAAGAACAACATGGTCCTCTGATGCAAAAAAAGCATATGACAAAATACAGAATCCGTTCCTGATTAAAACTCTTCAAAGCATATGGATAGAGGGGACAATCCTCAACTTCATAAAATCTATCTATGAAAAACCCACAGTGAATATCATTCTCAATGGGGAAAAGCTGACAGTGTTCCCTTTGAGATCAGGAGCACAAAAAGAATGCCCTCTCTCTAGACAAACCATAGAGACTCTTAATGTCACAAAACAAACTGAGGGGGGTGGGGGGAGAGGGAGAGGGTGGTGGGTTTATGGACATTGGGGAGGGCATGTGTTATGGTGAGTGCTGTGAAGTGTGTAAACCTGGCAATTCACAGACCTGTACCCCTGGGGCTAATAATACTTTATATGTTTATTAAAAAAATTAAAATAAATTTTAAAAAAAAGAATGCCTTCTCTTGCCACTGTTGTTCAACATAGTACTAGAAGTCCTAGCAACAGCAATGAGAAAACAAAAAGAAATAAAAGATATTCAAATTTGCAAAGAAGTCAAACTCTCTCTCTTCACAGATTAATGATACTTTATACAGAAAACCCAAAAGACTCCACCCCCAAACTACTAGAACTCATACAGCAATTCAGTAATGTGACAAGACACAAAATCAAGGCACAGAAATCAGTTGCTTTCTTATACGCTAACAGTGAAAATACAGAAGGGAAATTAGAGAATCAATTCCATTTACTATAGCACCAAGAACCATAAGATACCTGGGAATAAACCTAACCAAAGAGGCAAAGGATCTGTACTCAAGGAACTACAGAACACTCATGAAAGAAACTGAAGAAGACATAAAAAGATGGAAAAGCATTCTCTGCTCATGGAAACAAAGGAAACAGTCAACAAAGCAAGAAGGCAACCCATGGAATGGGAAAAGATATTCACAAATGACACTACAGACAAAGGGCTGATATCCAAGATCTATAAAGAATTCCTCAAACTCAACACTCAAAAAACAGATAATCACGTCAAAAAATGGGTAGAAGACATGAACAGACACTTCTCCAAAGAAGACTTACAAATGGCTGACACATGAAAAAATGTTCATCATCATTAGCCATCAGAGAGATTCAAATCAAAACCACACTGAGATACCACCTTACACCAGTTAGAACGGCTAAAATCAACAAGACAGTAAACAAGAGGAGAGGATATGAAGAAAGAATCCTCTTATACTACTGGTGGGAATGCAAGTTGGTGTAGCCACTTTGGAAAACAGTGTGGATATTCCTTAAGAAATTAAAAATAGAGCCACCCTATGACCCTGCAACTGCACTACTGGGTATTTACCTCAAAGATAAAGATGCAGTGAAAAGAAGGGCCATATGTACCCCAATGTTCATAGCAGCAATGGCCACAATCGCCAAACTGGGGAAAGAACCAAGATGCCCTTCAACAGACGAATGGATAAAGAAGATATGGTCCATATATATAATAGAGTATTATGCCTCCATCAGAAAGGATGAATACCCAACTTTTGTATCAACATGGACAGGACTGGAGGAGATCATGCTGAGTGAAATAAATCAAGCAGAGAGAGTCAATTATCATATGGTTTCACTTACTTGTGGAGCACAAGGAATAACATGGAGGAGATTAGGAGTAAGGAAAGGAAAAGTGAACTGGGGGAAATCAGAGGGGGAGACAAGCCATGAGAGACTGTGGACTCTGAGAAATAAACTGAGGGTTTTGGAGGGGAGGAGGTTGGGGGGGTTAGGTGGGCCTGGTGGTGGGTATTAAGGAGGACACGTATTGGATGGAGCACTGGGTATGGTGCATAAACAATGATTCTTGGAACACTGAAAAAATAAACTTAAAGGGGCGCCTGGGTACCTCAGTGGGTTAAGCCTCTACCTTCCACTTGGGTATGATCTCAGGGTCCTGGGATTGAGCCCCATGTCAGGCTCTCTGCTCAGCAGGGAGCCTGCTTCCCCCCTTTTCTCTGCCTGTCTCTCTGCCTACTTGTGATCTCTCTCTCTGTCAAATAAATAAAATCTTTAAAAAAAATTAAATTAAATTTTAAAAAATAAAATAAAACTTTAAAAATGCTAAAAGTAAAGAGAAAAACTTAAAAGCAGCACAAGTTTCAATCCATTATCTATAGACCACAATAGAACTGTTCAGCTGACTTCTCATCTGAAACAATGAAAGCCAAATGGCATTGAGACAATATATTCAAAATACTTAAAAAAAAAAAAGTATCTACTAATAATCTTTTTTTTTTTTTAAGATTTACTTGTTTAACAAAGAGAGAGAGAACATGCACATGGGGGTTTGTGGGGGGAGGCAGGCAGAGGGAGAGTCCCCAGCAGACTCTGTTGCTCAGTGCAGAGCCTGATCCTGATGCAGGGCTTGATCTCATGACCCTGAGATCATGACCAGAGCAAAAACCAAGAGTCAGATGCTTAATAAACTACACCACCCAGGTACCCCTCAAATAATAATGATATATCTAGCAAGGTGATCTTTCAAAAATAAAATGATTATACTAAATAAGCAAGACAGAAAAGGTAACATATTTTATTATTCTACCAATATGAATTATACAGAATAGGCAAATTCATAGAGACAAAATGCAGACTGGTTGTTGCCAAGGGCTAGGGGAAGAATAGGATGGAGGAGTAAATGCTTAATGCATAGGATTTATTTTAGAGTGATGAAAATACTTTGGAGCTAGGTAGAGGTGGTAGATGCACAACACTGTGAATGGCAGAGTGGATGCTGCTGAATGTTCTATTTCAAATAATTTATTCTAGGGGTGCCTGGGTGGTGCAGTGGGCTAAGCCTCTGCCTTCAGCTCGGGTCATAGTCCCAGGGTCCTGGGATCAAGCCCCACATCAGGCTCTCTGCCTGCTCCCCCCTCCCCCTGCCTGCCTCTCTGCCTACTTGTGATCTCTGTCTGCCAAACAAATAAATAAAATCTTTTAAAAAAATAAAATAATTTACTTTATATTCTGTGAATTTCACCTTAAGAAAAGGATTATGAAAAATATTTCCGGTTAAACAGAGAATTCACTGCTAGCAGCTGGCCTCACCAAAAATAATAAAGAAAGTTCCTTAGACTCAAAGGAAGTGACACTAAACATTAACTAAAATCTTCATGAAAAAAAAGTAGCTCAAGTAAAGGACTAACCCAAGCCAAATGCAGAGTACACAGGTTTGTCAATTAATTTTCCTAGGAACTCTGCTCTATGTTTCTGGAGAAATGAACCTACTATTTCCAGATGAAAAACAGATAATATGGAAAGAAAAGCACAAAATAGTCTTCCTCTAGTGGCTAATTTTCTTACTTCTGAATAGATGCACTTTGTCATCAATATCCTGGGACCTTCCATGGCCTTCTTTTATACTATGCCAGGCTTCATATTGGCACTCACAGACTCAAGATGGAGGTTAAATTGGAAGAGGAAAACCTTCTCCCTCCCCTTGGAGACCTGGGATAGAAAAGAAAGACTGGGGCATAGGGAGGTAGGCAGTTATATGTGTGCTCAAAACCCCCCAACTCCAGCACATTCAGGAGGAGTGAGATAGACAGTAGTTAGGAGGGCAAAGTGTCATGGTCAAGTTAGGAGGACTTTAAGTAGCCTCTGGTTCCCATTGTAGCATACATCCTGAGTAGGGTATGACAGGGCTCTTGCAGAAGACAAGAGTACCCCAGACTGTGGGATATATGGAATCCAGCAACTCTTTGAAGGACATGACAGACTCAAGAAATCTATGGAGGAAGCAAGATCCAAAGGAGGACAGTTGAAAAGAAGAGGCTCTTGCACCATGACTGAGATGAAACATAACACAAATTTATCAGCTATAGAATGCCGAGAAAAAGGAGCCAGATAAATCAGATTCAGTAGATACCAGCTAGCACAGATTCATGAAGGGACCAGGGAACATCTTCCTCCCCAAGTCAGAAAGATCTTCTTCCATACCTCAGTCACCACCTTAAAAGAGGACAGGGTACAGACTGACTGAATGACTGAATAATTACTCAAAGAAACAATTTCCTGATGTACTAAGTTTTGAACAGATTGCATTAAAACTAGTTTTCTGTCCCATGCTCATGGATTGGAAGAACAAATATTGTGAAACTGTTTACACTACCTAAAGCAATCTACACATTTAAGTCAATCCCTATCAAAGTACCATCAATTTTTTTTCAAAGAAATGGAACAAATCATCCTAAAGTTTATATGGAACCAGAAAAGACCTTGAATAGCCAGAGAAATGTTGAAAAAGAAAGCCAAAGGTGGTGCCATCACAATTCCAGACTTCAAGCTCTATTACAAAGCTGTCATCATCAAGACAGTATGGTACTGGCACAAAAACAGACATACAGACAAATGAAACAGAATAGAGAGCCCAGAAATAGACCCTCAACTCTATGGTCAATTAATCTTTGACAAAGCAGGAAAGAATGTCCAGTGGAAAAAAGACAGTCTCTTTAACAAATGGTGTTGGGAAAATCAGACAGCCACATGCAGAAGAATGAAACTGGACCATTTCCTTAAACCACACACAAAAATAGACTCAAAATGGATGAAGGACCTCAATGTGAGAAAGGAATCCATTAAAATCCTTGAGAACATAGGCAGCAAACTCTTTGACCTCAGCCACAGCAACTTCTTCCTAGCAACACCACCAAAGGCAAGGGAAGCAAGGGCAAAAATGAACTACTGGGACTTCATCAAGATCAAAAGCTTTTGCACAGCAAAGGAAACAGTCAACAAAATCAAAGACAATGGAAAGAATGGAGAAGATATTTACAAATGACGTATCAGATAAAGGGCTAGTATCCAAAATCTATAAAGAACTTACCAAACTCAACAGCCAAAGAACAAATAATCCAATCAAGAAATGGGCAGAGGGGGGAGGAGTCAAGATGGCGGAGAAGTAGCAAGCTGAGACTGCTTCAGCTAGCCGGAGATCAGCTAGATAGCTTATCTAAAGATTGCAAACACCTGAAAATCCATCGGCAGACCGAAGAGAAGAAGAACAGCAATTCTGGAAACAGAAAAACAACCGCTTTCTGAAAGGTAGGACCGGCGGAGAAGTGAATCCAAAGCGACGGGAAGATAGACCCCGGGGGGAGGGGCCGGCTCCCGGCAAGCAGCGGAGCAACCACGCACAAAATCAGGACTTTTAAAAGTCTGTTCCGCTGAGGGACATCGCTCCAGAGGCTAAACCGGGGCGAAGCCCACGCGGGGGCAGCGTGGCCTCAGGTCCCGCAGGGTCACAGAAGGATCGGGGGTGTCTGAGTGTCGCAGAGCTTGCGGGTATTGGAACGGGAAAGCCGGCTACAGAAACAGAGCCGACAGTAAGCTCACAGCTCGGTGTTACCTTGAACCGATCGCAGGCTCGGTGAGCTCGGAGCGCGGCCGGAGGTCAGGCAGACGGGAATAACTGGGCGCTGTTCTCTGAGGGCGCACTGAGGAGTGGGGCCCTGGGCTCTCGGCTCCTCCGGGCCGGAGACCAGGAGGCCGCCATTTGTGTTCCCGTCCTCCAGAACTCTACGGAAAGCGCTCAGGGAACAAAAGCTCCTGAAAGCAAACCCGAGCGGATTACTCACCCCGGCCCCGGGTAAGGGAGGTGTAATTCCGCCTGGGGCAAAGACACTTGAGAATCACTACAACAGGCCCCTCCCCCAGAAGATCAACAAGAAATCCAGCCGAGACCAAGTTCACCTACCAAGGAGTGCGGTTTCAATACCAAGAAGAGCAGCAGAATTCCAGAGGAGGAGAAAGCCAAGCACGGAACTCATGGCTTTTTTCCTGTGATTTTTTTTTTAGTCTTGCAGTTAATTTAATTTTTTCTTTTCCATTTTTTTTTTCTTTTTCTTCTCGCCTTCGGGTAAAAAAATTTTTTTTTTAACTGTTACCTTTTTCTTTTTTAACGATTTTTTACTAGTTTATCTAATATATATATTTTTTCTTTTTTACATTTTTCTCAGGTGTTTTCTTTTTAAAAAAATTTTTTTTTCTTTTCTTTTTTTTTTCTTTCTTTCTTTTTGAACCTCTTTTTATCCCCTTTCTCCCCAATCACGATTTTGGATCTCTTCTAATTTAGTTAAAGCATATTTTTCTGGGGTTGTTGCCACCCTTTTAGTATTTTACTTGCCCCTTCATTTACTCTTATCTGGCCAAAATGACAAGACGTAAAAATTCAACGCAAAAAAAAGAACAAGAGGCAGTACCGAAGGCTAGGGACCTAATCAATACAGACATCGGTAATATGTCAGATCTAGAGTTCAGAATGACAATTCTCAAGGTTCTAGCCGGGCTCGAAAAAGGCATGGAAGATATTAGAGAAACCCTCTCGAGAGATATAAAAGCCCTTTCTGGAGAAATAAAAGAACTAAAATCTAACCAAGTTGAAATAAAAAAAGCTATTAATGAGGTGCAATCAAAAATGGAGGCTCTAACTGCTAGGATAAATGAGGCAGAAGAAAGAATTAGTGATATAGAAGACCAAATGACAGAGAATAAAGAAGCTGAGCAAAAGAGGGACAAACAGCTACTGGACCACGAGGGGAGAATTCGAGAATTAAGTGACACCATAAGACGAAACAACATTAGAATAATTGGGATTCCAGAAGAAGAAGAAAGAGAGAGGGGAGCAGAAGGTATACTGGAGAGAATTATTGGGGAGAATTTCCCCAATATGGCAAAGGGAACGAGCATCAAAATTCAGGAGGTTCAGAGAACGCCCCTCAAAATCAATAAGAGTAGGCCCACACCCCGTCACCTAATAGTAAAATTTACAAGTCTCAGTGACAAAGAGAAAATCCTGAAAGCAGCCCGGGAAAAGAAGTCTGTAACATACAATGGTAAAAATATTAGATTGGCAGCTGACTTATCCACAGAGACCTGGCAGGCCAGAAAGAGCTGGCATAATATTTTTAGAGCACTAAACGAGAAAAACATGCAGCCCAGAATACTATATCCAGCTAGGCTATCATTGAAAATAGAAGGAGAGATTAAAAGCTTCCAGGACAAACAACAACTGAAAGAATTTGCAAATACCAAACCAGCTCTACAGGAAATATTGAAAGGGGTCCTCTAAGCAAAGAGAGAGCCTACAAGTGGTAGATAAGAAAGGAACAGAGACCATATACAATAACAGTCACCTTACAGGCAATACAATGGCACTAAATTCATATCTCTCAATAGTTACCCTGAATGTTAATGGGCTAAATGCCCCTGTCAAAAGACACAGGGTATCAGAATGGATAAAAAAACAAAACCCATCTATATGTTGCCTCCAAGAAACTCATTTTAAGCCCGAAGACACCTCCAGATTTAAAGTGAGGGGGTGGAAAAGAATTTACCATGCTAATGGACATCAGAAGAAAGCAGGAGTGGCAATCCTGATATCAGATCAATTAGATTTTAAGCCAAAGACTATAATAAGAGATGAGGAAGGACACTATATCATACTCAAAGGGTCTGTCCAACAAGAAGATTTAACAATTTTAAATATCTATGCCCCCAACGTGGGAGCAGCCAACTATATAAACCAATTAATAACAAAATCAAAGAAACACATCAACAACAATACAATAATGGACAGGTCATCCAAGCAAAAGATCAGCAAGGAAATAAAGGCCTTAAACGACACACTGGACCAGATGGACATCACAGATATATTCAGAACATTTCATCCCAAAGCAACAGAATACACATTCTTCTCTAGTGCACGTGGAACATTCTCCAGAATAGATCACATCCTCGGTCCTACATCAGGACTCAACCGGTATCAAAAGATTGGGATCATTCCCTGCATATTTTCAGACCACAATGCTCTAAAGCTAGAACTCAACCACAAAAGGAAGTTTGGAAAGAACCCAAATGCATGGAGACTAAACAGTATCCTTCTAAAGAATGAATGGGTCAACCGGGAAATTAAAGAAGAATTGAAAAAAATCATGGAAACAAATGATAATGAAAATACAACGGTTCAAAATCTGTGGGACACAATAAAGGCAGTCCTGAGAGGAAAATATATAGCGGTACAAGCCTTTGTCAAGAAACAAGAAAGGTCTCAGGTACACAACCTAACCCTACACGTAAAGGAGCTGGAGAAAGAACAAGAAAGAAACCCTAAGCCCAGCAGGAGAAGAGAAATCATAAAGATCAGAGCAGAAATCAATGAAATAGAAACCAAAAAAACAATAGAACAAATCAACGAAACTAGGAGCTGGTTCTTTGAAAGAATTAATAAAATTGATAAACCCCTGGCCCGACTTATCAAAAAGAAAAGAGAAAGGACCCAAATAAATAAAATCATGAATGAAAGAGGAGAGATCACAACTAACACCAAAGAAATACAAACTATTATAAGAACATACTATGAGCAACTCTACGGCAATAAATTTGACAATCTGGAAGAAATGGATGCATTCCTAGAAACATATAAACTACCACAACTGAACCAGGAAGAAATAGAAAGCCTGAACAGACCCATAACCAGTAAGGAGATTGAAACAGTCATTAAAAATCTCCAAACAAACAAAAGCCCAGGGCCAGACGGCTTCCCGGGGGAATTCTACCAAACATTTAAAGAAGGACTAATTCCTATTCTCCTGAAACTGTTCCAAAAAATAGAAATGGAAGGAAAACTTCCAAACTCATTTTATGAGGCCAGCATCACCTTGATCCCAAAACCAGACAAGGATCCCACCAAAAAAGAGAGCTATAGACCGATATCCTTGATGAACACAGATGCGAAAATACTCAACAAAATACTAGCCAATAGGATTCAACAGTACATTAAAAAGATTATTCACCACGACCAAGTGGGATTTATTCCAGGGCTGCAAGGTTGGTTCAACATCCGCAAATCAGTCAATGTGATACAACACATCAATAAAAGAAAGAACAAGAACCATATGATACTTTCAATAGATGCTGAAAAAGCATTTGACAAAGTACAGCATCCCTTCCTGATCAAAACTCTTCAAAGTGTAGGGATAGAGGGCACATACCTCAATATCATCAAAGCCATCTATGAAAAACCCACCGCAAATATCATTCTCAATGGAGAAAAACTGAAAGCTTTTCCACTAAGGTCAGGAACACGGCAGGGATGTCCATTATCACCACTGCTATTCAACATAGTACTAGAGGTCCTAGCCTCAGCAATCAGACAACAAAAGGAAATTAAAGGCATCCAAATCGGCAAAGAAGAAGTCAAATTATCACTCTTCGCAGATGATATGATACTATATGTGGAAAACCCAAAAGACTCCACTCCAAAACTGCTAGAACTTATACAGGAATTCAGTAAAGTGTCAGGATATAAAATCAATGCACAGAAATCAGTTGCATTTCTCTACACCAACAGCAAGACAGAAGAAAGAGATATTAAGGAGTCAATCCCATTTACAATTGCATCCAAAACCATAAGATACCTAGGAATAAACCTAACCAAAGAGACACAGAATCTATACTCAGAAAACTATAAAGTACTCATGAAAGAAATTGAGGAAGACACAAAGAAATGGAAAAATGTTCCATGCTCCTGGATTGGAAGAATAAATATTGTGAAAATGTCTATGCTACCTAAAGCAATCTACACATTTAATGCAATTCCTATCAAAGTACCATCCATCTTTTTCAAAGAAATGGAACAAATAATGCTAAAATTTATATGGAACCAGAAAAGACCTCGAATAGCCAAAGGGATATTGAAAAAGAAAGCCAACGTTGGTGGCATCACAATTCCGGACTTCAAGCTCTATTACAAAGCTGTCATCATCAAGACAGCATGGTACTGGCACAAAAACAGACACACAGATCAATGGAACAGAATAGAGAGCCCAGAAATAGACCCTCAAATCTATGGTCAACTCATCTTCGACAAAGCAGGAAAGAATGTCCAATGGAAAAAAGACAGCCTCTTCAATAAATGGTGCTGGGAAAATTGGACAGCCACATGTAGAAAAATGAAATTGGACCATTTCCTTACACCACACACAAAAATAGACTCAAAATGGATGAAGGACCTCAATGTGCGAAAGGAATCCATCAAAATCCTTGAGGAGAACACAGGCAGCAACCTCTTCGACCTCTGCCGCAGCAACATCTTCCTAGGAACAACGCAAAAGGCAAGGGAAGCAAGGGAAAAAATGAACTATTGGGATTTCATCAAGATCAAAAGCTTTTGCACAGCAAAGGAAACAGTTAACAAAATCAAAAGACAACTGACAGAATGGGAGAAGATATTTGCAAACGACATATCAGATAAAGGACTAGTGTCCAGAATCTATAAAGAACTTAGCAAACTCAACACCCAAAGAACAAATAATCCAATCAAGAAATGGGCAGAGGACATGAACAGACATTTCTGCAAAGAAGACATCCAGATGGCCAACAGACACATGAAAAAGTGCTCCATATCACTCGGCATCAGGGAAATACAAATCAAAACCACAATGAGATATCACCTCACACCAGTCAGAATGGCTAAAATCAACAAGTCAGGAAATGACAGATGCTGGCGAGGATGTGGAGAAAGGGGAACCCTCCTACACTGTTGGTGGGAATGCAAGCTGGTGCAGCCACTCTGGAAAACAGCATGGAGGTTCCTCAGAATGTTGAAAATAGAACTGCCCTATGACCCAGCAATTGCACTATTGGGTATTTACCCTAAAGATACAAATGTAGTGATCCAAAGGGGCACATGCACCCGAATGTTTATAGCAGCAATGTCCACAATAGCCAAACTATGGAAAGAACCTAGATGTCCATCCACAGATGAATGGATCAAGAAGATGTGGTATATATACACAATGGAATACTATGCAGCCATCAAAAGAAATGAAATCTTGCCATTTGCGACAACATGGATGGAACTAGAGCGTATCATGCTTAGCGAAATAAGTCAAGCAGAGAAAGACAACTATCATATGATCTCCCTGATATGAGGAAGTGGTGATGCAACATGGAGGCTTAAGTGGGTAGGAGAAGAATAAATGAAACAAGATGGGATTGGGAGGGAGACAAACCATAAGTGACTCTTAATCTCACAAAACAAACTGAGGGTTGCTGGGGGGAGGGGGTTTGGGAGAAGGGGGTGGGATTATGGACATTGGGGAGGGTATGTGCTTTGGTGAGTGCTGTGAAGTGTGTAAACCTGGTGATTCACAGACCTGTACCCCTGGGGATAAAAATATATGTTTATAAAAAATAAAAAGTTAAAAAAAAATAAATGGCAGTCTGAGGTAAACAAAAATTAAAATTAAAAAAAAAAAAAAAAAAAGAAATGGGCAGAGGACATGAACAGACATTTCTGCAAAGAAGACATCCAGATGGCCAACAGACACATGAAAAAGTGCTCCACATCACTCAGCATCAGGGAAATACAAATCAAAACCACAATGAGATACCACCTCACACCAGTAGGAATGGCTAAAATTAACAAGTCCGGAAGCGACACATGCTGGCAGGGATCCAGAAAAAGGGGAACCCTCCTAAACTGTTGGTGGGAATGCAAGCTGGTGCAACCACTCTGAAAACAGCATGGAGGTTACTCAAAAAGTTGAAAATAGAGCTACCCTACAACCCAGCAATCGCACTACTGGGTATATATTCTAAAGATACAAATGTAGTGATCCAAAGGGGCACGTGTACCCAAACATTTATAGCAGCAATGTCCACAATAGCCAAAGTTTAAAAAGAACCTAGATGTCCATCAGCTGATGAATGGATAAAGTATACACACACACACACACACATATGTATGTATATATGTACGTGTACACACACACACACACACACACACACACACACACATATATATATATATATATATATATATATATATATACACAATGGAATACTATGCAGCCATCAAAAGAAATGAAATCTTGCCATTTGCAACAACGTGAATGGAACTAGAGGGTATTAGGGTATTATGCTCAGCAAAATAAGTCAATCAGAGAAAGACAATTATCATATGATCTCCCTGATATGAGGAATTTGAGAGGCATAGTGGGGGGTTTGGGGGGTAGGGAAGGAAAAAATGAAACAAGATGGTATTGGGAGGGAGACAAACTATAAAAGACTCTTAATCTGAAAAAACAAACAGGGTTGCCAGGGGCAGGGGGGTGGGAAGAGGGTGGTTGGGCTATGGACAGGGGAGGGTATGTGCTATGGTGAGTGCTGGGAAGTGTGTAAGCCTGGCTATTCACAGACCTGTACCCCTGGGGCAAATAATACATTATATGTTATTAAAAAAATAATTTAGGGGCACCTGGGTGGCTCAGTGGGTTAAAACCTCTGCTTTCAGCTCGGGTCATGGTCCCAGGGTCCTGGGATCGAGCCCCACATTGGGCTCTCTGCTCAGCAGGGGGCCGCTTCCCCCTCTCTCTCTGCCTGCCTCTCTGCCTACTTGTGATCTCTGTCTGTCAAATAAATAATAAATAAAATCTTTTAAAAAATAGTAATAATTTAAAAATGTTAAAAAAACAAAACTAGCTTTTTTCATTCTGTTAAACAGAATTCATAAAGGATGTCAACATATTTTTAATAAAGTGTATTTTTAATGCACATCTCAGTGTAGTACAGTAATTCTGTGACCTTTATATATATGAAATCACTGAATAAAGTTAATAGACAAAAAATATGGATGCTGTGAGGAGGTAAATGAGAGTCTGACAATGTTCAAATTCTCTAAAGAATTTATAGTCACAAAATTGGCAATGCTAGAATCGCACTGGCATTAGGAAAAATTCGTCTTCATAGTTTTGGACATCTCTGTCCAAAGAGCATTCATTGAGCACTTGTGGTAGGCACTACAGGAACTGCTAAATAAAACAGGTTTGCAAAGGCACTTATATCTTGGTTCCACCCTACCTTCTAATGCCAGAAGTCAACCTACCAAAATCTGCTTTCAAGGAAGTTCTGATGTCTGTCAAACATACCTTATTATAAACTACTATATTAACTCTCCAGGAAAAACCCAAGTGAGTATACACCCACCAAGGTTGGTTTCGTGATTAACCAAATTAACAGAAAAATGGAGAAAACTTTGATCAAGATCATATATACATGAAAAGTATTTGACAAAACTTAACACCAATTTATGACTGACATTCTTAGCAGACTAAGAATACAAGGAAATTTCTTTGAACCAGAAGAGTATTTACAAAAATACCTATACCAAATTATCATACTTACTCATAATTACTGAATATATACTCCTAAAACAGAATAGGACAAAGATCACCCACCACCACATCTGTTCAACATTATACTACATTTAGCAATCAAAATTAGGCAAGAAAAAAAGGGGGCATGAAAATTTAAAATGAAGAAAACTGTTCACTTGCAGATAATATATTTTTTAATGTAATTCGATGTCAAAATGTCAGCAGTTTTAATTGTGGAAACAGACTAATTCTAAAATCGATAAGGAAATATAAGTAGCTACAAGTAGCTAAGGCAATGCTGAAGAAGAAAAAGATGCAAGATTAACTTGCATTATCAAATAAATATTTTTATAACTATATATGGTAATTAAGATATAGCGGGATTGACACAGGAAATCAAAACAATGGAAAAGGACGTAAAGTCAAATACATATACTAACATGAATAGGTCTGAAAACACAATGTGGAATGAAAAAAAAGATGAGTTGCAGAACTCTAAGTCCATCGGGTTCCCAGTTATTTAAAAACCCAAAACATAGAACAACTTCAAGTAGTGTTTATATATACAAAATCATGTGGTAAAAATATAAAACTATGAGCTCTATGGATATAGATAGCATTCATAAAAGTGACTGCCTGTGAGACAAAGTATCTGTAATATTCTGACTACTTTGTTGAAAAAAAAATCCTGAGGCAAAAATGACAAAAGATTAAAATCTGCTAATCTGGGGAGCTGCGTATGTGGCTGCTTATTCCACTTCTCCCTCCCTCTTCTTAGATTTTAAAATAATAAAGAAAAGAAAAAAGCAGCTCTTTATTAGTTCTATTATTTTGTGTTTTTCTAACTCACTGACTTAAACTTTATTCTTACCAATTCCTTTTTAAATTTTCTCATTTTGTTTCTAATGACTAGAATGGTATATTTTGTTCATTCATTTCATTCTGATACATTTATTAACACTTTTTCAGGCTGTAGCTTTTCTTCTGTGCATTGTTTTATTTTTTTTAAGATTTAAAAAAAATTTATTCATTTGACAGAGAGATCACAAGCAGGCAGAGAGGCAGGCAGAGAGAGAGAGGGGGAAGCAGTCTACCCGCTGAGCAGAGAGCAGGATGCGGGGCTCAATTCCAGGACCCTCAGATCAAGATCTATGCCGAAGGCAGAGACTTAACCCACTGAGCCATCCAGGTGCCCCTGCGCATTGTTTTATTTTTAAGATGTTCCGCAACATCTGGGCATGGGGGCGCCCGGGTGGCTCAGTGGGTTAAAGCCTCTGCCTTTGGCTCAGGTCATGATCCCAGGGTTCTGGGATCAAGCCCCTCGGCAGGCTCTCTGCTCAGCAGGGAGCCAGCTTCTTCCCCTCTCTCTGCCTACCTCTCTGCCTGCTTGTGATCTCTGTCAAATAAATAAATAAAATTTTTTAAAAAAGATGTTCTGCAGGGGCGCCTGGGTGGCTCAGTGGGTTACGCCGCTGCCTTCGGCTCAGGTCATGATCTCAGGGTCCTGGGATCGAGTCCCACGTCGGGCTCTCTGCTCAGCGGGGAGCCTGCTTCCTCCTCTCTCTCTGCCTGCCTCTCTGCCTACTTGTGATCTCTGTCTGTCAAATAAATAAATAAAATCTTAAAAAAAAAAAAAAAAGATGTTCTGCAACATAAATTTTTAAGTCCCTGTTGGTCTGGGTTGTTTATGCTAGTTAAAAAATTTCCATGTGAATATTTTTCTTTTTGAATCTCTTGTTATTAACTTCATATTTAATTGCATTGTGGAACTACTGAAATGTACAGTTTCTACTTTTGAAATTTACTGAATTTTATTCATGCCTAATAAATGGTCAGTTTTTAAGTTATTTAATATCCAAATAAGGAATAGTAACTGTTTTGAGGCTATAAGCTACCTTAATCTATTAGCTCTATCAAATTATTATTGGTAGACACATTTTTTATATCTAGTTCATCTAGCATGAGTTAAGACATTAATGAAAGTTTCCCTACCAATACATATCTTCTTATTTTCAGTGTTACTTACAGTAAATTTGCTGTTGGTTATCTGATAAGAAAGCAGTCCTAAACCATTGATCTGTATTATCTATTGCACTCATTTTAAAGCTCTGTTCTTTTTGTTTGTTTAGAGCTTCCTGTTTCGACTTTTACCATACCTGATATTAACACACAGACTTTTCCTTTCTTTTAAAGTGAAATTTTGGACAGTCACTTCAGAAATCGTTTGGCAGTATCAATAAAAGGTAACCTATGTATACGACCTATAACTCAGAAATTCCACTTTTGGTTTATATACAAAAGAAAGTGTACATACGTGCAATAAAAGACAGCTATAAGAAAATTCATAGCAGTAATATTTGTAATTGTCCTCAAATAAAAACTACCTAAATGGTGATCAATAATAGAATGGATAAGTAAAATTATGGTTTATTCACATAAGTGAATAATATAAGGCAATGAAATTAATCAAACTATAACTACATGCAATAATTAACATGAATCTGACACACAGTATTGTGCAAAAGAAGCCAGACACAGAGTATATATATTAATGAGGTTCAAACTCGGACAGATATAATCTATAGTGACAGAAATTGAATAGTGGTTACCCCTGGGGTAGGGGTAATGACTTTAGAAAAGTGCAGAAGAAATCTCATGGTTATTAGGGTAATGTTCTAATTCTCGATCTATTGCTTTTGCAAGTTACACACTGACAGTGTGTTCACTTTGAAAATTAACGTGTTTGAAGAAAAAACTGGATATATAGAGAAGCTGCTATATACGGATACACAGTCAAAGAAAGGTATATCTCAGTATATGAAAACTTTGACCTGAGGATGAAAAGCAGGATAAATTTGAAAGATACAAAGAAAGTATGCAAGTTGAAGTTCTGAGGAAAAGGATTATCCTTGAAGAGGAGGTGGACGTCAACTACTTTTTTTTTTTTTTTTAATTTTAATTATTTGAGAGAGAGAGAGAGAGCATAAGGGGGAAGGGCTGAGGGAGAAGTAGACTCCCTGCTGAGCAGGAAGCCAATGTGGGGCTCCAATGCAGGGCTTGATACCAGGGTCCTGAGATCATGACATGAGCTTAAGGCACTTGTTTAACTGACTGAGCACCCAGGCATCCCAATATCACTTGTTTTAAGAGTAAAAAAACAAGGAACCATGGATTCAAGACATTAAAACCACAGATATTCATAAAAACTATGTATATAAGGCCAGAATGTTCTAGGGGCTGGAGACACATCAGTAAACCAAATAAACCATATTCTCTGTTCACATTTCAGTGGACTAAAATAATTTACCAGAAATTATTAGACTGTGGCCCAATCTACAGTAAATACCCACCGAAAAATATAATTATGTAGGGTCATTTGAGATACACATATCTCATCTATTTCTTCGGACATTCTAGTATTCTTTAAAATTATGTATGACACATTTAGAATAATGTGGTGAAATGCACTAACCTTTTTTTTTAAGATTTTATTTTTAAGTAATCTCTGCAACTAACGTGGGGGCTCAAACTCACAACTTGCAAGATCAAGTGTCACATGCTCGACTGAGGCAGCCAGCCACCCCTAAGGTGCACTAATCTTAAATGTACATGATACACTTTTATACATTTAAATATTTATGTAATCAGGTCAAAACAACCACATTTTCATCACTCCAGAAGATTCTCTCCCACCCGTTCCCAGTTACTATCCTCTTAAGGTAACTACTATCCTGATTTCTATCACAAGAGATTAGTTTTCCCAGCTTTCAAATTGCATATAAATGGAACCGTATCTTTTGTTTCTGGCTTCTCTCACTCCAATGTTTCTGGAATTTATCTATATTGTTGTGGGTAACCAGTATCTGTCATTTAAAAAAAAATTGTTGTGTAGTCTTCTTTTGCATGCAAGGGATAATTAATCCCTTTTTCTGATAATCTTCATTTGCATTCTTTCCTATGCTGGCTATTTTTAAACACATATACTTTGTTTTATCCTTTACCAAAACAGACCATCACAATAGCTGGATTTGTCAAGTATAAGAGGTCACACTCTAATATATTCATTGACCTAGGGGCCAAAGAAGAGCTTACTTCTCCTAAAAAAAAGTTCATTTTAATTTTTATTTACAATACAAATTATGTCATGAATTTTTGCTCTGGTTTGTTTCACCTATAATAATGAAACTGAAAACTGAAGCCCAACTTTAATCTCTCTAGATGAATACCTTTCTGCATTACCATATTTTAACTCTTCCTGGTCTTAATCTTCCAACTTTAATTCCTCTGAAAAAGTTTATCTATATAGTATTTTCCAATTTACTGTACAGATTATTGTAATCCTTTTAAACCACATTACAGAATATAGTAGAGAACAAATATACTACTTAAAACTTACCTGGGATTCAGTCATTTCCTCTTTCTGGTAATAGACAGGGCTTGAAAAGGCAAAGCTGTGAAAGAGAAGAAAAGCCATTAGACCAGGCACGCTTAGTGGTTTCGGAAACCTGCACCCACACTGTGGATTAAAGGTCGCCCTGTAAATGATTCTTGGATCCAGCAGAAAGGCCAAGAATATTCATACCAGAGGTGCTGACAGGTATAAGGATGACTAGAACGATCATGCATAGCTTAGGCATAAGGTGGGTCAGAATAAGAGCTCATATGTGGGAGATGTCCCATGAATTTGTCAATAACTCTGTATGAGAAAACAGAACAAAACAGTTCACAAGGAACAGTAAGCTATATAGCTTCATAAAAGAACATAACCAAGAAAATTATGAAATTGACAAAATACCTAAGTTATTTTAATGTATTGAGACATTACCAACTAAATGGGAATTTGCCCAAAATGGTAATATATTTCAAAGAAGGAGTAAGAAGTAGTTTGTGTGTCTGAGTGATGTGTATCAGAGATATTGGTGGTGGTAAGAGAGTTAAATTCTTGTCGTAGTAAAAAATAAACATATAAATCTGTAAAGTATCAAATAATAACAAGATAAACATGTGATTTGGAAAAATTGAAGAAATTTAAGAAATCACACTTAGGAGCTTTAGGAGCTAAAAGTGCTTTCTCGTTGGAAACAGGAATTAGGGATGGGGAAAAAAGAAACAGGACACAGTTTTTCATATTATTACAAGTCTAGTAGCATTATTTCAAATTTTAAAATAAAAATTCACCTATTATTTTCTCCAAAATAAAATTTAATCAAGAAAACACATACCATTGCAATCAGTACTACAGTATATAATGAACAACGCAGATGTCCTCCTCCACCCCGTGCACAGTTTCTTTCCCAGTTTTACTTTAAAGAAAATTAATCTTCTTTTACTAAGTAAAAAAAATTTTTTTGGTTGTTGTTGATTGTAATTGATTTTTGTCACTCATTTGAAGTTTTTTCTTAAAGCATCTTTTTAGAAAAGCTTTAGGACAGATGAATTATAGTAGGAAAGAACAGTGACTTGGGAGCAAAGATTTGCTTTCTAGTCTCTCTCCCACTAATAAGCACTGTGACCCTGGGAACCCCACATTCTTAGAACCATTATAATCAATCCTTAAAAGAGAATAGCAGAGGGGCATCTGCGTGGCTCAGCAGTTAAGTGTCTGCCTTCCACTCAGGTCATGAGCCCAGAGTTCTGGGATATAGCCCCACATTGGGCTCCTTGCCCAGCTCGAGGCCTGCTTCTCCCTCTCCCATTCCCCCTGCTTGTGTTCCCTCTCTCACTCTCTCTTTCAAATAAAAAAAGAGAGAGAGAAAGAGAGAACAGCAGAATAAAATGGGTGTCTCAGTAGTTCCCCAGCAATAACAGTGCAAAATTCTGTAAAGAAAATTTGATACCTTGCTAAGGAGAGAGAGCCAGCATATTCTAAAAGGCTATATGTGGCAGATAATGTTACCAACAATAGCCAGTTGTCCTCACTTTATTCCTTGAAAACTAAACTTTAATTTTTTCACATGGCAATATACATTCTTCCAAGGATGAATCATGATTGATCCAGGACAGTGAAGATAATTCTATTCCTTTTCCTGTTACCTGCTTTTCCAGCAACCCTTGCAGCTCTGAGTTACAATGTGACACAATACTGGATAACAGGAGTTAAGGTATTTACTGGGGGAGAAGAGATATGGAAAAATTTGTGATATTTTATTTTTCTGCATATTATCTCCTGAATATAGCAGCCCCTTGGGCCTGGAGGTGCATACCAGCACATTCTGTTGTCAGGACTGTTCCAGTTCTAGTAGTGGACATCGGTCTATTAAAAGGTGGGCATGGGGGCGCCCGGGTGGCTCAGTGGGTTAAAGCCTCTGCCTTTGGCTCAGGTCATGATCCCAGGGTCCTGGCATCTAGCCCCGCATGGGGCTCACTTTCGGCAGGGAGCCTGCTTCCTCCTCTCTGCCTGCCTTTCTGCCTACTTGAGATCTCTGTCTGTCAAATAAATAAATAAAAATCTTTAAAAAAAAAAAAAAAAGGTGGGCATGGGTATAGACTAAAAGAGAATTATTTTATTTAAAAACAATTGCTTATGGTGAACTGAATTCATCAACTAGCTGAAGAGTGGACACCAATCAGAACTCCCTCTACTCTCTTTCCTCTTTCCCTTCTTAACCAAAAGAGCACCCAGGTGCCCCATGATGGATTTCATCACAGAATTTCTAATAGCAGGCTCCGTTGGTTAAGTGTCTGCCTTCAGCTCAGGTCTCAATTTCAGGGTCCTGGGATTGAGAGCCACATCAGGCTCAGGTCATGATCTCAGGGTGCTAGGATCAAGCCCTGCATTGGGTTCCCATTCAGTGGGGAATCTGCTTGGGATTCTCTTTTCCTCTGCACCCCCTGCTTTGCTCTCTCTCTCAAATTAAAAAAAAAAAAAAAATTCTAATAGCAGCAGTATGTGAACTGGAAGGATGGTTCAAAAAAATTATATTTTCATTAAGGACTTACAAATGATGAAAAGAAATGTGAGCTCTTATTTAAAGAGGGTTTCTTCTATGTCACCTTCAACACAGTTAGGTCCTACATTTATATAATAGTACATGTAAATAAATTTGTCTCATTCTGCCTTCCATTTTAAGTTCTACCTCCATCTTCATTGCTATCTATAAAAAAGATTGCTAGGAACGTGACTGGGATTGTGTTTAATCTATAGATCAAATTAAAGATCAAATGAAAATAGGAGTCTTTCAATTCATGAATATAGTATATTTCTCCACTTATGTTTTATTTCTTTGATCATAGTTTTTTTCATTTTTGGCATACAAGGCCTATGCATATTCTGAGATTTATTTTTAAGTACTTTATTTTGGGGCATGCTAATAAATTTTTATTTCAAATTCCAATTGTTCATTGCTGGAATATAAAAATGATTTAACTTTATATACTGATTATGTATCCTACAATCATGCTAAATTCATATAAGAGGTCTAGGAGCTTTTTTGTAGATTCTTTGAGGTTTTCTATCTTAATAGTTGTGTTGTCTCCAACAGAAACTGCTGTATTTCTTCCTTTCTGATTTGTGTGTCTTTGTCTTTCTCTTGCTTTATTGCACTAGTTAGGACTTCCAATAGAACGGTGAAAAATGGTGGTCTGAGGACATCTTCACTTTGTTGCCAATCTTAGAGGTAAAGCATTATCTCAACACAAAGTATAATGTAAGCTCTAGTATTTGGGTTTGCTGTTTTTGGGTTGTTTTTTTTTTTTTTTTTTTGACCGTTAATAAAGAACATTCCCTTCTGCTCTTAAATTGCTGAGAATTATTTTTTTTATGAATAAATGCTGGATTTTGTCAAGTGCTTCTTTTGCATCTATCAAAATGATCATATAATTCTTTACTCTCTTCTGGTGAATTACAGTAACTAATTTTCAAATAATGAACTTAAAATTAATCTTGAGGTGCCTGGGTATCTCAGTTAGTTGAGTGGCCAACTCTTGATTTTGGCTCAGGTCATGATCTCAGGTTTCTGAAATTGAGCCCTACATTGGACTCCCCACTCAGTGGGGAGTCTGCTTGAGGATTCTTTCTCCCTCTCCCTTTGCCCCCCAACTCTGATTATGCTCTCTCTCTCAAATAAATCTTTAAAAAAATTATTTTGTATTCCCAAAATGAACCCATTTAGACATGATATATTATCCTTTTTATATTGCTAGATTCAATTTTTCATTTCGATGTTGAAGATTTTTGTTTTTAGTCCATAAGAAATATTAGTGTGTAGTTTTTTTTTCTTGTCTCTGTCTGGTTTTGGTACCAGGGTAAGGGTGGTCTCATAACATGAGTTGGCAAGTGTTCAGCTCACATAAACTGGGAAAGTTTATATACAATTGTTATGATTTCTTCCTTAGATGTTTGCGATTTCACTTGTGAAATTCTCTGGGTGTGTAGTTTCCTTTTTAGAAAGTCTTTTTGTTTATTAAGGTATAATTGAAGGGCTCAGTCAGTTAAGCATCTGTCTGCCTTTGGCTCAGGTCATGATCCCAAGGGTTGTGGGATCGAGCCCTGCATCAGGCTCCCTGCTAAGCAGAGAGTCTGCTTCTCCCTCTCCTGTTCTTCCTGCTTGTGATCTGTCAAATAAATAAAATATTTAAAAAAAAAAAGTCTAGTTGACATACATCCTTATACAGGTTTCAGGTGTACAATATTATGATTCAATATTTGAGTACATTGTGAAAGGATCACCAAAATAAGTCTAGTCAACATCTATCACCTTACATAGTTACAAGAATTTTTTTTATTGTATGAAAACTTTTAAGATGTACCATCTTAGCAACTTTCACATATGCAATACAGTATTGTTACCTATATTCACCATGCTGTACATTACATCCCTAGGGCTTAAGTTTAAACCGTAAGTTTGTACCTTTTGACAACCTTCACCTATTTCTCTCATCCTCTACCCAATGCCCTTCCTCTAGCGACCATCAGTCTGTTCTCTTTATCAATGATCTTGGTATTTTAGAGTGACATTTGTTTTTTTAATTTTTTTAGATTACACATAAAAGAGAAATTATATAGTACTTCTCTTTCTCTTATTTCACTTAGCATAATGCCCTCGAGGTCCATCCATGTTGTCACAAATGGCAAGATTTCATCCTTTCTTATGACTGAATAATATCCCATTGTATGTATGTATGTATGTGCATGTGCATGCACACACACGTTTTCTTTACATATTCATCTATCAATGGGACACTTAAGTTGTATCTGTATCTTGGCTATTGTAAATAATGCTGCAACAAACATGGGGGTACATGAATCTTTCTAAATTAGTGTTTTTGTTTTCTTCAGATAAATAAGAAGTACAACTGCTGGATCATTTATATTTTTAATTTATTGAGGAACCTTCAACTATTTTCCATAGTGGCTCTACCAATTTACATTCCAATCAACAATGCATAAGTGTTTCTTTTTCTTCCCATCCTTGCCAACACTTGCTTTTCCTTGTCTTTTCAATAATAGTCATTCTAACAGATGTGAGGTGACACCTCATTGTGGCTTTGATTTGCACTTCCAGATCACTAATTGCTGAATATCACTTTATCTTTTTATGTACCTGTTGGTCATATGTATGTCTTTTTTGAGAAAATGCCTATTAGCTCTCCTGCCCATTTTAAAAATTGGTTTGGGGTTTTTTGCTACTGAGTTTTATATATATTTATAAACTCCTTTATCAGGTATGTGATTTGTAAATATTTTCTCTAATTTAGAAGACTGCTTTTTCATTTTCTTGGTCTCCTTTGCTGTGCATGAGCTTTTTAGTTTTAGGTAGTCCCACTTGTTTGTTTTTAACTTCCTTGCTTTTGTTTGCTTTTGGTATCATGGATTTTTTTCTGTTTTATTTTGTTTTTAAAGATTTTATTTATTTATTTGACAGAGATCACAAGTAGGCAGAGAGAGAAGGGGAAGCAGGTTCTCTGCTAAGCAGAGAGCCCAATGCAGGGCTCGATCCCAGGACCCTGCCTTTAACCCACTGAGCCACCCAGGCACCCCAGTATCATGGGTTTTTAAACACAAATTCAATTTCCTTAATAAATATACGATTCAGATTATTTCTTATTGAGTAAATATTGGTAGTTTGTGCCCTTAAAAAAAAAAAAAGTACCCATTTAACACACAAGTAACCCAAATAACCCAAGTAACATTCTTACTGAAAAGACTTTCTTTTTTCCATTGAATATTCTTTCCTGCTTTGCTGTAGATTAGTTGACCATAAAGAAATGCTTGATTCCATGCCTAGGGCAGGAAATGTTCAAAATGATCTTGGAATAACCCTTCATACCAGAATGTAGAACATTATCAAAGACTTCTGGAGATGTGTTGAAAAGACTTAGAGGCCTCTCAAAGAGATAACCAAAGATGGTAAAATTTGAGCTTCACAAAGGAAATAACCACAATATCAAAATTGATGTGTATATAACAGTAAAATAATCATTCACTGGGAAATGCTAAGAAATCAATTCAATAGCCTGAAAACCTAAAAAGGGAAAGAATCAATTTATTTTACTTTTCCTATAAAAACCTTCCTCAATGTAACCAAAGAGTTGATGACAGAAATTTTTTCTTTAAAAAAATATTCCAGCCAGTAAATGAAGAAGGGATATAGATAGAAATCATTTTGTAACCCCTACTGAAATGTAGCTGATAATCTCTCATGTTTTCTTAAACTGGTATGTTGGTAAAAAGGAAGACAGTTCTATTTTGAAAACAGTGGACAACTAAAGGGCAAATATCCTCCAATCTCTCCACTTTACAACCAACCCAACAGTTCTCCAACCCCATCAGAACTTCCATTCCTCTGTTCTACCAATTTTCCACTGTCCCTCACCTTCCTATCCTGACTTTTCTACCTATCTGGACTAAAATTCACAGTCAATCAATATAATTAATTCCTACCAACTTAGACACTCTTGCCTCTCACATTATTCCTAATTAGTTCATGAAACCAACACTTTGGTTAAATCCAACTCCATCTACCCCTCCATTTCCCTCCCTTTTCCATTTACAGAGAAAAACTTGAAGGGTTGTCTATACTTTGTAGCTCCATTTTTTTAAAAAATTAATTAATTTTAAAGATTTTATCTATTTAACAGAGATCACAAGTAGGCAGAGAGGCGGGGGACGGGGAGGAAGCAGGCTCCCTGCTGAGCATGGAGCCCCATGTGGGTCTTGATCCCAGGGTCCTGGGATTGTGACCTGAGCCGAAGGCAGAGGCTTTAACCCACTGAGCCACCCAGATGCCCCATGTAGCTCCAATTTTCTTCTCCATTTCTCTCTTTAGCCCCATACTCCACTGAAACTGATCTTCAGGATCACCAATGACTTTCATGCTACTAATGTCAACATTCTTTTCTCAGTCCTCATAGTCCTATCAGCAGGACTGACACGGTTCTTTTTAACACATATTTTTCCTTTTGTTTCCAGGAAATCAAACTCACCTATATTCCCTCCAGCCGTTCTAACTAGCTCCTGTCAATCCTCTTCGCTGGTTCCTCCTCATTTCCCAGACTTTGTTGGACTGAGCCCTCTACCTTTTTCTATCTATCTTACCCTCTAACTGATCTCATTCAGTAAATACACTTTAAATATCATTTATATACTGATAATACCCAAATTTATGTCTTCAACCTAGATCTTAGATCGTTTTGAACTTCAGACTTATATATCATACTGCCAACTTAATATCTCTACTTGGATGTCTAGTAGACATCCCATGCTGCATATACTAAATTCCTAACTGAAATCTCACTATCTCCCTATGCCCCAAGTCAGTTTTTCCTACTGTCTTTCCTTTCTCGGTTAATGATACCTCTATTCTTCAAGTTGCTCAGATTAAAAAATGTTTTGTTATCTTGTCACAGTTACATTCCACATTAGTTCCATCAGCAAACTGTATCAGCTCCATCTTTAAATTATATCGAATACATGACTTCTCACCATTTTTACTACTCTGGTTCAGATCATCATCTTTTCACTAGATTATTGTACTTATTGTATTGTATTCCTAATTGGTCTTTCTGCTTCTGCCCTTGACCCCCCACTGCAGCCTTCCTCCTATAGTTCTCTTATCAGAGCAGCCAAAGTGATCCACTTATATCGTAAGCAGATAAGATCACTCCCATGATCAAAAGTCTCCAACAGCTTCCCAGCTCATTCACAGTGAAAGCCAAAATCAAAATATGGCCCATAAGATTCAACCTGATCTGCCTCCTTCCCTCCACTTCCCTTCTCTCATTTCTCACTAGTCTTCATTTCATTTGCTCTTTTTCAGCCACACCAACCTCTTTGCTGTAACAGACATGTTCCCACCTCAAGACTTTTTTTTTTAATTCTTTTATAAACATATAATGTATTTATATACCCAGGGGTACAGGTCTGTGAATCGCCAGGTTTACACACTTCACAGCACTCACCACAGTACATACCCTCCTCAATGGCCATAACCCCACCCCTCTCTCTGGACCCCCCCTCCCCCCAGCAACCCTCAGTTTGTTTTGTGAGATTAAGAGTCACTTACGGTTTGTCCCACCTCAAGACTTTTTAAATTGTTGTCCATGCTGCCTAGACTATATGCATAAATAGCCTCCTCAATTATATGCATAAATAGCCCCTTTACTTCCTTCAAATCTTTATTATTACCTTTTCAGGATGCCTTTCCTGGCTACCCCATCTAAAACTCTAATTCCCTTCTCAAATGCTGTATGTTTTTGTTTTACCTTTTCTCTTAATATTTTTCACTGCTGAATATATGTGATATTTAACTCACCTCATTTATTATCTGGACCACGACAATGTAAGTACCATGACAGCAGAGTGTTTCTCTTTTGTTCAGCGCTATACCTGAAGCATCTAGAACCGTTCCTGTCACACAGATAGCAGTCAATAAATGGTATGTTGATGAATAAATGAATACCTGAAGAATCTAGAAAATAAATTTGAAAACAGAATACTGCTTTAGAAGAACATTTTGGGAAATACATAATTCACACACACAAAAAACGATTTTTAAAATGCTTGACCAAGGACGCCTGGGTGGCTCAGTGGGTTGAGCCTCTGCCTTCAGCTCAGATCATGGTCTCAGGGTCCTGGGATCGAGCCCTGCATCGGGCTGTCTGCTCAGCAGGGAGCTTGCACCCCCCCCCCTCTCTCTGCCTGCCTCTCTGCCTACTTGTGATCTCTTGTCTGTCAAATAAATAAATAAAATGCTTGACCAGTAGTAACCAAACAACTGCAAATTAAGAAAATTTTATCTATGAAGTTAGCAAAAATTACTAATAGCAGATAACCATTGTTATCAGGATGTATGGATATAGGCAATCTTATACTATGCCAATAATAGTGTAAATTATTTGAACCTTACAGGAGATAGACTTAGGGAATCTTTTTTTTTTTTTTTTTTAAGATTTTATTTGACAGACAGAGATCACAAGTAGGCAGAGAGGCAGGCAGAGAAGGCGGGGAGGAGCAGGCTCACCGCTGAGCAGAGAGCCAGATGTGGGGCTTGATTCCAGGACCCCAGGATCACGACCCTGGGATCATGACCCAAGCCGAAGGCAGAGGCTTTAACCCACTGAGCCACCCAGGCGCCCCTTAGGGACTCTTTAATAAACACATACATATTGCCCAATTAGTTACACTTCCAGGAACCTGTCTCCTCCCCCCACACACACACACAAATTAGAAAAGCGCATTATAACATATGACAACTAATTGCTGATAAACCCATTGTTCATAATGGCAAGAAACTGGATAAAACAAATTACCCATCAAAAGGGGTAAATGTATTAAAATGTATGGCATGAAAAACTTTAAAATGACGACATAAATTTAAATGGAAAGATACGGTGTATTGTTAAACGACAAAGGTAGGTTACAGAACTGTATGTATAGTGTAATAACAATTTCCAAGCTATTATGCACATATATGTTAATAAATGAATGGGTGTGTATGTGTTCACAGAGGGGGTAAAGATGGTAAGTCAATTTTGATAGTTGCTGGCAGAATTCGGAATGATTTTTATTTTCTTTGAGCTTTTCTATATTTTGCGATTGGGGCGGGCAGTCGGGGACAAGGGACAAGAAGTTAGTACGCACATAAAACAACGAGGCTAATACACAAAAATAAAATTTAAGATAAATAAATACTAAAAGTGTTGGGGCTATTGGTAGCTCTCATAAAAACGTATTTCCAATTACCATAAACCAAAGAAATGAAGCCCTGGTATAAAAAGCCGCACAAATCTACACACACACACAGCCGCGCTCTACCTTTCCTCCACGGAGCTTCTCAAGCACTCACGATCCCACATCACGCACGTTCGCATCCATGTCCATAATGAAACAGAAGGAAAAGCACGTCCCCCAAATCCGCTCACACACGGTCTCACGGCCACACTCTGTCGCAAACAAATGTCTGGCAAACAGTCACATCACGCTACACTCCCAGTCCTTCACGGGCCCCTCCCACGGTCTCGGGAAACCAGCCGCACCCGTGCAGCCCGGCCGGCATCCTCCTCCAGCACCACAGGCAGCGGGTCCGCAGGCCCCTACTCCCAACCAGCACAAAGGGTCCCGGACTCAGAGCTCGCGGCCTCCCGGAGACTCACCAGCGAACCCGCGGAGACAGGCACAGTTCCACACCTCAGTGCCGCCCAAGTGGCACCGCCGGTGCGGACCGAGTCTGAGGAGCCTCTAAGGTCAGCGCCGGCTGTGCCTGAGGGCAGCACGAGCTTCGGTCCGTTAGACGCCGGCCAACGCTTCCCAGAGGCCCCCGCGGCTCACAGGCGGGGGCGGGTCGGCTTTCCTGCCGGCGAGTAGCGGGAATAATCTACCGCTGCGTTTAAGGACGTCCAGATCTGCCGAGGAGGTTCAGCTGAGTTTTGCTGCAGCTGCTTCGCTTGAGCCGGGCACTCCACTCGGAGCCCGGGAGTGCAACTTGGTGCTGAGGAGAATCTGAACGGGTGCACAACTTTAGGATACGAACTACATTTCCCAGAGGTCTTCACGGCCAAGTCAATTTTCTGCGAAAAGTCTCTTGCTCCTTATGGTTGGCTGGGTCTCCTGTTCCCGGGGTTATGGTGCATGATCCGTGAAGGAAGCGCCGCTGAGTCGGTGTAGTTCCATCTGGTCCAGGCCCCTCCCGGACTTCAGTGGGGTGAAGGTGGGCGAAAAAATTAGGGGTCTGTGGAGGGACTAGACGGGCCAGCTTGAGTCTCAAGCTTCTGGCGGCAGTCAGAAAAAGAGGAGTGGCGTTGTGTGACCGTGTGTGGGAGATATCGGCCGTGGAACTTGGGGTAGGGTGTCTGCGGAGTCGAGAGACTCTGAGATCCAGTGACTTTGGGAGTCATGCGAATTCGCGATCATCTGTGTGTCCATGGTCGCGGTGTACGTTCTTGTAACCGTTTGATTCGAATCCTGCGGTTTTTTCAGAGACCGTGTCCTTCTGTTAATTCTTTGTGTGTTTCTGCGTTTCTGACTGGCCCCTGTTACAATATTGAAACTTAAAGATTACCAATAAACCACAGTCACCAAGATATTAAATGGGAGGAATTTTAGAGCTCTGTGAATCCATATTACTGAAACACCCATGCTTTTTAATTCTGTGTTACTCCATATTCAGTGTGTGTTACATGGACAAAGGTGATACTGGTAATTTAGAAAGATACTGTTGAAGAGGGCAAAGACATGGAGCCATCAAATGGAAAGGTCATGTCGGGAGTGGAAAGTCTACGGGGGAAAGTAGAGAAATAACCAGGAGCAAAAACCTAAAAATCTAACAAAGCAGGCTATATGTCACTTCTGCTCCAAAGATCTCACTCTTTTTTTCAGCATTTCCTGTGCGTTTGGCTCTGACTCCAGAAAAATTAAAAAAACTATTGACCATGAAAATTGAAGACTGCAATAATTTTGCAGTAGAGACTAAAATGGAGAAAATATCTATGACAACACTAACCCAGTGTTTTTCTGCTATGGTATGTTCACAAAGAACAAAATGCTGCAGACTACAGCATGCTAAATATCAAGACCTTGTGGTTGTCGAAGGTATCAGAGAGGATTCTGACTCATAAGCTTACCATGAAGCTATATAAAGGCCACATGACTATGTTACCTCTAGGATGCAGTAGAAGATAGTCTTCCTTTCACTAGGCGATAAAGGGCATTTTTTTTTTTTTTCAGAGTAGTGTGAATATATATCTAAGAAGGGACAAGAGACTCCCAAACACTGCATAAGACAGAACAAGTCCTCCAAATAAGTTTTGCTTGTCTTTTGTCTCTACCAATAGTAATTTTTTTCTGTCTACTGAATTATTATAAGAATTATTTTTGCTTATCATTTTATTTAGAGATGATAAAAGAACAGAATTAATTGTTCTATGTCCATCCAGCATCCTGATTTTTTTATGCTTGTAGATTTGTCTATTTCTCCTTTGATTTCTGTTAACTTTGCTTTACAGATTTTGAAGCTCTCTTATTGGATGATATATATTTTGAGTTGTGGTAACTTTTCTTATGGATTGATCCAACAGTCCCTTATAGAATTTTCTCCTTATAATAATTGCTTTTTTGTCTGGCCTATATTGATATTACTATAGTTTCACCATCCTTCTTTTGGTTAGTGCATGGTTTATCTCTTTCTACCCTTTTGCTTTTAACCTATTTTTTAAAATGCATATGTTATTAAACAGCATTATTTTAAAAATAATGACAATCTTCTTTAATTTGACATATTTAGTGAATTTACATTTAATGTAGTTGGGTTTTGGTCTACCACTTTAGAATTTATTTACTTTTTTGGCCTACCTTTTTTTTTATTTTAATTTTTTACTTGAGATCATTCTAGATTTGCATACAGTTGTAAGACATAATCCAGAAATCCCATGTGCCCTTTATCCAGTTTCTCCCAATGACAACATCTCCCAAAACTATATATAATATGATATATAATATCACAACCTGGATATTGACATTGACACAGTCAAGATTTAAAATATTTTCATCATTACAAAGATATTTCATGTGTCTTTTTATAGCCACCCCTATGTCATTTCTGCCCCCAGCCTCCTCTTTAAGGCCAGGCAACCCTTATCTGTTCTCTCATTAACCTTTCAAGAATATTAAATAAATGGAATGATAAAATATGTAATATAGGCATTGGTTTTTCATGCAGCTTAATTCCCTGGAGATTCAGATATGTTGTTACATGTGTAAGTAATTCATTCCTTTTTGTTGCTGAGTAGTCTTCAGTGTGAATGTACTACACTTTCATTGAAGAACATGAGTTGTTTTAAACTTTTGGCCATTATAACTAAAGCTGCTGTACACATTTGTGTAAAGTTTTTTGTGTGGACTAGATTTCGATTTCTTTTAGGTGAACACCTCGGAAAGGTTTTAGAAGGAATTTGTCAGTTTATACCAAAACACAGGAATGGAAAAAGAAAACCTCGAGATTTTGATTGCAATTGTGTTGAAAATACAGATGAATTTGGAAAGAACTGACATCCTTAAAATGGTGAATCTTGTGACCCCTGAACACAGTATATATCTCCATTTAGATCCTCTTTCATTTCTCTCAGGAATATTGTGTAGTTTTTGAAGGTAGTGAAATCTTTTGTCAGAATTATCCCCAAGTATTTCAGATTTTTTGATGCTATTGTAAATGGCATTTCTAAAAATTTTAATTTCCAGTTGTTCCTTGCCAGCATATAGAAATACAATTGATTTTTGTACATTGATCTTGTAGCCTGTTACTTTGCTAAGGTCACTTAGTGTTTCTACTACAATTTTGGAGGTTCCATTGGATTTTCTACATAGATGATCATGTCACCTATGAAAAAAGACATCGGTACCTATTCCTAATTGTTGGAAATAGTGATACCCATTTCTTTTCCAATTTTCAGGTACTACCCATAAAATTTGGTTGGCATATTAAGACTGATGATCACACATACACACACACACACACACACACATACACACATCCCAAGAGGGTATGAAAGTTTTATTACTCACATAATGAAGCTTACTAGGAGAAGCAGGGTAGGCTTCACAAGAAAGTCTGCAAATGGTTTGCAAAAGCAAGGAACTGAAATTGGCAGGACTTGTGGGGTTTAAATCTGCAAGTGCCAAAGGCGGGAGCACCTGAGCTTGTGGGCACAAGAGGAAAGAGGAAGAGTGAGGCTTAAAAACCAGGAACTTCTGCCACTCTCCATGCTGCTTGCATGCTCCTTCTGTGCACGCCTGGTGAGGCAGCAGCTGAGGAGACTCTAGACCACCATGCAGCTGGCAAACAGCCCAAGGAATGAGTCAAGATTGAGAACAATGATCATATTCACTTGGAGGTGGTGAAATAGGATGGTCCTGTGGTGCAGTTTTAAGATTAAGAGGGCATACAATACTTAGTATAAATGAAAGCCTACTGTGAACAATAGGGTTTGTTAATGAGGTGAATTAGATTCTGATTTGACAGGCAGACAATCAGTGAAACAGACTCATCTGCACCGTTGGAAATGGATGATGAAAATATAATTGATGTGTTCTAACAGCAGACAGATCCCTAAAAAGGGATCTGCTACATTACTCCAGAACTGTGTTCCTCCAGACAAAGAAGACATCCTCAATTAGAAAAATGCAATTTGGTTCCACCACATCTTAACTGTTACCATATGGTTTTTCTGGTCTTTCATTTTCCTCTTCCCTATTCCCTTATTGTACATAAATTAGTGTACGTGCATGAGCATATTGCTTTAAAAAAAAAAAACCTAAATGCTAATTAACATCAAATGGAGATGGGCTGGGGAAAAATACCGGTTTTGTGAAAATACCCATTTCCATTAGTAATATGCTTTTCAGCTTTTATCTTTATATACTCTGTAAGTTATTTTGCTCTGTTTAACAAAAACAGAACAACAAAAATCCTTGTTTACCTTGTTTGATTGGATAATTTTAATGTTTTTCATTTATCATTGTTAAACCAAGGATAATTTTATAACTTCTTTGTACATAGCTGTTACATGTAAGGCAATCTGTCTTTAAGTTAGGATAAATTACTCTAAAAGAAATGAACCCTAGATAGATTTCCCTTTGTGTCAAGGGTCTTGTTTAAAAAAAAATGTGGTTTTTTTTTTCCAATCTGTGAGCAGTCAAACATCAAAAAATAGAATTAGACTCTTCATTACATTATCAAATCTGAATGCTGTTTCTTTTCTGATTTCACTGGCAAAAACTTTCAATACAAGGTTGGGGTACCAGGTGGTGGGTATTATAGAGGGCACGGATTGCATGGAGCACTGGGTGTGGTGAGAAAATAATGAATACTGTTATGCTGAAAATAAATGTAATTAAAAAATAATAAAAATAATAAAATTAAAATTAAAATTTAAAAAAAAAGATTGAATAGATGTAGGGATATCTTTGCCCTGTATCTGATCTTAGAGGGAAAGTATGCAGTGTTGTTCCGTGAAATGGTAGTTGAAAGGTTTTTGCTAGATGGCTTTTTTTTTTTAAAGATTTTTTTTTTAATTTGACAGAAGTCTCAGGTATGCAGAGAAGCAGGCAGAGAGAGAGAGAGAGAGAGAAAGAGAAAAGGAAGCAGGTTCTCTGCTGAGCAGAGAGCCCGACGTGGAGCTCGATCCCAGGACCCTGGGATCATGACCTGAGCTGAAGGCAGAGGCTTAACCCACTGAGCCACCCAGATACCCCTGCTAGATGGCTTTTAATTAGGAAGGTTTTTTCTTTTCCTAGTAAGTGTGTTTATTAAAAATGGATGTTGATTTTTGTCAAATACTTTTCCTGCATCTATTAGATGGTAATACTGATTTTCTCTTTTTTCCCTTTACTTCAGTAATATAGTGAATTACACTGGGCCTCAAATCTTAAACCAATCTTAGGTTCCTGAGACAGACATCACCTGGCCATTGTGCATTATCATTTTTATATATTGTTGGATTCAATTTGCTAAAGTTTTATTAATAATTCATGAGGGATGTTTGTTTGTGGTTTTTGGGAGGGGGTAGTATTTTTGTCTAGATAACTCCTAGAGTGAGTTGAGAAGATTTCCCCTCTTTTCAGTATCCTGAAAGAGTATAGAATCATCATTTTTTTCTTCAAATGCTTAAGAGAATTTAAAATGTTTACTAGAAATTAAAATTAAATAGAAATGTGTAATAAAATTTAGCAGTGAAGCTATCTGGGACTGGTATTTTTATTTTTATTTTTTCAGGAAGGTTTTTAATTACAAATGCTATTTAATAGATATAAGGGCTAGTCAGGTTAACTACTCTCTTCTTCTAAATTTATTTATTTATTTGACAGAGAGAGAGAGAGAGAGAGAATTCACAAGTAAGCAGAGAGGCAGGCAGAGAGAGGGGGTGGAAGCAGACTCCCAGCTGAGCAGAGAGCCCAATGTGGGGCTCCATGTGGGGCTCGATCCCAGGACCCTGAGACCATGACTTGAGCCAAAGGCAAAGGCTTAACCCACTGAGCCACCCAGGCGCCCCAGGTTAACTACTTTCTTTAGTAAGGCTTAATAATTCATGTCTGTCAAGAAATCTATTTCATCTAAGTTGTTTATTCGATTAAAGTTGCTGTGATATACTGTAGTATCCTTTTAATGTTAGAATCTGTAGTGATGGCACCTCTCTCGTTTCTGGTTTGCGTTAGTTTGTTATTTCCCTTTCTTTCCTCTTCAGTATGGCTAGTTTTATATTTATTACTCTCAAAGAATTACCTTTAGGTTGCATTGGTTTATCTTTATTTTTCAGTTTTCTATTTCATCGATTTCTGCTCTGATATTTATTATTTCCTTTGTTTTTCTTACTTGCATTATGTTTAATTTGCTCTTTTTCTGGTATGTTCAAGTGGAAAATGAAGTCATGGGTTTAAGACTTTGATTTCTTCTTTGCTAGTAGAGTATTTGATTCTATAAATTTCCTCCTGATTACTGCTTCAGTGGCATCCCATAATTTTTATGTTTTCATTTTCTTTTGGGTCAAAATACTTTCTAAAATCCACAGGTTATTTAAAATGTATGTTTTCAAATATTAGAGAATTATCCACATATTTTTTAGCTATTTATTTTTTTAAGATTTTTTTATTTGAGAGAGATCAAGCGAGAGCATGGGCAGAGGGAGAGGGAGAAGGAGACTCCCCGCTGAGTAGAGAGTCCCACGTGGGGCTGGATCCTGAGACCCTCAGATCATGACCTGAGCCAAAGGCAGATGCTTAACTGACCGAACCACCCCAGGTGCCCCTCAGCTATTGATTGCTAATTCAGTTTCATTTTGGAAAGAGGTTTGTTTTGTGGTCCAGAATATATTCTTTGTATATGCTCCATGTACTCCTGAAAAAAATGAGTATTTTTTTTCATTTGTTGGTTGTAGTGCCCTGTAAATATTAATTAGCTCAAATGACAGTGTTTTTCAAATCTTCTATGTTTTAGCTTATTTTCTTTCTACTTGTTCTAGAAATTATTATTTTTTAAGATTTTATTTATTTATTTGATAGAGATCACAGGTAGGCAGAGAGGCAGGCAGAGAGAGAGCAAGGGAAGCAGGCTCCCTGCCAAGCAGAGAGCCCTATGCGGGGCTCCATTCTAGGACCCTAGGATCATGTGACCTGAGCTGAAGGCAGAGGCTTTAACCCACTGAGCCACTTACGTGCCCCTCTAGCAATTACTGAGAGTGGTATTGGACTCTGATTTACCATTGTGGATTTTTCTTTTTCTTCCAGTTTAGTCAGTTGTTGTTTCATGTATTTTGAAAGTATTGTTAGATGCATAAACATTTATGATTGTTATTTTCTTTTGATGAACTGACCTTCATTATTATGAAATGATCTTCTTTATCCCTATATTTTTTGTTCTGAAATCTATGTTGTATACATTAATACAGCTACTCCAGTTTTTTTAAACAGCTTTATTGAGATACAACTCACCTATCATACAATTCAAACTTTTAATGTGTACAATTCAATTTTTGGTATGTTACATTATTAAATTTTATATTAATATAAAATGTTTAACAAAATTTGCCATTTTAACATTTTTTAAGTGTACAATTCAGTGGCATTAAGTGCATTCACAATGTTGTACAATCACTAATACTGTCTATTTCCAAAATTTTTATCATCCAAAATGGAAACTCTATAATCACTAAACATACTAAGCAATCAACTCTCAATCCCTCCTTCCCCACAGCTCCTGGTAACTACTATTTTCTTTCTCTATGAAGTTGCCTAATCCAAATATCTCATTTAAGCAGAATACAATATTTGTCCCTTTGTGTATGATTTATACTTTGTATAATTGTTTCAAGGTTCATCCATGTAGTAATGTGTTCTCAAACTTTATTCCTTTTTATGGCTGAATAGCATTCCATTGTATGTACATACCACATTTGTTTATCCATTCATCTGTTCATGGATACTTGGGTTGTTTCCACCTTTTGGCTATTTTGAATAATGCTATAATGAACGCTGGAATACAAGTATCTGTTCAAGCCCCTGATTTCAATTCTTTTGGGAGTGGAATTGCTAGGTCATATGGTAAACCTAAGCTTTAGAAGAACTGACGAACTGTTTTCTATAGCAGCTGCACCATTTTATATTCTTAACATCATCATACAAAGCTTTTAAGTTATACATGTCCTCATCAATATTTGCTATTTTGATAATACTGATCCTAGTAGGTATACAGTGGTATCTCATAGTTTTATTTGCATTTTTAATAATATTGAGCCTCTTTGTGTTTATTGGCCATTTTTATCTTCTTTAGAGAAATATAAATTCAAGTGTTTTGCTCATCTTTTAATTGGATTGTCTTCTTGTTGCGCTTTAGGAGTTCTTTATATACTGATATTAAATCCTTGTCAAATACATGATTTACAAATATTTTTACCCATTCTGTAGGCTCTTTTCACTTTCTTGATCATGTCCTTTGATAAAGTCCTTTCTTGTTAATGTTTTTAATTTTGAGGAAGTCTAATATATCTGTTTTTTTTTCTCCCTTTGGTTGCTTGTGCTTTTGTTGTCACATCTAAGAAAAATCTGAGGTTATTCCAGCTTTCTCTACACAGCATTACCATGGTGTATTTCCATCCTTGTATTTCTAACTATTGGTAGAGTTCTATTTAACTTCTCAGAGGCAGCATGTGGTTGAGTCATACTTTTTCATCCCATCTGAAACTCTGGGCCTCTTAATTGGATGTTCAGTAAATTATATTTAGTCTGATAATTGATATAAGCCTTCCATTTTGCAATTTGTTTCCCATCTGGTTTTTGTTCCCTTCTCTAACTTCTTTTGGATTGAGTGATTTATGATAATTGGATTCTACTTTATCTTCCTTGTTGGACTATTAGCTATAACTTTTTATTTTGTTAGGTTAGTGGTTGCCGTAGGGCTTAGAGTGAAAATCTTTCACTTGTTACAGTGTTTGTTCAAGTGATACTATATTACTTCACAAAGAATGTAGGAACCTTGGGGGTATCTGGATGGCTGAGTTAAGTGTCTGACTCTTGAATTTGGGTTAGGTTGTGATTTCAGGGTTCAGAGATCGAGCCCCATGTAGGGCTCTGCATGCAGTGCAGAGTTGGCTTGTCCCTCTCCTTCTGTTCCTCCTCCCTGCTCATGTGTGCACTCTCTCAGACGAATAAATAAATAAAATCTTTAAAAAAGAATGTAGTAAACTTAGGATAGTTTATTTCCACTTCTACTATGTTTATTTCCACTTCCTTCCCTTCTCCTGGCCTTTCTGCTATTGTTACTCTATGATTTCCATATATATCCAAAGCTACATTGTTTTTCTTTCAACAGTAACTGGTGCGATTTAATTAATAAAAATGTCTTACATATTTACCCTACAGTTATCATCTCTAATGCTCTTCATTCCCTTGTGTAGATCCAGATTTCTATTTGTTATTCAATCATACATATATTTTAGCCTCTTGAGGTTGTCCTTCTGCTCATTAGTATTCTATTAGCGATTTTTTAAAGTTTATTTTGTCTATGTCTATCCCAGCACCTTGAAGAGCATCTGGCACACAGTTGGTACTTTCTAATTAGATACCTCAGAGAAAAACTTCAATCACTATCCACATCCATTAGACTAGTGCTCAGGACCTGTCACACACACTATCCTATTACATTCTTTTTTTTTTTTTTAAGATTTTATTTATTTTATTTGACAGATAGAGATCACAAGTAGGCAGAGAGGCAGGCAGAGAGAGAGGGAGGAGGAAGCAGGCTCCCTGCTGAGCAGAGAGCCCGATGTGGGGCTCGATCCCAGGACCCTGGGATCATGACCTGAGCCGAAGGCAGAGGCTTTAACCCACTGAGCCACCCAAGCGCCCCTCCTATTACATTCTTACCCCACTCTCCACCAGTCAGTCCCTTTCTGTATAACACATTCTCTCAGGTAACACCACAAATGTCACACAATAATACAACCTTACACATGGTCACAGAAAACCAGCATACCCACCCTAACACCCAGAGTTTTACACAGAAACACACACAATGACAGAATCAAAGGGTCATGCAGCAACTCACAAAATTAGTTCTGTGATAGAACTTGTGGGGAGACAATAAATAAAAATTTAAAATACAAGCGCTATTGTTCTAAGGGAGTATAGATCAGATTAAGGCGGTCAGAGAGGTGTGATCAGGGAAGGCCTTTGTGGAGGTGTGACATTAATATCTGAAAGGACAGAGTAAGGGAACTTTGAAGATACCCAGCAGAAGAGCCATTTTAGTAAGGGATGGGGGGACACATTCACACCCATAATCACCAAATCACAAATACAAGAACCGTACACAAAGGGTGACTCACTCCCTTCGGATCTTCAAGCTAACCCATTCCTAACCAAAAACGCCCGAGGGAAGGCGGAGCTGGGTGGAATTACAATGCACCTGCGCACTCTACTCTCCGCTCTCCCTGTCCCACACAGTTTTTTCGGGTACCCCAGCTCAATTGTAGGAGCACGTCCCTCACCCCGTTGGTGCGGACCGCACACACGAACCGCACCCCCTGCGGCTACTCGGCGTCTCTAAGTTCTCCGCCCCGTTGCAAAGGGAGGTGGACCAAGCACTTGTGCCTGCGCACTTCAGTCCCAGTCCGTCTAGTTGACGCTCGACCCGGTTCCTTTGGCGGACACCGGATCCGAGGTGAGATTTAGGCTCCCTCTGCAGGGCCTGGAACAGCCCGGCGTGGGGAGGACCCGGGGCAGAGGGGCTGCGTTACTAACCTCCGAACTGCGCCGCGCCAGTGCAGTCGGACTCTGCAGCGCCGCTTTTTTTTTTTTTTTTTTTTTTTTTGTCTGGACTACATTTCCCAGTGGCCCCTGCGAGCACAGGGCCGGCGGTCCCTTTGTGTCCTCCGGAGGCCCAGTCGCTTCTTTCCGGGCCCGCGGGGGTGGGTTCCCATCAGACTCTTAAGGCAGGAGGTGGGCCGAAATAGAGATTGCCCGAGCCTTCGGAGCAGTGACGGGGTCTTTCCGCAGTTGACTTCTGCAGGTAGGGAATGGGCTGAGGAGTGGGCTGTGGGTCACCCGGACGTCGGTTCCCAGGCCCTCGGTGTGACTCTAGGTGCGAGATGGTGGTTGGTTGTCATACAGCGTGAGGCTGTCATCTGATGTGACTGTGCACGTCGTATCTGTGATCGTGGGCGCAGGCGAGTCGATGGTTGGTGCTACAGAGTGTGAGACTGTGAGTGGGGGTGGGAGGGTATTGTGTCCCCCGTTGTTCCAGTACCCACGGCCTCTTTGTAACTGGAGTTGTTTGAGTGTAAACGTAGGTTGTGGTACCCTCGTGTTTGAGACTTGGAGCTACAGATGAGCGTGACGGGTTGAGACTGCCCATACCCATGGCAGACTGATTGTTCTGTGTGTAAGACCGTGGATGGCGCTGTAGTTTTTAAGAATGAGTAGGTGGGGGTACTGAGTGAGACTGTGTGCCACCAGTATCTTTTGAAGCTAGCCAGGTGATGCCATTGTGCCACCAAGTTTCAGAAGCACTAGTCTATTTATTGGAGAGAAGAAAGACTGGAGTCAGGAAGACCTTTGTTTGATCTGGGTACTGTTATTCATTAGTTGTGTGTCTTTATGTAAATGATTACATTCCTTGGGAGTCTTTATTTGTAAAAATCTAGAAAATCTATTGCTAAAATAACAAATTAGGCAGTGATTTAGTCATGGGTTAAATTGCATGCAAACAAATTTCTAGATCTCTCCCTTATGCTTTCTCTCTGTTGGAAGGAAGGGTGCAACAGAAGGAAAGAGAAGCTGAAAAATTCTAGGCTGGTGATTCTGGATGCTGCAAGGAAACCCTAGTTTTTCATGTTCTCTTCCCCATCTCAGTCATCTGAGGACACTGCCATTTCCCAAGAGAAGAGCTAAGAGGAGGAAAGAATGGCTGTTGGACTTCTTAAAGCCATGTACCAGGTCAGTTGGTGTTTTCTATTTCCTGAAATATTTTACTGCTCTTTATACCAAACAGATATTAACTTTGCTCTTGCTGAAACTTTCCTGGGTGAGTAATCATGTCACTTATTATATCCCTCCTGCAGCTGATTCCCACCTCATTCAGGATAAATGCTGAAGTCCTTGCCTTAGCCTTCAAGGCCGTACATAATCTGGTCCACTTTTTGAGCTCAGGTAATCACTCCATTTGTAACTCACTCACTCAGCTCTAGGCACACTAGTGTCCTTGTAGTGAGCTGAGTACATTAAAAAAAAAATTTTTTTTTACCTGAATACATTCTTAACTCATAGACTTGTACTTGCTGTTCCCTCTGCCTGGAATGCTGTTCCCCAAGATACAGACTAACTTCTTCATTATAGATTCTGCTCAAACATTTATTCCCTCAACAAATTTTTATTGAGCACCTGTTGAGTAAAAAGGCTTAGTCCTTGGTCCTCTTCTCCACCTACACTCACTCCTTTGGTAATCTCATTCTGTCTCATGACTTCAGATGCCATCTATATGGCAACAATCACCAAATTATATATAGTCGAGACCTCTCTCCTGAAATCCAGACTTGTATATCCAGCTACCTACTTAGCATCTTCATTTGGTTGTATAATGATACCTCAAACTCAAATGTCTCAAACTTAGTGAAACAAGCCATTAGAAGTTTGGGGGCACAGAAGTGACATGATCTAATTCTCACTTAATAGAATCACTCTGGCTGCTGTTGAGAATAAACTGAATGGGACAAGGATAGAAATAGGGAAACCAATTAGGAATCTTTTACATATGTCCCTGTCTCAGGTACACAAGCTAAAAGTCTTCCATCATGAAGTTCTGGTTTGTTCTATGTTCAAAATATATCCAGAAGTTGACCACTTTTACTACCACACTGCTTCCATTCTGGTCCAAACTGTCATCTCTCATCTAGGTTATTGCTTTGCTCTTCTACTTTTTCTTTCTACTTCCACCCTTCCTCTCTTCCAGCCTATTCTCAACAGAGCAGTCAAAGTGATTCTGTTACACAAGTCATATTATATGATTCTTCATGGTAGGAATAGAAACAATAGAAAGTATATGACATTCTTTCAAGTATTTTAGCTGTAAGGGAATAAGAGAAAGGGTAGTAACTGAAGTGTGGTCAACAAGGTTTTTTTTCAAGATGGGTTTATAGCTGTATTCTGATGTTTAAGATTCAGTAGAAAGGGAAATTTGAAGATGAAGAAAAGTGAAGAGGGGATTGCTGGAACACTGCTTGAGCAGGAGGACCTGAGGGCTAGTGGACAAGTGGAGGGGTCAGACTTTGCTAAGAAAGTGTTTGTTCATATAGACTAGTAATAGGAGCAAGTTAGAGCATGTTGGGACAGTGCAGATAGATGTGTAGATGTTGTGGGAGTTTGTAGAAATTCCCCTAGAATGGATTTTGGTTTTTGAGTGAAACAGAAAGCAAGATCATTGGTAAGGATGAGGAAAAAAGGTATTGAAGATTTGAGGAGAGAGGGAAAGTATGAAATGGTCATTTAGGGGAGTAGGGATATGAATGGACTAGAGAAATATAACATAAAAGGCTTTGGGGCCTCTTGAGGTTCGTGTCATGAATTTAAAGTGAGACCAGTTAACATGATTGGTGTGATTTTCTCCAGGAAATTACAGTGGTTCAAGGTACAGAAATAGAGTGTGCTGAGAGATGGCAGTGGTTTAACCAGGTTGGTAAGGGCAGGGAAGTCCAGGGTATATCCATGGGGTGATTATAACAAATGGTTGTGCTAGGAAGTGAAAACATGGTAAGTCAGTGATTTGTAGGTTCTAGTGGGGTCAAAGAATTATCCTAATTGGGGTACCAGAGGACAAAAGTTGGAATATAGGAAGTAGAAGTCAGAAAGGGAGAGTTGAGATTAGGGAGGGTTTGCTACTTACTTGCTACAGACTTTGCTACAAAGTCTGGGGCATGGCATTGGAAGTGAATGACTATTGAAGTGTGGAGGACAACACTACAGGAGGAGAGAAGGGACATAGAACTGGGAGGCCTGGTTGTTGGGAGGATTATTTATACAGATATTGAAATGACCAAATATTATGTATGATAGGAGTAGCATTGGAGAGAGTGACAGTGAGCCAGGTGCTGAAGTGTTGAAGGAGTGACAGAGTATTGGTATCTCCCAGGAACTGGTAGACAACTAAAACAGGGAGGGATGATAGAGTCTGATTTCATGAGATTTAAAACTAGGGGTCTTTCAGGGAGGTGGGAGGAGTAATGGTCTAAAAATAAATGTAAGGAGCAGAGACATCACCTGCCTTACCTCCAGGTGCTGTGGTACAAGGAATGTGGGAAATAAAAACACTCACCACATGACAGGGCTTCAAGGGAAGTAGTCAGTCCTCTCAGCAAGGAGCCATATTTCTATGCAGGCAGAAAGGTGAAGAGAACGGTTGACTTTCTTCATCCTGGTTTAATTATAATTATGAATGGATTTTGAAACCAAGTATTTGGTTAGAGATCAACATTTTATTTTTATTTTTTTTAATTCCAGTGTAGTTAACTTACAATGCTATATTAGTTTTCAGGTGTACAATATAGTGATCTAATGGTTCTATATATTACTGGGTGTGCATCAAAACCAGTGCTTTCCTAATCCCCTTCACCTATTTCACCTATCTGCCTCCCCCCACCTCCCCTCTGGTAACCATCTGTTTGTTCTCTATAGTTAAGGATCTGTTTTTCGGTTTATCTCTCTTTTCCCTCCTTTGTTCATTTGCTTTGTTTCTTAAATTCCACACGAGTGAAGTCCTATGGTATTTATCTTTCTCTGACTTATTTCACTTAGCATTATACTCTCTAGCTCCATTCGTGTTGTTGCAAATGGCAAGATTTAATTCTTTTTTATGGCTGAGTAATATTCCATGGTGTGTGTGTGTGTGTGTGTGTGTGTGTGTGTAGAGAAAGAGAGAGAGAGGGGTCAAATATTTTTAAGAGATCATTTGTTAGAGATCAGGTATTTTAAAGTAATAATTTAAAGTTCCTTATGTTGATGCCATTATTTTCATTAACTTTCATTAAAAGAATCATTGAGGGGTGCCTGGGTGGCTCAGTGGGTTAAAGCCTCTGCCTTCGGCTCTGGTCATGATCCCAGGGTTCTGGGATCAAGCCCCGCATGGGGCTCTCTGCTCAGCGGGGAGCCTGCTTCCTCCTCTCTCTCTCTGCCTGCCTCTCCGCCTACTTGTGATTTCTGTCTGTCAAATAAATGAATTAAAAAAAAAGAATCATTGAAAAGTGTATGTCATATATTAAAAAATAGTTATACATTTATTATATATATTTATATAAGGTAAGGAAAACATTTTTGGAAGCATATATGGCATATGAACCAAACTCTTAACAGGAACAATATATGAGGGATGTTATTGCAATATATGAGGTATGTTATTGGTAGGGCAGAGATGAAGAAATTCACAAACTATTTCACATTATAAATAAGAAAAGGTTACTGAGTGTTGTAAAACACGTTTTAAAAAATAACTTTGAAAAAAATAAAGAATTTTTTAAAGATTTTATTTATTTATTTGAGAGAGAGAGACAGTGATAGCGAGAGAGCACAAGCAGGGAAGAGAGGGCGAAGCAGGCTCCCTGCTGAGCAAGGCTCAATCCCAGGACCTGGGATCCCAGGATCCCATCATGACCTGAGCTGAAGGGAGATGCTTAACTGACTGAGCCACCCAGGCACCTCTGTAAAACACTTTAATAATTTATATTCTGTAGAGACAGTTTAACTATGACAAAATTGTATGAAATGCCCAATAAATGTTTTCTTGCCTTGACAGATTCACCTCTTCTAAAAATTATATACACACACAAACACATGTTAGCTTTCATCAGCAGGCAGTCACATTATAGCAAACTAATATCCAGCTGAATCACAGCATAGCTCCAAATTTTAAGCACTTTGCCCATTTTAAGAACACCCATTTCTTTTTTTTTAAGATTTTATTTATTTATTTGACAGAGAGAGAGAGATCACAAGTAGACAGAGCAGCAGGCAGTGGGGGTTGTGGGGGAAGCAGGCTCCCTGCTGAGCAGAGAGCCCGACGCGGGGCTTAATCCCAGGACCCTGAGATCATGACCTGAGCCGAAGGCAGAGGCTTAACCCACTGAGCCACCCAGGCACCCCCACCCATTTCTTTATACAAAATTTTAAGTACTCTGGGTTAAAGTATTTGAATTTTAATAGAATCGATGATCTGCTGTCCTTGGTCTAGCACAATTTTCAGAGATATAGCAAGAACTTTCTGGTCTCCCTCTCTCTCTCTCTCTCTTTTTAAAAATTTATTTATTTATTTGAGAGAGAAAGAGAGCATGCGCAAGGGGAGAGGCAGAAGGAGAGAGACTACAAGCTGAGCACAGAGCCTGACAACGAAACTCGATCTCAGGACCCTGAGATCATGACCTGATCAGAAACCAATAGTGGGATGCTTAATTCACTGTGCCACCCAGGTACCCCAGCACTTCCTGGTCTCATTTTTGATCCTTTCATAGTTTCTTGAACTCTTCAAACCAATCATTCATTAATTCAGTTTATTCAGCAAATATTTGAAGGCCTCATGTGTGCCAAATACTGTCCTATAACTAGGGCTATAACAGTGAGTAAAGCAAAAATGCATTCTGCCCTCATGGACTTCACATTTTTTTTAAGACTTTATTTATTAGACAGACAGAGAACACAAGTGGGCAGAGAGGCAGGCACAGAGAGAGGGGGAAGCAAGCTCCCTGCTGAGCAAAGAGCCCTATTCAGGGCTTGATCCCAGGACCCTGAGATTATGACCTGAGCCAAAGGCAGGGGCTTAACCACTTAGCCACCCAGGTGCCCCTGGACTTGATATTTTAGTGGAGGTTGGGAGCACACAATAACAAAATAATTAAGTGCCATGGCAAACAACAAAGGAGGGTTAGGGAAATACAGAACAGGAGTAAGAGCTTGCTATTTTAATACAGAATGATCTGAGAAGTCCAAAAGGCCCGAGGGGGAACGTGTTTGACTATTTTGATTTGAGGATGTAATATCAGGGAAAGCACAGTATACCTAGGGCAAAACAAGTAAGGTGTATATGGTAAGAGATGAAGTTATTTCACTTATTTCATTTCAGGAGTTGGTAACCTTCAGAGATGTGGCTGTAGATTTCTCCCAAGAGGAGTGGGACTGTCTAAATTCTTCTCAGAGGCATCTGTATAGTAATGTGATGTTGGAGAACTACCGGATCTTGGTGTCCCTAGGTAAGGATATCTTATCCTTGTAAAATTGAGCTTCTGCTCATAAGGGCCTCTTTGCTACCATTATTGTGAATCTTTGGGTGGCATCCTCAGTGCTTGGCTGAAGTCGCTGTGCCAAAGTAATGGTTTAATATTTGTAAAGTTGCCAGTAGATGGGTCTGTTATTAATCTATGTTGGAAGCTTCAGCTTTCCTGTAATTTTAATACACATCCTTTATATATTTTTCTCTGGCTTACTGTAAACTCCCTCTTCCCTGTTGATCAGATTGGTTATAAATTATGGGATATCCTCTGCATGACCAGATTGTTTCTTTTCATACATGCAGGACTTTGCTTTTCTAAGCCAAATGTGATATTATTGTTGGAACAAGGGAAAGAGCCCTGGATGGTGAAGAGAGAGCTGGCAAAAGGCTTGTGCTCAGGTGAGTGAAGAGGAAATAGGCAGGCAAAAACCTCTGGAGATGATGGCTCAGCCTGACTTAGAGGTATCACCTCTTCATTCTTTGTTGGCATGTTCTCTGATGTTCTAGGTCTTACTAGAAACTTGGGCCTTTTAATGTTCTCTCCCATTTATTCTTCATGGTCCCTCCTTTAATAATTTGCTCCCTCCTTTCTAAAAACTCATTTATCTATTCTGAGTCCCATTCCTTCCCAGTTTCATAAGTCTCTTCCAGTCTTTTAATCTTTTCCTAATCTGATAAACTTTTTGAGCTGTACAGACAGCTGTAACTAAAGGGCTAGATTCAAGTCTTGATTCTTACGTGCAATACAATTTTAGGCAAGTTACTTAACCTCTCTACTTTTATTTTGTTATCTGTAAAATGGGATATACTTCTTTTTTAAAATTTTTTTTCAGTGGGCGCCTGGGTGGCTCAGTGGGTTAAGCCACTGCCTTCGGCTCAGGTCATGATCTCAGGGTCCTGGGATCGAGTTCCGCATCGGGCTCTCTGCTCAGCAGGGAGCCTGCTTCCTCCTCTCTCTTTCTGCCTGCCTCTCTGCCTACTTGTGATCTCTCTCTGTCAAATAAATAAATAAAATCTTAAAAAAAAAAAATTTCTTTTCAGTGCTCCAGAAGTCATTGTTTATGCATCACATCCAGTGCTCCACACAATACATGCCCTCCATAATGTCCACCACCAGGCTCACCCAGCCTTCCATCCCCTCCCCTCCAAAACCTTTTGTTTCGCAGATTCCACAGTCTCTCATGGTTTGTCTCCCCCTCCAATTTCCCCCAACTTACTTCTCCTCTTCATCTCCCCATGTCCTCCATGTTATTCCTTATGCTCCAAAAATAAGCGAAACCATATGATAATTGACTTTCCCTGCTTGACTTATTTCACTCAGCATAATCTCTTCCAGTCCCGTCCATGTTGATACAAAAGTTGGGTATTCATCCTTTCTGATGGAGGCATAATACTCCATAGTGTATATGGACCATGTCTTCTTTATCCATTTGTCCATTCAAAGGATCTTGGTTCTTTCCACGGTTTGGCAACTGTGGCCATTGCCACAATGAACAATGGGATACAGATGGCCCTTCTTTTCACTACATCTGTATCTTTGGGGTAAATACCCAGTAGTGCAATTGCAGGGTCATAGGGTAGCTCTATATTTAATTTCTTAAGGAATCTCCACAGTTTTCCAAAGTGGCTGTACCAACTTGCATTCCCACCAACAGTGTAAGAGGTTTCCCCTTTCTCCACATCCTCTCCAACACATGTTGTTTACTATCTTGTTAATTTTTGCCATTCAGACTGGTGTAAGGTGGTATCTCAATGTGGTTTTGCTTTGAATCTCCCTCATGGCTGGTGGTGATGAACATTTTTTCATGTGTCTATTAGCCAATGTGTATGTCGTCTTTGGAGATATACTTTTAAAGTGCTTAAACAGTTCCCTTTTCATATTGTGAACTCAAAGGCTGTTAGTTGTTGTTGTTGTAGTAGTAGTGTAGTAGTGTCTCTCCAAATGCCTTGTTTTTCTTTTAATGGTAAGTTCATTCATTCTTTCATTCCTTTCATCAACATTTATTGAATTTTTGAAGATTACATGCAAGATGCTAGAGCACTATGTATTTGTAGAAGTTATCAAACAATTGATGGGCCAGTAGCAGATACAATATTAAACTATAAATGGCATATGTGAGAAGAAAGCTCACACAAGGAAGCTCAGAGAAAGAGGTGAGAGGCCAAAGAGTCTGGGTAACTGAGAAGATTATGGTCTCTATATAACACAGATGAGACGCTAGAAAACATTTGAGAGAGAATAAATTAAGAGTTTAGGTTTGTGGCATAGGAAGGAGTTTTAGTTAGACATAGGAAGCATTAGGTAAAACAGAAGACTAAAGTTAAAAGGAAAATGAGTATTACTGTAAATATCTCTGTCAGTATCACTCAACTCACCCCCCCCAGTACTCCTCCCTAGTCTTTTATGTTCTTGTTCAATTTTTTAAAAACAATATTTGATATGAAACTGTAGTGTCAAGGAATATATGATTAAATTTTGTTAATTATTATTACTAAATAAATCATACATACATGATTGTATATTAGCATATGTATATGGTTTAAATAGTAATAGAACAAAACCCATGTACCTACTTCTTAGCTTAAGAAATAGAAAATTATTGGGGTGCCTAGCTGGCTCAGTTGGTAGAGCATGCCCCATGTTGGGTATAGAGATTACTTTAAAAAAAGGAAATAAGAAATTGTCAATGCCATTATAGGCCTTTGAGGGCTCCCTAATGATAAACCGTTACCCACCCATGGCCCATCCCTACCCCTGACCAGAGAAACCATTATTCTACAATTTTGCTTATCTTTTCTTGACTTTTCTTAATAGTTGTGCCATTACCCTTAAACAAAATAGGATATTTGTGTATTTTTAACTTTTTACATCTGAAAAGATGTGGGGCATATAATTCTGACTTTTTTTTTTTTCAACTCAAAATTATATTCCTGAGGGGGGTCTGGGTGGCTCAGTCAGTTAAGCATCTGACTCTTGATTTTGGCTCAGGTCATGATCTCAGGATTGTGAGAGTGAGCTCTGAGTCGGGCTCCCTGCTCAGTGGAGAGTCTGCTTCTCTCTCGCTCTCTGCCCCTCCCCTCACTTTTAGTTTTCTCAATTGTTTGCTGTGCTGGATTTTATTTATTTTTTTTTTCAGAAGGTTTTTATTTTGTTGTAGTCTCAGGAATTTATTTTTCCTTTTATTTCCCATTCATGAGAGGACCTATCTAGAAAAAAGTTGCTCAGCCTTTGTCAGAGAAATTACTGTCTGTGCTCTCCTGTAGGAATTTTATGGCATCAGACTTCACATTATAGGTTTTTAATCTATTTTGAGGTGTTTTTTTTTTTTTTTTTTTTGGTGTGTGTATGCCATAAAAAAGTGATCTAGTTTCATTCTTTTACATATTGCTGTCTAGTTTTCCTAACAACATTTGAAGAGACTCCCTTTTTCCCATTGGATGGTCTTTCCTGCTTTGTCAGAAATTGACCATATAATTGTGGTTTCATTTCTGGATTTTCTACTCTGTTCTTTTGATCTATGTGTTTGTTTTTGTGCTGATACCATATTGTTGGGTTTTTTTTTTTTAAGATTTTGTTTTTAAGTAATCTCTACACCCAACGTGGTGCTCAAATTTTTACAATACTCAGATCAAGAGTGGCATGCTCTACCGACTGAGCCAGCCACGTGCTCCTGGTATCATACTCTTTTGATTATGACAGCTTTGTGTATTACTCAAGTCTGGAATTGTGATGCCTCCAGCTTTGCTTTGCTTTTTCTAGGTTGCTTTGACTTTTTGAGCTCTTTTATGGTTCCTTACACATTTTAGGATTATTTTCTCTACTGTGAAAAATGCTGTTGGCATTTTTATAGGGATTGCATTAAATGTATAGATTGCTTTGGTCAATATAGACATTTTAACAGTATTTTGTTCTTCCCATCCATGAGCATGAGATATTTTCTTTGTGTTATCTTCAGTTTCATTCATCAGTATTTATAGTTTTCAGAACCCAGGTCTTTTACCTTTTTGGTTAGGTTTATTTATAGGTGTCTTACTACTTTTGATGCAATTGTAAATATGATTGTTTTCTTAATTTCTCTTTCTGCTATTTCATTTTTTTAAAAGATTTTACTTATTTATTTGACAGAGATCACAAGCAGGGCAGGCAGAGAGACAGGCAGAGAGAGAGGAGGAAGCAGGCTCCCTGCTGATCAGAGAGCCCTATGCGGGGCTCGATCCTAGGACCCTGGGATCATGACCTGAGCCGGAGGCAGAGGCTTTAACCCACTGAGCCACCTAGGTACCCCTCTGCTATTTCATTTTTGGTGTATGGAAATGCAACAGATTTCTGTACATTTGGTATCCTGCAGCATTTATAGTCACTACTGAATTCATTTATCAGTTTTAGCAATTTTTTGGTGGAGTCTTTTGGATTTTTCTATTATATATAGTATCAGGTCATCTAATAGTGAAGACATTCTTTTCGATTTGGATGCTTTTTATTTCATGTAGTTTTGTGTGATGATAGGCATTCTTGCTCACTTTTGGTCTTAATGAGAGTGCTTTCATATTTTGTTATTAATAACTCTGATATTTAGAGGTTTTGGGGGTCTTTTTGCTTCTGTTTGCTAGAGTTTCATTATAGAAAGCTTTTGAAAGGCATCTGGGTGGCTCAGTTGGTTGGGCGTCTGCCTTTGACTCAGGTCATGGTCCCAGGGTTCTGAGATTGAGCCCCACATTGGACTCTGCTCAGTGGGAAGCCTGCTTCTCCCTCTCCCTTTGCCTGGAGCTCCCCCTGCTTGTGCTATCTCCGTCAAATAAATAAATAAAATCTTCAAAAAAAAAAAAAAAGAAAGAAAGCTTTTATGTTTTAACAAATGTTTTTCCAGCTCTGTAGATGATTAGATGGTTTTTAGTTTTTCATCTGTTAACATGGTGAATTACATATTACATTTTTAATGTTGAACTAACTATATAGACCTGAAACAAACCCATTTATCTCTTTTTCATTCATGGCTACTTGCTGTTTGCCAATATATTTTTTAGGTTTTTTGCATCTACAGTAATCAGTGAGTAATGTTGAAGTTCAATTTTTCCTTCATGTACTCTTCTTGTCAGATTTTGGAATCAAGATATTAGTCTCTTAACATTTATTGGTGGGTATTCCTCTTTTTTTGTCCTTAGAATAATTTGTGTAAAATCAAAATTCTTTGTTTTTTGAATGGTAGAACTTTGTTCATCTTGACCTGTGATTTTTCTTATGAAAAGAATTTAAACAACTAATTCAATTTGTTACAAGATCCTGTTTCTCTTATAATCATGGAGTTGTAGTATTTTTCTAAGAATTTTTATGTCTTATGTAAATATTCAAATTTATTATATAAAGTTATCCATTATCTTCTCTTATCTAAAGTTGGCATTGTTTGTAATTATAACCTATTTTTTTCTTCCAAAAAAAATCAAAATTTTTCATGGATTTCTCTTTTCTTTTTTTTTTTTTTTTGTATTTTCAGACACTTTTCACTTTACTGATCCTCTCTAGTTTATCTTTTTAAAAATTTCATGGGGGTGCCTGGATGGCTCACGTCATGATCCCAGAGTCCTGGGATCGAGCCCCACATCAGGCTCTCTATTCACAGCCTGCTTCTCCAAATAAATTTCATTTATTTATCTTCTTTATTATTTAATTCTTCCCTTGTTTATGCTAAACTTTTTTAACTTCTAAACTTTCTAAACTTCTTCCTTTGTTTATTCTAAACTTTTTTAATTCTTTTTTTTTAAAGATTTTATTTATTTATTTGACAGAGCTAGATCACAAGTAGGCAGAGAGACAGGCAGAGAGAGAGAGAGGGAAGCAGGCTCCCTACTTAGCAGAGAGTCCAATGCAGGTCTCGATCCCAGGACCCTGAGATCATGACCTGAGCCGAAGGCAGCGGCTTAACCCACTGAGCCACCCAGGTGCCCCTCTAAACTTTTTTTAAAAAAGATTTTATTTATTTATTCGACAGAGAGAGAGAGATCACAAGTAGGCAGAGAGGCAGGCAGAGAGAGAGGGAGAAGCAGGCTCCCTGCTGAGCCGAGAGCTCGATGTGGGGCTTGATCCCATGACCCTGGGATCATGACCCAAGCCAAAGGCAGTGGTTTTAACCCACTGAGCCACCCAGGCGCCCCAATCTTTTTTTAACTTTTAAAGTTAGATAATTCATTGTTTTTGAGGATCTCTCTTTTCTATTTTAAGCACTTAAGACTTATGAACAGAGGCACCTGACTGGCTCACTCAGTGGAGCATGTGACTCTTGATTTTGGGATTGTGAGTTCAAGCCCCATACTAGGTATAGTGATTACTTAGAAATAAAAATTTTTAAGACCATATTAGGAATATATTCCACATATATGATATGTTGATATCATGGTATGTTGATAGGTTGTGTTTTTGTTATCATGTATATCTAAGCATTTTCTAATTTCCATTGATTTTTTTGCAGACCCATGAATTACTTGGGATTTTTAGGTTCCAAATTCAAGTTTTTGCTTCTTTAACTGCACTGTAGTTAGAGAATATGGTCTATTTACTTCAAATTCTTTAAAATTTATTTTATGTCTTAGTGGTTAATTTTGATAAATAGTTGGTATGTCCTAGGAAATAATATCTGTTTCTGGTTGTGCAATATATAGCATTTGATATATGTCCTTTGAATTAGCTCATTAATTTTGCTGATCAAATCTTCTGTATCATTGATTTTTTTAAAAATCTCTGAGAAGTCAATTATAGGAAGACTTGTCCAAAAACTCTAATGGTGAATACATAATTATTTGGGTAATTCTGACAACTGGTTTTTTATATTTTAAAAGTATTTTATTAGGTCATATGTTTTTGAAATTGTTTTATTTCTCTGGTAAATTCCTCCATATATTATTGTTACCCTCTTTAAATCTAGTGATGATTTTCCCCTTAACTATATTGCTTGATATTAGTGTAGCTATACTAGCCTTCTTTTGTTAATACTTCCTTGGTATAGTTTTTCTATTCCTCTACTCCCTTACTTTCTGTGTTTCTCTTATAAAGAGTATTTATAGCTAAAGAGTTTTTTAGTCTACTCTGATAATCTGTATCTTTTAACTAAATGATGATAATTACATATTTTGGTATTATTGGTAGAATTGGACTAATTTACACCATCTTATTTTCTTTTATAAATTCTTTTCCTATATTTTGTTTCTTGACTTTTACTCCATCTGCTACTTTGAAAGATAAACAGTCTATTTCTATTCTTCTATTGGTTAGCTTAAAAAATTTAACATTTATGGGACATCTGGCTAGTTCAGTCAGTAAAACATATGACTCTTGATCTTAGGGTTGTAAGTTTGAGCCCCAGTTTGGCTGTAGAGATTACTTGAAAATAAAATCTTTATTTTTATTTTTATTTTTTGAAAATAAAATCTTAAAAAAAAAGTTAACATTAATAATCACCTTAACAAAGTCTAAAATTAATCCTTACCTTTATTTTCCTTCCTTAAAAATATAAGAACTTTAGAATGATTTAATTTCACTTATCCTCATTTCAGTTTTTTTAATCCCATAAATCATTTTATTTTATGAAGTTACAAATTTAGACCATTATTTTGTTCAGTTAGTGTTGTTTAGATTTACCCATGTTTCATTTTCTTCTTTCATCATTCCTTTCTATATCCCAGAACTTTTTCCTGTGTCAACTCCTTTATCAATAAATATACTATTTATACAGTCTATTTTGTTATTATTAATTTATTCATTTGTTTGGTGTACTTATTTTGCTTTCATGCATATAAGAATATATATATGTACTCATAAATTGACAGCCATTATTTTTATCAGCACCTTAGAGATACCACTCCATACTTTTCTGGCTTCTATTGTTGGTATTAAGATGTCAGTTTTCATTAATATTTTCTTCCTTGCTTCTTTTAAAAACTACCTTCTCTTTGCCCTTGTTATTCTGTATTTTCACCATGACATATCTAAATTAAATAACATTTTAATTGCTCTACTTGGGATTATGGTTCTGATATCTGAGCATTCAGGTCTTAATAGGTCCTAGGTAATGATCAGTGGTTATTTTTTCACATATTATCACTTCCCTATTCTCTATATTTTCTTTTCCTAAGACTCCAGTTAGATGTGGCTAAGACCTTCTTTCTCATTAGGGTTAAACTGAGGGTGTTAGCTTCAGTTGCCCCTTACTTACTTAAAAGTACCTTCTGGAGTCTTTTTGACTTCTGGAAGTTTACCTTAATGTCTTGCCAGCTTTGCAACACATCTAAAAAGATATTTTCTGTATTTTACATAACATCTTATGTTTTTTAGTTGTTTTAACCAGACAGGTTTGTCATACTAACCAGCCTGCTCTATTGCTGGACAGGAATCCTGACACTGTTAAAAGGACTGGCAACTCATTACCATGTTGCGGTCTCTAATTTTTTTTTTTTAAGATTTTATTTATTTATTTGACAGGCAGAGATCACAAGTGGGCAGAGAGGCAGGCAGAGAGAGGGGGAAGCAGGCTCCCTGCAGAGCAGAGAGTCTGATGCGGGGCTCGATTCCAGGACCCTGGGATTATGACCTGAGCTGAAGGCAGAAGCTTTAACCCACTGAGCCACCCAGGCACCCCGCGGTCTCTAATTTTATACCCATATACACTCCATGTGAATGAGAAAAGGGTGCATCTATACCTTTTGATAACATGGTAGATTAAATATAATGTATTTTCTTAATTTACATTTCTTTGAATACATGAGATTGATATTGTTACATGCATTTATTACCCAGTTAAAAGTGTGTCTTCACATCATTTGTCTATTTTTAATGAATTATTAATACATTTTGCATATTTATAAGGGTTCTACCTTATTATGGATTTTTTTCATTTGTTTTATATTAAAAACATTAATTTTTATAGTAAGCTACTGTAATAAAATTTACTCTTAACTATTTTTAAAGTATATTGTCCATATTGTTTTGCTACAATCACCAGAATCTTTCCATAGAACTCTTTTCATCTTGTAAGACTGAAACTCTATATGCATTAAACAGTTAAGTCTCCATTCTCCCCTTCCCTAGTCCCTGGCAACCACCATTCCACCTTCTTTCTTTGAATTTCAATAATCTAGGTACTTGATATAAGTGAACAGCAATTGTCTTTTTGTGACTGGCTTATTTTACATGGGTTAATGTCTTCAAAGTTGAATCACATTGCAGCATGTCTCACAATTTCCAGCTTTTCATTTATTTTTTTTAAAGATTATTTATTTATTTGACAGACAGAGACCTCAAGTAGGCAGAGAGGCAGGCAGAGAGAGAGGATGAAGCAAACTCCCTGCTGAGCAGAGAGCCCGATGCGGGGCTCCATCCCAGGATCCTGGGATCATGACCTGAGCTGAAGGCAGAGGCTTTAACCCATTGAACCACCCAGGTGCCCCAATTTCCTCCTTTTCAAAAGTGGAATAACATTTGACTGTGTGTGTATATATATATATATATATATATATGGTTGCTTCCATCTTTTGGGTATTGTAAATAATGCTCCTGTGAACATAGGAGCACAACCGCCTATTTTAAGACCTTGCTTCCAATTCTTTTGGGTATATACTTAGAAGAGGAATGGCTGGATCTTATTTTTAATTTTTGAGGAAATGCCATACTGTTTTCCATGGAGGCTCTCCCATTTTACATTCTCACCAACAGTTCCAACATTTTCACTACCACCTATAATTTACTTTTTCTTTCTTTCTTTCTTTTTTAATCATAGCCATCCTAATCAGTATGAAGTAGCATCTTGTGGTTTTGATTTGCATTCCCCTAATGATAATGATGTTGAACATCTTTTCATACTTGTTGGCCATTTGTATATCTTCTTTGGAAAAATGTCTGTTCAAGTCCTTTGTCTATTTTTTAGTTGTGTTCTTGTCCAGTTGCAGTTCTTTATATATTCTGGATATATATGCATTTTCAGATGCATGATTTGCAGATGTTTTTCTCCCATTCTGTGGGTTGCCTTTTTACTTTGTTGATTATAACCTTTAATAAATAAAAGATTTTAATTTTCGTGAAATTCAGTTTTACTTTTCCTTTGGTGCTTATGCTTTATGATATCATAACCAAGAAATCATTGCTAAATTCAATGTCATGAGTATTTTTGAGTATTTTTCCCTATGTTGGCAACTAAAAGTATTTTAGTTTTAGGTTTTACATTTAGGTCTCTGATCCATTTGAGGTAAACTTTTGTATATGATGTAAAGTAAGAGCCCAGCTCTTTTGTTTGCATAAGGATACCCAATTTTCTCGGCACCGTTTGTTGAAAAGCCTGTCCTTTCCCACTGAATGGTCTTTGCACCCTTAGCATCTGTATGTCTTCTTTGGGAAAAAATGTCTATACATGTCTTTTGCCCATTTCTGAATTGGATTATTTGTTTTGGGGGGTTTGAGTGTGATAAGTTCTTTATAGAATTTTGAATATTAACTCTATCAGATACTTCATTTGTAAATATCATTTCCCATTCAGTAGGTTGCCTTTTAGTTTTGTTGATTGTTTCCTTTGATGTGCAGAAACTTACTCTGATGAAGTCCCAATAGTGTTTGTTTTTGTTTTTGTTTCCCTTGCCTCAAGAGACATCTAGCAAGAAGTTGCTATGGCTGATGTCAAAGAGGTTACTGTCCATGTTCTTTAGGATTTTAATGGCTTCCTATCTCATATTTAGGTCTTTCTTCCATTTTGGACTTATTTTTGTGGGTATAATGTAAGAAAGTGCTCCAGTTTTCATAACACCATTTCTTGAAGAGACTGTCTTTTTTCCATTGGATATTCTTTCCGGCTCTGTCATAGATTAATTGATCGTATAGTAGTGGGTTCATTTCTGGATTTTTTATTCTGTTCTGTTGATCTGTATGTCTATTTTTGGGCCAGTACCATACTGTCTTGTTCACTATGCTTTGTAATATAACTCAAAGTCCAGAATTGTGATGCCTCCAGTTTTGCTTTGCTTTTTCAAGTTTGCTTTGTCTATTCAGGCCCTTTTGTGTTTCTATACAAATTATAGGCTTGTTTGTTCTAGTTCTGTGAAAAATATTGTTGGTATTTTTATAGGGATTGCATTAAACCTATAGATTGCTTTGGGTAGTGTAGATATTTTAACAATATTTGTTATTCCAATCCATGAGCATGGAACATCTTTCCATTTCTTTGTAGCATATTCAATTTCTTTCTTCAGTGTTTTATAGTTTTCAGAGTTCAGGCCTTTCACCTCTTTAGATAGGTTTATTCCTAGGTATCTTATGGCTTTTGGTATAATTATAAAAGGGATTGAGTCGTTGATTTATATTTCTGTTGTTTGTTATTGATGTATGGAAATGCAACAAATTTCTTTCCTTTTTTTTTTTTTCCTTCCAAGATTTTATTTAAATCCAAGTTAGTTAACATATAGTGTAGTACTACTTTCAGGAATAGAATTCAGTGATTCATCACTTACATATAACACCCAATGCTCATCACAGCAACTGTCCTCATTAATGCCCGTCACCCATTTAGCCCATCTTCTCCACCCATCTCTCCTCCAGCATGCTAAGTTTGTTCTCTGTAGTTAACAGTCTCCTGAAGTGCCTGGATGGCTCAGTTGATTATCTAACTCTTGATCTCGGCTCAAGAGGACTTAAGGGCTCTGCACTCAGTGTGGAGTCTACTTAAGTTTTTCTCTCCTTTCCCTCTATCCCTCCCACTAGTGCTCTCTCTCTCTCTCCAATAAATAAATAAATCTTTTTGAAAAAATAACAGTGGTGACAGTGGACATCACTCTCTTGTTCTTGACTGTACTGGAAGAGCACTCAGTTTTTCCCTATTGATGTTGATAATTGCTGGGTCTTTCATATACGTTGGCACCCTTATCAAAAGTCATTTGACTATATATGTGAGGGTTTATTGTTGGGCTTTCTATTTTCTATTCCATTAGTCTGTATGTCTGTCCTTATGCCAGTAATACACTGTTTTGATTACTGGAGCTCTGTAGAAATTTCTGAAATCAGGAATTGTGGGACTTAGTTCTTGCTTTTCCAGATTTGGTCTGGAAATTTGATCTTCCTTTTCAAGATTACTTTCACTATTTGGGGTCCATTGAGATTCCATATGAATTTTAGGATCAATTGTTTCTTATATCTGAAAAAGAAATCTTTGGGATTTAACAGGAATTGTACTGAATCTGTAGATAGCTTTAGGTAGTATATACTTCTTAGAATATTAATGTTCTAATTCATGAATTCAGGATATCTCCATTTATTTACAGCTTATTTGATTTCTTTCTGCAATGTTTTGCAGTTTTCATTATATAAGTCTCACCTCTTTGATTAATTCCTATTTTACTCTATTATAAATAGAGTTGTTTTAATTTCATTTTCAGATTGTTCATTGTTCATGTATAGAAATGCAACTAATTGGGATGTGTTGACTTTGTATCTTGCTATTTTGCTGAATTTGTTTATTAGTTCAAATGGATGGTGGGGGCAAGTGGAGTCTTTAGTGTTTCTACATAGAAGAGCATGTCATCTACAAACACATAATTTTACTTCTAACTTTATAATATGGATTTTTAAATTTTATTTTTCTTGACTAATTGCTCTGGCTAGAACATCCAGTACTGTCCTGACTAGAAGTGGTGAAGGTAGGCATTTTTGCCTTTTTCCTGGAAATCTTGGAGGAAAGCTTTCAGTCTTTACCATTAAATATGATTTTAGCTATAGGCTTTTCATATATAGTTTGTATTATGTTGAAGTAGTTTCTTTCTATTGCCAGTTTGTTGAGTGTTTTTTATCATGAAAGGGTTATGGATTTTGTCAAATGCTTTTTCTGCACCAATTGAAATAATCATTTTTCCTTCTGTTAATGTGTTACATTAATTTTTGCTGAACCATCCTTGTAGTCCAGCATTAAATTCCACTTGGTTATGGTGTATAATCCTTATAATATGCTGTTGAATTCAATTTGCTAGTATTTGTTGATGATTTTTACATCAGTGCTCAAAAGAGATACTGGTTTCTAGTTTTCTCATAGTATCTTATAGTCTTGCTTTGGTATCAGAGTAATGCTGGCCTCATAGAATGAGTTTGGAATTCATCACTCCTCTTCATTTCTTTGGAAGAGTTTGAGGAGGATTTGCATGAATGTTTTAAATGTGTGATAGAATTCACCAAAGACACTATCTGGTCCTAGGCCTTTTCTTGTTAGAAGGTTTTGGATTACTGATACAGTCAACTTACTAGTTATGTGTCTGTTCAGATTTTCTATTTCTTTATGATTCAGTCTTGGTAGGGTGTATGTTTCTTATAATTTGTCCATTTTATCCAGTTTACTCCATTTGTTGGCATGCAGTTGTTCATAGTACTCTTATAATCCTTTTTATTTTTCTATGATTGGTAATAATGTGGCACTTTTCATTTCTGATTTTAGTTATTCAAATCTTCTTTTTTCTTAGACAACCCAAATAAAAGTTTGTCAGTTTTGCCTGCCTTTTTGAATAACTATCTCTTGGTTTTGCTGGTTCTATTATTTTTCTGTTTATTTTGCTTATCTCTGCTTAGTCTTTCCTAGCTTTGGATTTAGTTTGCTCTTTTTCTAGTTGGTTAAGATGCAAAGTTAGGTTGTTGATTTTGGCTCCTTCTTCTTTAATGTAAGCATTAATAGCTATATATTTCCCTTTTAGCACAGCTTTTGATGCATCCCATAATTTTTGGTATGTTATATTTTTATTTCCATGTGTTTCAAGATAACTTGTGATATCTTCTTTGGTTGGATAAGTGTTTAACTTCTACATATTTGTGGATTTTTCCAGTTTTCATTTTGCTCTTGATTCCTAGTTTAATTTCATTATGATTGAGAAAGACAATTTGTATGATTTCAATCTTTTTTTATTAATGCATCTTTTATGGACAACACATAGTCTATCCTAAATACATGTTTACTTTTTTGATGTGCTTTATGATTTAAAAAAAATTTTAAAGATTTTTTATTTATTTGAAAGAGAGAAAAACCACAAGTAGGCAGGCAGAAAGAGAGGGGGAAGCAGGCTCCCCTCTGAGCAGAGAGCCCAGTGTGAGGCTCGATCCCAAGACCCTGAGATCATGACCTGAGCCCAAGGTAGAGGCTTAGCCCACTGAGCCATCCAGGCACCCCTGGATTCTTAAAAAGGTCAGTTTTCCAAACTGCAAAATCTGAGAGAACAGTCTGCACAAGACCGTGCTTATTTCAGACACCAGCTGCAAGTTTGGATCTTCAGGGCTGCCCTCATTTCTGACGAGCTGGCTATAGATAAGGAGGTACCCACAGACACCCTCACATTTGATAATTCACAACAGTGGTTCACAGAGGTCAGGGAAGAACTATATTATGATTACAGTTTATTTTAATAAAAGATACAAAGAACCAGCCAAAAGTAGAGACACCAAGGGCAAGGTCTCCGAGACCTGCAAACATGAAGGGGCCCTCCCGACATTTCAGTGTTTAAAAGAACAAGCTCTCTAGAGAGCATCATTGTACAGGGTTATTTGTTTTTGTGTGTTTCAGTTTCTTTATGTAGGCATGATTGAGTGAGTCATTGCTGAGTCCTCAATGTGATACAATCTCCAGCCTCCTTCCCTTCCCAAAAGTCAAACTGATATCATGGTGGCTCAAAGCATCAATAATTTAGTTACATGGTTGGTCTTTCTGGCATGGCCAGCCTCCATACTAAATCATCACATTAGCAAAAATTATATAGGGGTATGTTGTGAGTCATAAACTATAGTTATAAACTATCAGGTGTGGTCCAAGGGGCTCACTATGAATAACAGTGACACTCCTTCCAGGAATATAGAGGCTTTAGATGGACCACAAAGTTCTGCCAAATACTTTATTAAACAATTTTTTTAAAAAATTCACAATGCAGGGATGCCTGGGTGGCTCAGTTGGTTGGACGACTGCCTTTGGCTCAGGTCATGATCCCAGAGTCCCAGGATCGAATCCCACATCGGGCTCCCAGCTCCATGGGGAGTCTGCTTCTCCTTCTGACCTTCTCTATGCTCATGCTCTCTCTCACTGTCTCTCTCTCTCAAATAAATAAATAAAATCTTTAAAAAAAATTCACAATGCAATTGATTATGAGTGAAAGTAATATATTGATTTAGAATTAATGGCTTTACGTTGTTCTTCACATAGAAAAGCAAAGTATGCATCTTCTCCCTTTATGCAGATTTATGGTGGGGGGGCATTGGGTCCCTTATTAGAATTGTAAAGCTTCTGCCTTTTTCTTGTAAAGTTTATTTTTAGGCTATTTTCCCTCTTCATTTTTGTTGTCAATGTTACAGTTTTCTTCTGAGGTTAATTATTTTCTATTTTCCCTTATTGCTTTCTAAAATTGATTCTAAAATTGCAAAATGATACATTCTTATTTGAAACAGTAAGTATAAATACTGCAGTAATCTCCCTTCTACATAGATTCTACATTCTATTAGGCACCTTTTATTTATGTAATGACTCATTTCTGGTGTTTTACAAGTCAAAACATGCACATAATTCTTTTTAATGATTATTATCATTAGCTGTTGTTATTATTTTTGTGACATTTCTTGACTAATATTCCAGGTTTTAATTTTTTTAAAAAGATTTTATTTATTTGAGATAGAGCACAAGCAGGGAGGAGGGTCAGAGGGACAAGGATAAGCAGACTCCCTGTTGAGCAGGGATCTCGAAGCAGGATTAGATTCCAGGACCCTGAGATCATGACCTTAGCCAAAGGCAAGTTGCTCAACTGACTGAGCCACCCAGGTCTCCCAATTTTATTCTTTTTTAGTATTTTATTCTTTTTCAGTATAAACACAGGGAGCAGGGAGCCTGACTCAGGGCTCAGTCCCAGCACCCTGGGATCATGACCTGAGCCCAAGGCAGATACTTAACTGACTGAGCCACCCAGGTGCCCCTTAACATTTTTTTTAACACTTACTCCTTCTTAATCTCTTTTACTTTGTTCTGTTTTCTCAGGTATCTTAATGTTGGAGTGCTTTAGGGTTGTTCATTACTTGCTCCTTTCTCTTCTGTTTATCCACACTCATTCTCTTGGTAATGTATTCTCTTTAACTACCATGTATATGTTGGCAGGTGCTTGGGTGGTTCAGTCAGTTAAACATTTGTCTTCAGCTCAGGTCATGATCTCAGAGTCCTGGGATCAAGTCCTGGGTTGAAGCCCCTCTGCCTGCTGCTCTTCCTGCTTGTGCTCTCTCTCTCTGACAAATAAATAAATAAAATATTTAGGGTGCCTGGATGGCTCAGTGGGTTAAGCGTTTGCCTTTGGCTCACGTCGTGGTCTCAGAGTCCTGGGATCAAGCCCTGCATCGGGCTCCCTGCTCAGCAGGGTATTATAAAATACTTTTATAAATAAATAAATAAATAAAATCTTTAAGAAACACACGCATACAAACTACCATGTATATGTTGGCAATTCCTAGTTTAAAATTCCAGACCTCTATCTTAAACTCAGTCTTATGGGTCCATCTGCCTTCTCAGCATTTCCATTTCATTCTCTAAAAAAATACCTTAAAAGTTTATTATATTCAAAATTGAACTCCAGATCTTCCATATCACTCTACCTGAACCTGCTGTGCCCATGGCCTTCCCCTTCACTGTTGTTGGTTAATCCATCCTGCCATTGCTCAGACCATAGATTTGGAAGGCTTGCTTGTCTCATTTTTCTGTTATGGTTCATATCCAATCTGTCAGGATATCCTCTTGGCATTTCCTACAAAATATACCTAGAATCTGACCATCTCACTATACCTCCATTGATAGCTCCTTGGTCTGGTTACTCATCTCTTCACCTGGATTACTAAAATCTTAGGTCCCCTTGCTTCTTCCCTATTTTCCACCTTTCAGTATTTTTATTAAACTGTAAATAGATATCACTCCTTTACTCCACAAACACTTCAGTAGTTCTCTATCCCTCTCAAGGTAAGAGCCAAATTCCTTAGAAAGCATATGAAGCTTAAATAATCTTTTATCTCCTGACTTCATCTCCTACTACACCTCTCCAGTAACACTGGCCTACTTGCTATTTCTCAAACATAGAAAACATGCTTCTACTTTTAGGCTGTTTCCTTTTCTCAGAATGCTTTCTCCATACATCTAAGTGATTAACTTCTTTGCTTGCTTCAAATCTTTGCTTATATGTTAACTTACTAATTATTTTTACCTCTTGCTTCACCAGCATTCCTAATCTCTTTTATCCTGCTTTTCATTTTCTGTGGCATGTAGTACTTCCTAATATATAATTAAATTTACTCATTTAGCATTTATTTCCTATCCCTCCTAAGAATATAAGGTCCAAGGGGTGCCTGGGTGGCTCAGTCCTTAAGCATCTGCCTTTGGCTCTGGTCATGATCCCAGGGTCCTGGGATTGAGCCCCGCATTGGGTTCCCTGCTCAGTAGGAAGCCTACTTCTCCCTGTCCCACTCACCCTGCGTGTGTTCCCTCTTGCTGTCTCTCTCTTTCTCTGTGTCAAATAAATAAGTAAAATCTTAAAAAATTCAGAAGATTATATGGCACAAGTTTCAGTGAATATTCTTGAAAGAAGCAACTATAAGAATGGAAGTTATTTTAGTGCCTGTGTTAATCATACATGCATAAAATTATAACCAAGTCCCTCCACTTCTTTTTTTTTTAAGATTTTATTTATTTATTTGACAGACAGATATCACAAGTAGGCAGAGAGGCAGGCAGAGAGAGAGGAGGAAGCAGGTTCCCTACTGAGCAGAGAGACCGATGCAGGGCTTGATCCCAGGATGCTGCGATCATGACCTGAGCCGAAGGCAGAGGCTTTAACCCAGTGAGCCACCCAGGCACCACTAGTCCCTCCACTTCTAAAATTTCTTAGATTTACCTTACTGATTTCCTTATAATTCTAATCATTCCTCCTCAAGTTTCTGTGTGACCTGTTTTGTTTCTTGCAAACATTAGAACTATAAAAGCCAATTTTCTTGTGGCTTTATTAAATTTGCATACTTCACTGTATGAATGTACTTTCATAAATGTTTCTTCTAGTACATGATAGAGGAGACATTTTCTTTTTTTTTTTTAGTATATGTACTTATGAACATATACTAACTGTATATATGTCTATATATGTAACATATACTTCAACTGTACTGTTGAAGCAAGCACAAGACGTTTTCTTTAATTATTATTTTTCAGGCTGGGAATCTATGTGTGACACTGAAGAATTAACTTCAAAGCAGAACATTTATGAAGCACAGTCATCACAGAAGATAATAGAAAAACTCACAAGCTATGGCTTTGAGTATTCTAGTTTGAGAGAAGAATGGAAATGTGAGGGCAATTTTGAGAAACAATCAGTTAATCAGAAGGCATGTTTCAAGGAAGAGACAATCACTCATGAAGAAGCCCTTATTAATAAAAGAGCACAAGAATATAACAAATCTTGGGGAGGTTTCCATCTGAACACACTGCTTCATACACAACAGATAATCACCAAAGAGGAAAAAGTACATAAGCATGATACACATAAGAAAAACTTTAAAAAAAATTTAATGGCCATTAAGCCCAAGAGTATCTATACAGAGAAGAAACTCTTGAAATGTAATGACTGTGAAAAAGTCTTTAGCCAGAGCTCATCTCTTACTCTTCATCAAAGAATTCATACTGGAGAGAAACCATATAAATGTGTAGAATGTGGAAAAGCCTTTAGCCAGAGATCAAATCTTGTTCAACATCAGAGGATTCATACTGGAGAGAAACCCTATGAATGTAAGGAATGTAGGAAAGCCTTCAGTCAGAATGCACACCTTGTTCAACATCTGAGAGTTCATACTGGAGAAAAACCTTATGAATGCAAGGTGTGTAGGAAAGCCTTTAGCCAGTTTGCTTACCTTGCTCAACATCAGAGAGTTCATACTGGAGAGAAACCTTATGAATGTATTGAATGTGGGAAAGCATTTAGCAATAGATCATCCATTGCTCAACACCAGAGAGTTCATACTGGTGAGAAACCATACGAATGTAATGTCTGTGGAAAAGCATTTAGCCTTCGTGCATACCTTACTGTACATCAGAGAATACATACTGGAGAGAGACCTTATGAATGTAAGGAATGTGGGAAGGCTTTCAGCCAGAATTCACATCTTGCTCAACATCAGAGAATTCATACTGGAGAAAAACCTTATAAATGTCAAGAATGTAGGAAAGCATTCAGCCAGATTGCCTACCTTGCCCAACATCAAAGAGTTCATACTGGAGAGAAACCCTATGAATGTATTAAATGTGGAAAGGCTTTTAGCAATGACTCATCCCTTACTCAACATCAGAGAGTTCATACTGGAGAGAAGCCTTATGAATGTAATGTTTGTGGAAAGGCTTTTAGTTACTGTGGATCCCTCGCCCAACATCAGAGAATTCATACTGGAGAGAGACCTTATGAATGTAAGGAATGCAAGAAAACTTTCAGGCAGCATGCACACCTTGCTCATCATCAGAGAATCCATCTTGGGGAATCACTCTCACCACCCAATCCAGTCAATCACCAAGTCCTCTAGACATTCTCATAATTATTTCCAGAATTTATACTCTTTTCTCTATGTCTAATGTTGCCATAGTCTACAGTTCATCTCACCTGGATCACCATGCTGTAGCTTTCTAACATGTCTTCCTGTATCAACTTTTGGTCCCTTTAAATTCATTTCCCACCATACCCAAACTGATTTTTTTGAGTGTAAGAATACATCACTGCCTCCAATTAAAACTTTTTTGGGGCTTACTGTTGTTCTTAAGCTAATATCTACAGTCTTAAAATTGTCTATGAGGCATTTCATATCTGGTTCTAAACCTTTCAGCCTTATTTTGTTCCAGTCTCCTTCTCTGAGCACTAGGCACTTCCCAGGACTAAGAGCTTAGATTCTGGAAAATCATAGCTCTACCACTACTGTGGCATTATGTGACTTTGAGAATTTGTTTGACCTATGTAAACCTCAGGGTTTTCTTTAATTCTTAAAATAGGGATAATAAAGGATACTGTATTGTAGAAATGTGATTATTAAATGAAATAGTGTCTGTCATAGATTGATGCATATTAAGTAATAAATTTGCATGTAAAGTGCTTCACATAGCACAACAGCAGATTTTCAATAAGTCATGATAGCTTACATGTAGTGAGTGCCTGCTATGCACCAGGCACTGTTCTACATACTCAACATATATAAACTCACTCGTCACAGCTAGAATAAGATTCCTCAGTGGATAAAGTAGAACATTCCTGGGAAGCAGCAGGTCAGAATTGAGAAAACCCAAGCATTTGAGAAACATAAGTCGGAGTCTTCATACTCTAGATAAGTAATCAATATAGACAAAAGTAGTAGACCTACACCTACAACCAGTTTTAGGAAGTTTCTAAAGATAATTGGATAAACCAATCAATATAAAGAAAATGGGGATTCACACAGAATACAGAACTCACATTTAGATCAAGGAAAGAAAAACACTATCACGATTAACTCCAAAAAACGATAAATATAGAAAATTCATACTATTCCATAAAAAGACACCAGGCTCAGGCAATTGTATTGGGTGAATCTAGGTAAATTTAAGGTTTTAAATTGTTCCATACCACAGAAAAAGTACAAATTTTGTAAAATTTTTAACCAGTGGTTGTAAAATTGAAACCGAAAAGGGAATTGAGGGAAAAAAGTTGCAAATATATATAGGCTTTTACATATTTGAAATATATATGTTTCCACTCATTCAGTGAATATTGAGTAGCTACTGTTTGCTGGACACTGTTTTAGATATGAGGAGACAGTAGTGATCAATACTAAGACTATGTCCTCATGGAGTTTAAAGTTATTTAAAGGCTCAAATTGAATTGAAATTGTTCATTTTTAAAAAATTGTTCTTTTTTTTAAAAAGGATACATGTTAAAATAATATTAATGAAATGGAACTGGAGAGTATTTTGTATGAGATGGTACCACTTATATAAAGTTTGAAAATATGCAAATTGATGCTATGTGTATATGGCTAAATACCATATAGATTTAGTGTTACAACATTCATGGAAATAATAAATCCAATACAGGAGTGACATATGGAAGGGGAAAAATGAGATTGAGAAAAGGATGCAAAGGGAGATATATTTTAATCATTTACTTCTTTAAAAAATAAGCAACTGTGGCCAATTCTTATAAATTGATAAAACTGGTTGTTGGTTTATAGGTAGGTTCTTATTCTCTGTATCTTTCATAATAAAAAAATAAAGAACATTTAAATATTTGTTCTTGTCAAGTTATTTCCTTGCTATACTTCAGTCATGACACTGGTGTTCCCATCTATATTCACCATTCTCTTCAGAGAGAAGCTGACACATAATTGATCATACAGTCTCTTCATTCTTTTAATGTAGCACATTATATTGATTTTTTTAAGTAGGTACCATACCCAGCATGGAGCCCAATGCGGGGCTTGAACTCACGACCATGAGATCAAGACATGAGCTGAGATCAAGAGTTAGATGCTTAACCAATTGAGTCACCCTGGCACCTAACATTACATTGTACCAACATTACATTGTACCAAGCTAACATTAGCTTGTACCACCCTCACAGGACTGGGATAAATTGCATTTGATCATAGTGTATAATTCTTTTAATAGGTTGTTGAATTCACTAGCATATTATTATTGCTAGTATTGTGTTGAGGACCTTTGCATCTATATTCATCTGTATTCACAGGGATACTGGGCTGTAGTTTTTTAATAACAAGGTAATGTTGACCTCACAGAATAAGTTTGGAAGTGATCCCTCTAATTCAAGTTTTGGGAAGAGTTTGAGGAATATTGGTGTTAATTCTTTAAATGTTTGGAAGAATTCACCAGTGAAACCATCTGGACCTGGGCTTTTCTTTGTTAGGAGGCTTTTGCTTAATGATTTAATTTCTTTTTCTTTCTTTCTTTCTTCCTTTTTTTTTTTTTTTTTTTTTTTTTGTTTAGGTCTGTTTGGATTTTCTATTTTTTTGTAGGTCTTTTTGTAGTTTGTGTATTTCTAGGGGTCTATTTCTAGTTTTCCCATTTCATCAAGATTGTCAGAGTGCTTAGCCTACATTTGTCTATAGTATACTTATAATCCTTTTTCTTTTTGAAAAATTGGTAAAGTCCCTACTTTCACTTCTGTTTTAGTAATTTGAGTCTTCTTTCTCTTGTCTGTTTTAATAGTCAATCTAGCCAAAAGTCTTTCAATTTTGCTGTTATTTTCAAGGAACCAACTCCTGGGTTTGCTGATCATTATATTGTTTTGTTTATCTGTGCTCTAATCTTTACTATTTCCATTCTTCTGACAGCTTTGGGTTTAAATTGTTCTTCTTTCTAATTCCATATTATGTAAAGTTACTGATTTGAGATTCTTTTTTAAATAGAAATGTTTACAGCTGTAAATTTCTTTTAGCTCTGATTTGGATGCATTCTGTTAAGTGTTTGTAATGTTATGTTTTTCAGTTTGTCTCAAGATCTGTGATTTCCCCTGTGAAGTATTCTTTGATGTACTCATTAAAAGTCTTTAATTTTCTCATATTTGTGTATTTTCTACTTCTCCTACTATTGATTTCTAGTTTTATTCCACTGGGCCCACTACATCCTCTAAGTTTTGTTATGCATGTTCATTTTCTTTTATCCCAAATTATAATTTCATTTTTGGATTTCTTATTTAATCTAGTGATTTCTTAAGAGTATGTTGTTTCAAAAAAAGAGAGAGAAAGAGAGAGACTCTTAAATACAGAGAACGCACTGGTATTTGCTTAGAGGGGAGGATGGTATGGATGTAGGGGTGTGTTAAATAGATAAAGGGAATTAAAAGGTACAAATTTTCAGTTATAAAATAAGTCACAGACATGAAAAGTACAAAATAATGAATATAGCCAATATTATTGTAGTAATGTTGTTACTACATTACTGTGATGGGCATTGAGTACAGTATTGCATTGTTGAATCTATATGTTTATACATCTGATACTAATAGAACTAATTGCATATTAATATACTTCAAAAAAGTATGTTGCTTAATTTCCACATAGGTTTCATTCCACTGTAATTGGTAAAGATATGTGGTGTATTTTCAGTTTCTTAAAATGTATTAAGATTTGTTTTGTGGCTAATTACATGTTCTATTCTGAAGGTTGTTCAACATGGACTTAAGACAAAAATCAGTGTTTTGCTATTAATAGGTTGAGGATTCTGTTTTGTCTGTTGACTTAAATATAGTGTTCAAGTCTTCTGTTTCCTTACTGATCTTCTATTTCATTGTTTTATTATTTTGTTTTGTTTTCAAGTTTTTATTTAAATTTCAGTCAGTTAAAATAAGGTGTAATATTAGTTTCAGGTATAGAATTTAGTGACTCATTGTTTTATTTATTATTGGAAGTAGAGTAGTCAAGGCTCAAGGTACTATTGTATAACTGTTTGTATATTCAATAATGTCATTTTTTTTGCTTTATATATTCTGCAGGTCTGTTCTTAGATACATATTATAGAGTGAATATTTGTGTGTCTCCCAAATTTATATGTTGAAGCCCTAAGCCCTACTATAAGGAGATGGGGCCTTTGGAAGATAATTAGGATAAGATGAAGTCATGAGGGATAAACCATCATGATAGGATTTGTGCTCTTATAAGAAAAGATATCAGAGAGCTTATTCACTCTTTCTCTGCACCTGGACAAAGAAATGATCATGTGAGCATACAGCAAGATAGTGGCCATCTACAATCCGATAAAAGAGCTTTCACAAAAAAAATAACATTTCTCACCAGAAACTGACATATTGAGACACTGACCTCCAAATTCTAGCATCTAGCATCATAAAAAAAATTCATTTCTGGTGCTTAAAACACCCAGTCTATGGTATTATTTTATAGAAGCCCAAGCTAAGACAGTGCATATGATTATAATTGTTATATTTTCTTGAAGTTTTAATCAATATCTCTGCCTGACCTCAGAGATTATGTAACAGAAACATCAGTGATGACACACAACATGGAATACAAACTTCGCAAAAATAGTCTGGAGAAGTCACTAAATAAATGGATGGCTGCAGTCCTCAACCAACAAAAATCAGCAATCCCCAAGGAGGGAAATAATCTGATTTCCAAACTTACAACATTATACTACTCAAAATGTCTACATCTCAGCAACAAATTGAAAAGCATTAAAAAATAGGAAAGTATGTCCCATTCACATATCAAGAAGAATCTGACAGAAACTATCACTGAGGAAATGCAGATATTGAAATCACTAGTCAAATATATTAAACCAGCTATCCAAAATATGCTAAATGAGCTAAGTAAAACACTGGACAAAAAAGTAAAGTAAATCAAGAATATAATAAATGAGGGGCGCCTGGGTGGCTCAGTGGGTTAAGCCTCTGCCTTCAGCACAGATCATGACCCCAGGGTCCTGGGATCAAGCCCCGCATCGGGCTCTCAGCTCAGCAGGGAGCCTGCTTCCCTTCCTCTCTCTCTGCCTGCCTCTCTGCCGACTTGTGATCTCTGTCAAATAAATAAATAAAATCTTTTTTAAAAAGAATATAATAAATGAACAAAAATGAATGTTAATTGGAAGATAGAAACTATAAAAAGGAACCCAAAAGAGATTCTGGACCTGAAAAGTACAATAGCTGAAATGAAAAATTCACTATATGAGTCCAATTGGTAGACCTGAGGAGGTAGAAAGCTTAGTGAATTTAAAGATAAGGCAATGGAGGGGCGCCTGGGTGGCTCAATGGGTTGAGCCTCTGCCTTCGGCTCAGGTCATAATCTCAGGGTCCTGGAATCAAACCCCGCATCAGGCTCTCTGCTCGGCAGGGAGCCTACTTCTCCCTCTCTCTCTCTGCCTGACTCTCTGCCTACTTGTGATCTCTCTCTGTCAAATAAATAAATAAAATATTTTTTTTTAAAAAGATAAGGCAATTGAAATTATCTAGTCTGAAGACTAGAAACAGAAAGAAAAAAGCTATCCGACACCATCAAGCACATCAATATATACATAATAGGAGCCCAGAAGTAGGAAGAAGGAGGCAGAAAAAATATTTGAAGAAATGACTGCCTAAATCTTCCCAAACCTGAAGACAAGAAATACACATTTTCATGACCCTCAATTAACTGCAAGCATGATAAACTCAAAGGGATCAACACTCAGAAGTGTTACAATTAAATTATTGACAAGCAAAGACAAAGGTTCTTGAAAGCAGGAGGCAATCAATTTACTACATACAAAGGTGCTTCAATAAAGTTAACAGCTGATTACTCATCAGAAACCATGTAAGTGAGAAGAAAATCAGCTTATATATTTAACATTCCAAAAGAGAAAAAAAAAACAAACCCTGACAGATGTTCTATATCTCAAAATGAAAGAGAAATTAAGATACTCCAGCTAAACAAAACCTGAGGGAGTTGCTACTAGGATACCTCTGTTTTAATTTTGTTAAATTAGTATTTATAAAGTAGAGCACCACAATGTTGGATGGTGAACTGGGGTTCCAAAAAAGGCCAAAAAGAAATTGAAATATAGTTTATTACTCACAGGTCCAGGAGAAAGTACACAGCATGCCTCCAGGGGCCACACAGGTAGGTCCAGGCAGAATGCACACAGAAAGTGCAGCAGAACCTAGGGCACATGCTTTCATTAGGGTCTGTAGGTAGTGTTGTAGGGTTCTAATGCTAGGGCCAGACTGCTTAATTCAAATAAAAAAGAGTGGGGTTTATATAAGCTTCATGGGGGACTTATAGAAGGGCCACACAAGGGGAAGGCTCTGGGAAGCAGGGGTAACTGTTTATTACAAGGGCCATTTGGGGAAGTCCTATCAAGAACTTGTGAAGCTATGGGCTGTGATCTAAGGTATGTACCAATGGGAGGGATTGGTTTAGTTTGAGGCCCTGGTTTTATTGATTTCTGTTTTAGTTTCTATTTATTTCTGCTCTAATCTTTATTATTTCCTTCTGTCTACTGGTGTGGGGTTCTGTTTGTTCTTTTTCTAGTTCCTTTAGGTGTAAGATTAGGTTGAGATTTTTCTTCCTTCTTGACGTAGGCCTGTATTGCTATACCCTTCCCTCTTAGAATAGCTTTTGCTGCATCTGAAAGATTTGGGGCTATTATGTTTTCATTTTCACTTGTCTCCATGTATTTTTTTTAATTTCCTCTTTAATTTCTTGGTTGATTCACTCATTGTTTAGTAGCATGTTTTTTATCTTCATATATTTGTGCTCTTTCCAGATTTTCTTCTTGTGGTTAACTTCTAGTTTCACAGTGGTGTGCCCAGAAAAGATGCATGGTATGAACTCAATGTTTTTTCACTTGTTGAGACTTGTTTTATGGCTTAATATGTGATCTATTCCCTTGTGTACTTGAAAAGAATGTGTATTCTATTTTAGGATGGAATGTTCTGAATATATCCGTAGCTCCATTTGGTCCAATACGTCTTTCAAAGTCAGTTTCCTTTGTTGATTTTTCTTTTTACCCTTTTAAAAAACATCTTTCTTTCTTTTTCAGTGTTCCAGGATTCATTGTTTATGTACCACACCCAGTGATCCATACAATACATGCCCTCCTTAATATCCACCACCAGGCTCACCCATCCCCCACCCCTGCCTCCAAAACCCTCAGTTTGTTTCTCAGAGTCCACAGTCTCTCATGCTTCGTCTCCCCCTCTGATTTACCACAATTCACTTTTCCTTTTCTTCTCCTAATGTCCTCCATGTTATTCCTTATGCTCCACAAGTAAGTGAAACCATATGATAATTGACTTTCTCTGCTTGACTTATTTCACTCAGCATAATCTCCTCCAGTCCTGTTCATGTTGATACAAAAGTTGGGTATTCATCCTTTCTGATGGCTGTGTAATATTCCATTGTATATATGGACCATATCTTCTTTATCCATTTGTCTATTGAAGGGCATCTTGTCTGTTTCCACAGTGGCAATTGTGGCCATTGCTGCTATGAACATTGGGGTGCAGATGGCCCTTCTTTTCACTATATCTATATCTTTGGGGTAAATACCCAGTAGTACAATTGCAGGGTCATAGGGTAGCAATATTTTTAAATTTTTTAAAGATTTTATTTATTCATTTGACAGAGAGAGATCACAAGTAGGCAGAACAGCAGGCAGAGGGAGAGGGGGAAGCAGAGAGCCTGATGTGGGACTTGATCCCAGGGCCCTGAGATCATGACCTGAGCCAAAGACAGAGGTTTAACCCAGTGAGCCATCCAGGTTCCCCTATTTTTAATTTCTTAAGGAATCTCCACACTGTTTTCCAAAGTGGTTGCACCAACTTGCATTCCCACCAATGGTGTAACAAGGCTGGATAATCTATCCATTGATCTAAGTGCTGTGTTAAAGTCCCCTACTGTTAATATCGCAACTCATTTGTGTCCCAAAGGTTTTTTTCCTGCTTGCTGAACAAGTATAGATTAGCTCTAGCCCTGGCACCCCACCAAAATTCCCCACCATTCAGTGGAGCTGAAACCACACCTTCTATAATGAAATCTGAACCCCAGACTTAGAGATGGGGCTCATCTTCAAAATTTATCCTTCCCTGGATACTCTCCTTCAGTCTTTGGGTACTCTTCAGAATTCTTTATATCTTATAGTTACTCTTTTACAATAGCTTCATGTTTCTGTATACTCCATCTTGGTCCAGAACTGGAAGTAAAATATCCTTAATGGCCACATTAAATGTTTATACTAACTGTAATTAATAATGAATTGGGAGTTATTTCTATACTCTTATGGAAAATTTTGGAAGATTTATTTATTTGAGGGGGGTGGACAAAGGGAGAAGGAGAGAAAGAGTCTCAAGCAGACTCTACTGAGCATGGGCCTCAACCAGGGCTTGATCTCTCGACTCTGAGGTCATTACCTGAGATGAAATAAAGAGTCGGATGTTTAACTGACTAAGCCACCCAAGTGGCCTGTTCTTATGGAAAGTTTTGAGCAAATGAGAAGGAAATTATGAATCACTTCTGATAACCTTTCACTTAGTCACAGGGCCAAAACTGGCAAGAGAGAATGGAAAATTTGGTACTTAGCAGAGGAGCCAAGCACACCGGGGAAAAAACCTGAAAATTTTGGCAGTCTGCCCAAATTATGGTATATCATTAAAAGAATATATAGGTATAACAACATGCCACCATAAAAATGAGGTAATTTCATGTAGGAGAGGACCTCTGGGACAGAATATATTTTCCAAAAAGGACCACTCACTCAACTATATCCTACCTCATATGCTCTGCTTACAAAATGACACTCTCCTATCAAAATGTAGCTGCCTAAACAGAGAATGGCAGAAGTGAAATTATGCAACTTCTCAGGCTAGCTATGGAAGATCTTTATGGTACACCACATTTTCCAAACAGGCCACAATATATCCTATCCTACAGGCTCTTCTTAAAATGTGACAATTCTTTCAAAGAGCTTTAACTGCCTCAAACAATAGAGTATGACACAAGTGATGTTATGTGATTTATGAGGCTAGATCATAAAAATTACATGCACTTTCACCTTGTTTTATAGGGCAAACTCTTGAAACTCAAGACACTATGCTTAGTGGCCTCATAGAGATATCATATGTAGGTATTCTGGCTGACCAACCTAAGGTCCAGTTGATAGCCAGAATCAAGTGCCTGACATGTGAGCATGTGAATCTTCAGATGATCCCAGCCTTCAGCCAGCAAACTTTCAAGCCACCCCATCTAAGGCTACGTCAATCAGAGATGAGCTGTTGTTGCCAAGCCCTGTCCAAGTTTTTACATATGTGTGAGCTAAATAAATTATTACTGTATCTCAAGCCAAGTTTGGAGTGGTTGTTACGTGGCAACAGCAACCGGAATGATTGCCAAAATATGGAAGCAAAAAAACAAGGCAGGTTTTTATAAAACATACAATTTATATATTCTTAAAAAGCAAATGAAAAAAGCAAAACTACATTGAGCTATAAATATATATATGTGTGTATATATATAGCTCATATATATAGCTCTGTGTGTATGTATGTATCTATCTATCTATCTATAGATATCTAGATATCAATATCGATATCTAGATATATACATACACACACGTGTCACTTTCAATCTCTGCTAGTAGCCTGTATAGCTAGAAATATATAGTTTCATACATATCATTGGGAAAACTACATAAATTCCTGATGGATCTGTTCCAAAGTCTGGGAATTGTTTGGGGGATTTGAATCATACACTGTTGCGGGCTAGGATTGGGTTTCATTAACAGTAGTACATATCCCTCAAAAACTCAAGAGGCTTTTACGGTGCCTGTGTGGCTCAGTGGGTTAAAGCCTCTGCCTTCAGCTCAGGTCATGATCCCAGAGACAAGCCCCACATTGGGGTTCTCTGCTCAGCAGAGAGCTTGCTTCCCCCTCTCTTGCCTGCCTCTCTGCCTACTTGTGACCTCTCTCTGTCAAATAAAATCTTTTAAAAAAAGAAACTTATTAGGCTTTCAAGTATTCGCTAATTTGTTTAACTACAATACAAAGATCCTGTGTGAATACAGTTTTAAGCTTGATTTCTTTTGCTTACTGGCCCCTTGTGCTTTCATTTTTCTATCCCTTTAATGTTGCCAGGCAATCATATTTCACATTAAATACCTCACTTCGGTGACTTTCATATCTCTTTTCTCTTGGACCCCAAACTTCTCACCCCCCCATATTTTCAGCTAACCTTGTTTAATGCTCATGAAATCACTGAAGGCATTAGAAGAACATTTTCCAAGACTTCTCCCATCTCATCTACTTACTTCCCAGCACCCCATATTTGGCCATACTATTGTCAGGAATAAACTTTCCAGGATATTACCCCAAATGATCCCTCCATCTGTTAAATCTTATTCCCTCACTGACATAAAGCCATTGCTCCAATAATTCTCACTACTTTGTTATGAATTATTCCCCCCATCCAATTATTCCAAACAGCATACAGAATTGCTATTACTTCTCCCATCCTGGAGACACTCTAATTCCTGTTGCTACTTTTTCTTTTTCTTTTTTCTTTTTTTTTTTTTTTGCTGCAAACACCTTCAAGCAGTTGTGTCTATATTCATTGTCCCCAATTTCTATTTTTCAACAGGTTCTTAACTCAACCACTCCAAAACAATCAAAAATACCCCTACTCTTCTCAAGATCAACAATAATATGAATAAGTTCAAGTCAAGTCTCATCTAGTATTATGTTGTCTGCTAATGGTATCTACAACCATTGATCGTCTTCCTTTGACTCACTTTCATGTAGCTTCTGTAATGCCACACTATTCTGTTTTTCCTTCTATCCCACCCATCCTTCTTAGCATTCTTTGCTAGTCTGTCCTTTTATCCTTGAATTCTTAATGTTAGAAGGCACCGTGGATCAGTCTTTTCTCTATCTATACCCATCTTTAATGACCTTATTCTGCCTCATGGTTTTATATAAGTATAGGCAATACTTACCAAATTAATATAATCTCTAGAACAATACATGCTAAAACATCCAAGTGCCTAACCAATATTATCATTTTGTCTAAAAAATATTTCAACTCAACATTTTCAAAACTGAACTCCCCAATATCCCCAACAAACCTGAAGGAATTGCAGCTTTTCCCATCTCAGCTGATGGGAATACCATCTTTCCAGTTGTTTGAAGCCAAAATCTGTGAGGCAAAGTCACCCCAGAAACCTTTCTCTCTCATCTGATATCTAACCCTTAAACAAATCTTGCTTGCTCACATTTACCCTATATCTAGAGTCCAGCCACTTCTCACCATTGTTACCATTATGATGTAAGCTAATATCTTTCATCTGAATTATGGGGCCACGGCCTCTTGCCCACTTCACTTTTTTTTTTTTTTTAATTTAAACAACACAATGGCAGCTTGTCAAATCACATCCTTTGCTGAAACACTCCCGTGGCTGCCTCTTCTACAAGAAAAAATTACAAAATGCTTACAGTGACTGACAAGGACTTATAAGATGTGGCCCTGTTATCTCTCTATCCTCCTCTATTAATCACCCCCTTGCACAGACCTCTACAATAGCTTCTTTGATGTTCCTCAAGTATACTAACATCATCCCATTGTAGGACCTTTGTTCTTAGCTTCCTCCTGTTTGCAGTACTCTTCCCTTAGACAACCACTTTCTCTTTCACGTCTTCCAATCTCGACTGAAATCATTTCTTATCTATGGTCCATTTCATAAACTTTCATATTCCTCTGAACTACTTCTGAATGACCTTTCCTCCATAACACTAATGTTCTAATATACTCTGTAATTTTTCTATAACTATTCTATCTCCACCTGCTAGAGTTGCTCATTGATATATCCCAAACACCTAAAAACAGTAGCTGGGATACAGCAATATATGAATTTACTGTCAACCAGGATTGGATGCCTGTAGGGAGAGATGACATCTCTTAACAAAGCAATATTGCTTTCAATCTCTGCTAGTGGCCTCTGCAACTAAGTCTATACCAAATTTATCTTTCATGGGACATTACCAAAAGCAGGAAGAAACACCCAACACACATTCTGAATGACTCCTATCATTTCTACTAAAATTATAGCTTCAACTGGCGAAGGATCTGCCTTGTAAGATAGACTGGAAGAGAGTCAGACCAAATGTCCTGTCTATAAAAGCAAAAATCTTTAGTTTTCTGGCCTGAAGTAGGTTAATTCTCATTCATGATGGCACAAAGTCAATGCCATATTTAAGACTTCCTTTACCCATAGCACTCGACTTCTGGGTACAAAATTCACATTTTAGTGTCAATGACAGAATAACAACAACATCAACAAATAAGTTTATTTGAATTTTATATAAAGAAATACAGGAGACAGACAGACCAGAATTGGTACAACTGTTCCAAAAGATCAGTACAGGTGTAGACTCATTCTGTATTTCTGCTCCATCATCCTTAGTACCCAGATAATCATTTTCAAATTCTCCATAAAATCACCAGAGCTGTAAACTAAATGTCCACATTGTAGGCAGGGAAACAAAGAAATGCAGAGAGAGAAAGGTATTCTTAAATGTCCTACATGTACAAATACCACTTCCATCTTGCTGAGCTGCAAAAGAGGCTGAGATCATTTTTCAGCCAAGAATTCTAAAGGAAAAATGGATATTGGGTAGGGAAGTAGCAGTCTGTGACAGAACGTCATGTTTCACTGCAAAATAGTAATATCAGTTTATTTTTAGTTTAATTAAAAAGCTGTACATTCAAGTTTTTAGAAATTCCCTAGTAGAAAATTTTATTTTGGCTAGCCATTATTTTTCATTTCTTAAATAATATTCTTTAATTATGGTAAAAATGATAGGACATATGAATTTTTGGACCTTGTTACAATTCACTTTACCTCTCTTCAACAATCCACTGATTAAATCTACAAATTTTTGTCTCCCCGCAACACCCAACAGTATGAATTTCCTCTTCTAGCATATGGAATAAGATGTGAATGAAAGCTTTTTCATGTTCATTACAGCATACAGTGGCCCCCACTCAAACAGGGTCAAATATTAATGAAAGATTTCTCAATATTCATTATACCCCTAAGTGTCCTCTTCTCATGCAAATTCTCTAAAATCATACTATTAATAATGATAGCTAATACTTGTGTTATACTATGTTCAAGGCACTGCTCTAAGAACTTTACATGAAATGTCTCACATAATACTTCCAAGAATCTTACAAGGAAAGTATTAGGCCTATCTTACAAACGATTAAGCCAAAGCAGAGGTTAATTATAAATGTCATGAAGGAAAGTAGCTGGTAGAGTCAAAATATTGTTGGAAAAGACATATTCTACAGCCAGAGGCCTCAATATATTTACTATATTAACAGAATTATTCTCTATTATTATAAGCTAAAGTTTAATAGGTTTCCAGTAATGATAAGTTTTTCTACATAGATTACATTAACAGTATCTTTCCCCCATTAGAATTCACTGATGCTGAACTTTATGAGGCAAATACGCTCCCATATTCACATTTTAGGAATTCTTTGATAATAATGGATTAGTGACCAGAGAAGGCTATCTTAATCATAAAGAATCAGGTAACTCATATATAAACTTGAGAGCTATGACTGAAATCTATCCCACATTCCTTATATTCAAAAGATTTCTCACTGATATGACTTCTCTGATGTTGAGTTAGTTGTGAACCACGAGTAAAGGCCTTCCCACATTCCTTACATTGATAGGGTTTCTCACCAGTATGAACTCTCTGATGTCGAGAAAGATGTGAGCTCTGAGTAAATGCTTTCCTGCATTCTTTGCATTCATAGGGCTTCTCACCAGTATGAATTCTCTGATGTAAAGTAAGTTGAGAGCCATGACTAAAGGCCTTCCCACATTCCTTGCATTCATAAGGCTTTTCTCCAGTGTGAATTCGCTGATGTTGAGTAAGTTGTGAACCACGAATAAAGGCCTTCCCACATTCCTTACACTGATATGGTTTCTCGCCTGTATGAATTCTCTGATGCTGTATAAGTAGTAAGCCACGGGCAAAGGCCTTCCCACATTCATTACATACATAGGGTTTCTCACCAGTATGAAGTCTCTGATGTTGAGAAAGATGAGAACTCTGAGTAAAGGCCATTCTACACTCTTTACATTCATACGGCTTCTCACCAGTATGAATTCTCTGATGTTGGGTAAGCTGTGAGCCACGAATAAAAGACTTCCCACATTCCTTACATTCATAAGGTTTCTCACCGGTGTGAATCCTCTCATGCTGAGTAAGTTCTGAGCCACGACTAAAAGTTTTCCCACATTCTTTACATTCATAGGGTTTTTCTCCAGTATGAATCCTTTGATGTCGAGTAAGGAGTGAACCACGATTAAAAGCCTTTCCACATTCCTTACACTGATAGGGTTTCTCACCAGTATGAATTCTCTGATGTTGAGTAAGTTGTGAGCCATGACTAAAGGTCTTTCCACATTCCTTACATTCATAAGGCTTCTCATTCGTATGAATTCTCTGGTGTTGAGTAAGTTGTGAACCACGGATAAAGGCTTTCCCACATTCTTCACATTTATAGGGCTTTTCACCAGTATGAATCCTCTGATGTTGCATAAGCAAAGAGCCACGAATAAAGGCCTTTCCACATTCCTTACATTCATATGGCTTTTCCCCATTGTGAATTTTCTGATGCTGAGAAAGCTGTGAGCCACAGATAAAAGCTTTCCCACATTCCTTACATTCATAAGGTTTTTCACCGGTGTGAATTCTCTTATGTAGAATAAGTTGTGAGAGCTGAGTAAAGACCTTTCTACATTCTTTACATTCATAGAGTTTCTCACCAGTATGAAGTCTCTGGTGCAGAGTAAGTTGTGAGTTCTGAGTAAAGGCCTTCCCACATTCTTTACATTCATAAGGTTTCTCACCAGTATGGACTTTTTGATGTCGGGTGAGTTGTGAGCTACGAATAAAGGCTTTCCCACATTCTTCACATTTATATGGTTTTTCACCAGTATGAATTCTATGATGTAAAATAAGTTGTGAGCTCTGAGTAAAGGCCTTCCCACATTCCTTGCATGCATAGGGTTTCTCACCAGTATGAAGTCTCTGATGAAGAATGAGCTGTGAATCACGACTAAAGGCCTTCCCACATTGCTTACATTCATAGGGTTTTTCACCAGTATGAATACTATGATGTTGAGTTAGGTGTGAGGCTCGTCTAAAGGCCTTCCCGCATTCTTTACATTTATAGGGTTTCTCAGTAGAATGACACCTAGTATGTTGAGATAAGTAAGCATGCTGATTGAAAATGGACATTTTTTCATATATGATCATCCCTTGCCTGAAATATTCCTCCTGGTTTTCTTGTTGTTTTTCCAATGTGCCTCTGACTTCCAAATAATCTCTGGAACTGGACTCCTCAAGATCACAGTTTTCAAGCCTGGCACTCATTTCCCATTGGGATAGTTCTGTTTCATAATTGTCATTTTTTGGAGATAAGTCTTTATTTGCACTCCTTGAAGGCAAGTCTGAAAGATAAGAGAACATCAAACATTTCTATTGTCATTTCAGGAGAACCCATAGTAGAAAAGACTATATGTGAAAATATCTATAGATGGTAACCAATTTATGATGGTTCAACCTATAAACTTTTGCTCTTATGATAGTATAAAGGCAACATATATTCAGTAGAAACTGTACTTCAGTTATGAATTTTGTTAATTTCCTGAGCTATCAATATACAGTACAATACTCTCATGATCCTGACCAGTCACAGTAAATTACAGCTCCCAGGCAGCCACATGACTGTGAGGTTAAACAGGTGATATACTTACAACTATTCTGCACCCACACAATCATTCTGCTTTTCAGTTTCAGTATAGTATAAAAAAATTACATGAGGTATTCAACACTTTGTCATAAAGTAATCTTTAAGTTAGATACTTTTGCTGAACTATAGACTATTTTAAGTGTTATGAGCATGTTTAAAGTAGGATAGGCTAAGCTATGATGTTTGGTAGGTGTATTCAATTTACAAAATTTTCACCTCACCATGGGATTATTGGGGCAGGAGTTATAAACTGAGGATCTGGTATAGGAAACCAATACCCAAAAGAAATAACTGGCTTACATCAGTGCTTTTCAGATATTATTTACCATGACCTATACTAATATCTACTTACCTTTCATATCAGAACCTGACCCATACAGTTTCATTAAACAATATCTAGGTTTCTAGGTAGATTATGAAGTTGTAGTAATCCAAAGAGAAAGGTACTGGTACAGACACATGTACAATAAAACAGAATAGAGACACCAGAAACAAACCTACACTTACATAGTCAATTAATCTATGACAAAGAATGTTAAGAATATACAATGGGGAAAAGACAGTCTCTTCATCAAATGGTGCTGGAACGACTGGACAGCTATACACAATAGAATGGACTGTCTTTCAACACCATACGTAAAAACAATCTCAAAATGGATTAAAGGGCTAAATAGGAGATCTGAATCCATAAAAATCCTAGAAGAGAACACACGCAGTAATTTCTCTGACATTGTCTACAGCAATATTTTTTTTCAGGTATGTCTCCTAAGACAAGAGGAACAAAAAGGAAAAATAAACTATTGGGATAACATCGAAATAGCTTTCGCACAGCAAAGGAAACCATTAACAAAACAAAAAAGCAACCTATTGAATAGAAGATATTTGCAAATAATATACCCAAAAGAGGTTAATATCTATATATATATATATATATATCTTATACAACTCTGAACCAAAAAGCAACCTGATTAAAAAATGGGCAGAAGACCCGAACAGACATTTTTTCCAATTAAGACATAAAGATGGCCAACAGACACATGAACAGATGCCCAATATCACTCGTCATCAAGAAAATGCAAACTAAAGCCACAATGAGCTATCATCATTTTGCACCTGTTAGGATGCTAAAAACAAAAGGACAAGAAATAACAAGTGTTGGTAAGGATGTAGAGGAAAAGGAACCTTCATGTACGTAAATTTACAGGTACGTAAATTGGGCAACCACTGTGGAAAACAATATGGAGGTTCCTCAAAAAAATAAAAATATAGAGTAGGTGAAGATGGCAGCAGAGTAGGACCACCCGTGGCTCACCCTGTTCTATGAATACAACTACACAACTATCAAATCATCTTAAGTACCCCAGAAATCGATCTGAAGATGTGTACTCCATATCTAAAAGTAGGTAAGAGGCCACATCAAAGAAGTTAGGAAGTCTGGAGATGCAGCTTGGGAGAGAAACTGATCAAGTCTGCTATGGTAGGGAGGGAGTTGCAGACATGGAGAAGGGTAAGAGACAGACTAGTACACTGGGAAGCACACGGGGAAAATGAATCTCCATAGCAATTGGCTTGGAAAGTGAAAGGACCCAAATTTTGAAAGTTCATGCAACCAGTGGGGATTAACGCCCGGAGTTTAAAAGGTCAGTGTGTGAGGCAATGAGAGAGCTTGGAGGACATGGGGCTGCTCTTGGAGAAAAGGCAGGTCAAACAGCCCACGGGCATACAGTGTGGAAATAGTGATTTGAAGAGTACCTGGGGCACAGAGTGGAGAGGTCAGTTGAGAGGCAGCAATCACAGAGAGACCCCTCAAGGAACAAAGGAATTAGCAGGTGCCATTTCACTCCCCCATCCCTCAGCATAAACACAGAGCCACCTGTGGGAACCAACACAGTAACAACACCACCTACTCTACTTGCTTTCAACAAGCCCCAGCTCCACCAGGCTACAGTGGAACCACCCTTCCCAGTAACACTTGGCAGGTCCCCTACCCCAGAATACTGGATCAAACCCCCCACTAACACTGTGTCTCCTGATCTAGGAGTTTAGTGAGGCCTCAGTTCCAGTGGCAATGGTGACAGGTCTCATTTCACAAGCAGACCAGAGCACACCTAGTTAAAATGCATACCACTGAGGCCAGGGACCAAACATTGGTCATAACAGACAAAGAAAGGCTTTGCAGATGACTAGCCTGAAGGATAAAGCAGCCAGGACATGTCAGCATAACACACATAGCACACATTGGAGAAACTCCCTAAAGCACCAGGCCCTAGGAAACACGAACACTACACTGCATGACACAGAAGAAACTCTTTTTTATAAGGCCGCTACCCTCAAGAAAAGGAGATTACCTGAATTTTTTTAATACAGAGAAAGAGGAACAGAGTACTTAGACAAAATGAGAAAACAGGAATTTGTCCTAAATGAAGGAACAGGACAAGGTCATGGCCAGAGATCTAAACAAAACAGATATAACATGCCTGATGGAGAATTTAAAGTAATGATCGTAAGGATGCTCACTAGACTTGGCAAAAGAGTGGAAAACACCAGTGAGACCATTAACAGAGATAAGGAATAACGTAATAGGAAGGGCTCAAGAAATTAAATGAGAAACACATTTGGAGGAGTGAACAGCAGGCTGGATGAAGCAGAGGAACAAATTAACCTATAAGACAGAGTAATGGAAAGTAATCAAGCTGAATAAAAGAGATAAAAAAGAATTACACAAAATATATATATATATTTAAATACACATTTAATATATTTGTACATATAAATATATATCTATATAAAAGATATATATCTATATAACATAGAGATTATATATAAGTATATATAAAAACAGATCAATTACATACACACACACACATAAAACAGATCAATAAAGCTGGTTCTTGGAAAAGAGCAACAAAATTGGCCAGACTTATAAAAAAAAGAGAGAGAAGGAATACAAAGAAATACAATTACAAATGAGAGAGGAGAAATAACAATAAATACCATATAAAATTAACAGAATATTATGAAAAACTATACGCTAACAAACTAGACAACCTAGAAGAAATGGATAAATTCCTACAAACATACAAATTAACACATAACCTACCAAACATATAAGCTATCACAACTGAAACTGGAAACAATAACCAAAAAATCCCCAACAAACAAGTCCAGAACCAAATGGCTTCACAAGCCATTTCTACCAAACACTAAAAGAAAAGTTAATACCTATTCTTCGCAAACTATTCCAAAATCAGAAGAAGAAGGAAAACTTACAAGTTCATTCTATAAGGCCTGATATTAAAACCGGGTAAAGACACCACACAAAAAAGAGAACTTCGAGTCAATATATCTTATGAACACAGATGCAAAAACCCTCAAGAAAATACTAGCAAACTGAATCCAACAATACATTAAAAATACCATTCACCAAGACCATGTGGGATTTATTTTTGGGTTGCCAGGGTAGTTCAGTTTTGCAAAACAATCAACATGACACATCACACCAGGAGGAGAAAGAATAAGAACCTTATGATCATTTCAATAGATGGAGAAAAAGCATTTGACAAGTACAACATCCATTCATAAAGTAGGTTTACAGGGAACATACATCAACTTAATAAAGGCCATATATGAAAAACCTACAGCTAACATCATCCTTAATGGAGAAAAACTAAGAGCCTTTCCCCTAATGTCAGGAACAAGACAAGGATGTCTACTTTCACCACTTTTATTCAACATAGACTAAAAGTCCTAGCCACAGGAATCAGACAACAAAAAGAAACAAATGGCATCCAAATCAGTATGGAAGAAGTAAAACTTTCATTAGTTGCAGATGACATGATACTATATATAGAAAATCTGGGGTGCCTGGGTGGCTCAGTGGGTTAAAACCTCTGCCTTCGGCTCAGGTCATAATCCCAGGGTCCTGGGATCAAGCCCTGCATCAGGCTCTCAGTCAGCAGGGAGTCTGCTTCCTCCACTGTCTCTGCCTGCCTCTCTCTGCCTACTTGTGATCTCTGTCAAATAAATAAATAAAATCTTTAAAAAAGAACAAACCCAAAAGACTTCACCAAAAAAACTGATAGAACTGATAAACCAATGCAGTAATGATGCAATACACAAAATCAATCTATAGAAATCTGTTGTATTTCATATACCAATAATGAAGCAACAGAAAGAAAAATTAAGGAAACAATCCCATTTACAACTGCACCAAAAATAAGATCTAGGAATAAACCTAAGCAAAGAGGTCAAATGCCTGTACTCTGAAAAGTATAAAATACTGATGAAAGAAACTGAAGATGACACAAAGAAATGGAAAAACATTCTGTCCTCATGGATTGGAAAAATAAACAGTTAAAAAGTATATAATACCCAAAGCAATCTATACTTTTAATGTAATTCCCGTCAAAATACCAACAGCATTTTTTACAGAGCTAGAACAGATAATCCTAAAATTTGTATGGAACCACAAAAGATCTCAAATAGCCAAAGCAACCCTGAAAAAGAAAAGCAAAGCTGAAGGCGTCACAATTCCAGACTTCAAAATCTATTAAAAAGCTACAGTAATCAAAACAGATACACAGACAATAAAAGAACACAAAATCCATAAATCAACCCATAATTACATGGTCAATGAATCTCTAACAGAGCAGGAAAAGATATCTAATAGGAAAAAGTCTCTTCAACAGAGTTTTGGGAAAACTGGACAGCAATATGCAAAAGAGTGAATACACAAAAATAAATTCAAATGTACTAAAAATCTAAATGTGAGACCTGAAACCATAAAAATCCTAGAAAAGAGCACAGGCAGTAATTTCTCTAACATCAGCCATAGCAACTTTTTTCTAAATGGGTCCCCTGTGGCAAGAGAAACAAAAACAAAAACTATTGGGACCTCATCAAAATACAAACCTTCTGCACAGCAAAGGAATCAATCAACAAAACTAAAAGGCAACCTTTGGAATGGAAGAAGGTATTTGCAAATGACATATCCAATAAAAGGTTAGTATTCAAAATATATACAGAACTATACACTTTAATAGTCAAAAATAAATAATCCAAGTAAAAAATGGGCAGAAGACATGAACAAACATTTCTCTAAAAACACACAGATGGCCAAGAGACACAGGAAGAGGTGCTTATCATCACTTATCTTTAGGGAAATGCAAACCAAAACTACAATATCACCACACACTTGTTGGAATGGCTAAAATCAACAACACAAGAAACAACAGGTGTTGGTGATGAGAAGAAAAAAGAACTCTCATGCACTGTTGGTGAGAATGCAAACTGGTATAGCCTCAAAAAATTAAAAAAAAAGAACCACCTTATGACCCAGGAATTGCACCACTGGGTGTTTACCCGAAGAATACAAAAACACTAACTCAAAGGGATACATGCATCCCAATGTTTATAGCAGCACTGCTTATAATAGTCAAGATATGGAAGCAGCCTATATGTCCTTTGATAAGTGAATGAATAAAGATATAAATATAAATATAAATATAAATATAAATATAAATATAAATAAATATATATATATATATATATATATAGAGAGAGAGAGAGAGAGAGAGAAAGAAATATTATCCAGTCATGAAAAAGAATGAAACCTTGCTTTTTGCAATGACATGGATGGAGCTAGAGAGTATAATGCTACGTGAAATAAGTCAGGGAAAGACAAACACCATATGATTTCGTTCATGTGGGATTTAAGAAACAAAACAAATGAGGAAAGGGGAAAAAGGGAGAGAAACAGACAAACCAAGAAATAGACTCCTAACTATAGAAAACTGATGGTTACCAGAGGGGAAGTTGGTGGGGTTACTGGATGAAATAGGTGATGGGGATTAAGGAGTGTGTTTACTGAGATGAGCACCAGTTGATTAAAACAAAAATTTTTTAAATAATTAAAATAGAAATACCATACGGACCAATAATTTCAAAGGAAATGAAAACAGTAATTTGAAAAGATACATGCATCCCATGTTTATTTCAGCACTATTTACAACAGCCAAGATATGAAAGCAACCCAGTGCCCAACAACAGATGAATGGATAAGGAAGATGTCATATATATATGTAATGGAATATCATACAACCAAAGTGATGTGACTGTGGCATTTGCAACAACCTCAATGGACCTAGGGATTACTATACTAAGTGAGATACGTCAGAGTGAGGAAGACAAACAACATGATTTCAGGGGTGCCTGGGTGGCTCGGTTGGTTAAGTGACTGCCTTTAGCTCAAGATGCTGGAGTCCCATGATCAAGTCCCACGCTGGGCCCCCTGCTCAGTAGGGAGTCTGCTTCTCCCTCTGATCCTCCCTTTCCCGCGCTCTCTCTTTCTTTCTCTCTCAAATAAATCAAATCTTAAAAATAAAACCATATGATTTCAGTAAGTGGAATCTACAAAAAATTAATAAACAAACAAAAAGCAGATCAGACCTACATATAAAGAGAACAGACTGATGGTTGCAGAGGTGAGGGACATGGAGGGTTGGGCAAAGTGGATGAAGCTGAATGAAAGATACAGGCTTCCTGTTAATGGAATGAATGTCATGTGACTAAAAAGCACAACATAAGGAATATAGTTAATGATACTGTAACAGTGATGCATCAGGACAAATGGTAGTTCCACTTGTGAATATAGCATAATGTATAAAGTTGTCATATTAGTATGTTGTACACCTGAAACTAATGCAACATTTGTGTCAATTATATGCAAATAAGAAAATGGAAACCCAGATGTCCCTCAAAAGTGAAATGAATCAACAAACTTCGGCATTTCCCCACAATGGAACACTATTCAGGAATAAACAGTAAGTACAGATACATGGAATACTGTGGATAAATCTGAAATATATTTTACTAAGTGAAAAAAGCCAGACCAGAAAGGCTAGATATTTTTATTCCATTTATATAATATTCTGGAAAAGGCAGAATTGTAGGGATAGAAAATAGGTCACTGGGACAGCACGAGGGGAAAAAAATTATTTATTTATTTATTTTAGAGAGCACAAGCAAAGGGAGAGGCAGAGGGAAAAGGAGAGGTAGACAATCTTAACTAGACTCTACACTGAGCACACAGTCCCAGAGAGGGCTTAATCTCATTACCCTAGATCATGACCTGAGCTTTTGGTTCATGTTTTTGTTTTGCTTAGTTGGACACTTAACCAACTGAGCCACCCAGGTGCCCCCAGCATGAGGAAATTTGTGGGTGTAATGGGACTGCTGTATATTAGGACTATAACAGTAAATGGTGCATCATATTTCCTGAAGAACACCAATAAACACTGAATAAAACATGAGAAACAGCATCCCAATAGAATGCAAAACACAATGAAGAACCAGAAAATAGACAGGTAAATATACTTTGAAGCCACAGCTACCCTTGGGACATCTGCTGTCCTCAATCACCTGCATATGAAACTTAATGGTCTTAAATAAAAAAATCTGAGATAAGGCCCTGGACTGACAATATGTCAGATTAGTAATAAAGCAAGCCCCAATTCGGGCTCCACTTGTGCTAGGTAGTATGTTTGGGGATTATCTCTCTCTGCCTCTCCCCTCCCACTCTCCTTTTCTCTCATGTTCTATCACTAAAATAAATAAATTTTAAAAAACCTTTAAAAGCAACAGTTAGTCAATGGGAAAGTATAGACGCTGGGTGGATAGAAGCTAGGAGGTTATAGCAATAATCCACATGGTTTGGACCAGATGATTCTGGAGGCAGGTGTGGAGAAAGTGAGATGTCATTGGATTCTGGATATATTTTGAAGATGTGATGACGAGGATTTGATGATCAACTGGGCATGTACTATGAGAGAAGTCAAAGAAAATTCTAAGTGTTTTGCCTGGGCATCCAGAGCAGTAGAAATGCCATTTACTGAGAACTTCTCATTGTAGTAGAGGCAGGTTTGAGAGAGAGTATCAAGAGTTTGGTTTTGAACTATTAGACATTGTAAAGAAGATGTTGAGTAGGAAGGTATATGTAGAAGTATGGGGTTCTGGGGAGATATTTAGATTAGATAAATAAATTTGAGAATTATCAATAACTAGATGACATTTAAAGCTATGGAATTTGATAAGATCACCCAAGAAGAGTCTTTGGATATAGAAGAAAATGGAAAGAGAAGGGAAGAAAAGAAAAAGAAGTTTGAGGATTGAGACTGGGACACTTGAACATTTAGAGGTCAGGCAGATGAGAAGTAACCAGAAAAGAAGACTAAAAAGGAGTAGCCAATGAGGAAAGAAAAAGATTAGGAGAATATGGAATCCCAGAGACCAAGTGAAGAAAGTGTTTTAAATAGGAATAATCAGGGATGCCTGGGTGGCTCAGTTGGTTAAGCAGCTGCCTTCGGCTCAGGTCATGATCCCAGCGTCCTGGGATGGAGTCCCACATCGGGCTCCTTGCTCGGCAGGGAGCCTGCTTCTCCCTCTGCCTCTGCCTGCCATTCTGTCTGCCTGTGCTCACGCTCACTCTCTCTCTCTCTCTGACAAATAAATAAAATCTTAAAAAAAAATAAATAGGAATAATCAGTTTTGTCAAATGTTGAGAGAGGAGGTAAATGTAACTTTTAATTTAACAAAGGCTTTAACAATAAAGAGGTTACTACTGATTTTCACAAGATAGTTTTGGTAGAATAAAGAGGATAAATTTTGATTGAAGCAGTTTTTAAAAGATGACCTAGAGTTATGGAGCATGGAGAATTCTTTTGAGTTTTGTTATAAAAAGTAACAGAGACTGTTTCCTTTGCTGTGCAGAAGCTTTTGATTTTGATGAAGTCCCAAAAGTTCATCTTCACTTTTGTTTCCTTTGCCTTTGGAGACATATCTTGAAAGAAGTCGCTGTGGCTGATATCGAAGAGATTACTGCATATGTTCTCCTCTAGGATTCTGATGGATTGCTGTCTCACATTGAGGTCTTTTATCCATTTTGAGTTTATCTTTGTGTATGGTGTAAGAGAATGGTCCAGCTATATTTCATATAGCTGCCCAGTTTTCCCAGCACCATTTATTGAAGAGACTGTCTTTTTTCCACTGTATATTTTTTCCTGTTTTGTCGAAGATCCATATCTGGGCTCTCTACTCTGTTCCACTAGTCTATGTGTCTGTTTTTATGCCAGTACCATGCTGTCTTGGAGATTCCTCAAGAAATTAAAAATAGAACTTCCCTATGACGCTGCCATTGCACTCCTGGGTATTTACCCCAAAGATACAGATGTAGTGAAAAGGGCAATCTGTACCCCAATGTTTATAGCAGCAATGGCCACGGTTGCCAAACTATGGAAAGAACCAAGATGCCCTTCAACGGACGAATGGATAAGGAAGATGTGGTCCATATACACTATGGAGTATTATGCCTCTATCAGAAAGGATGAATACCCAACTTTTGTAGCAACATGGACGGGACTGGAAGAGATTATGCTGAGTGAAATAAGTCAAGCAGAGAGAGTCAATTATTATATGGTTTCACTTATTTGTGGAGCACAACAAATAGCATGGAGGACATAGGGAGTTAGAGAGAAGGGGGTTGGGGTAAATTGGAAGGGGAGGTGAATCACGAGAGTATGGACTCTGAAAAACAATCTGAGGGGTTTGAAGTGGCGGGGGGGGGGGGTGGGAGGTCGGGGTACCAGGTGGTGGGTATTATAGAGGGCACGGATTGCATGGAGCACTGGGTGTGGTGAAAAAATAATGATACTGTTATGCTGAAAATAAATAAATTTAAAAAAATTTTATATAAAAAAAAAGTAACAGAGAAATGGGGCCATATCAAGAGGAAATGGGTGTCAAGAGATTTGTTTATCCATTTAAGATGGGAGATGGGAAAAATTTCATGTTTGTGTGCAGATGAAAATGATTAGAATAAATACTAACAAGTTGATAAATGCAGAAGACTAACAAAAAAACAGAACATTGCTCCAACAATGTCCCTGAAGAGATGAGAATTAAGTGGCATTTAATATAAAAGTAGAGGACTGGTCTTAGATAAAGGTACATGAAGTTCATTTATCATAATAGGAAAAGAGGCCCAATGAGTATAGAGTAGGGAGACAGATCAGTGGGGCAGCAGAAGCTTGTAGAAGTTCTCTGATTATTTCTGTTACCTTGGTAAAATCATGACAATCATCTTGGAGTCAGGCAAGAGAAATCAGAAGTCATGATTATGCAAGTGACAACTTAGCTTTGAAGTAAACAAAAATTGATAGACAGAGAAAAAGGAACTAATAAATCCAAGATCATAGTAGAGAACTGTGATATTGTAAAGTAGTAAGATAACACAGTTGGTCTTTGTTCCTGATTTCTGGCAGGAAACTTCAAACTCAAAACTCTCGGAATTCCCTGAGTGATAAAGGTAAATGTTATTCATAACAAGTCCCTTTCAACCACAGCTGAGTTTATGCTAAGGAAGTGACTTTTGGAAAGTCCCTAAGGATGGTAGGCTGGTTGCCAGGGGAACCAACCATATGATCAGTGGGTTGGAAATTGCAGCCCCATCTTCTCACCTCTGGAGAGCAGAGACACTGGACACAGAGTAGGTTACTAATGCCTGTGATTTCATCAATAATAATAACCTGTAAGGCCCACAGAAGATGGGGTGAGATTCTTTAGAACTTAAGATATTTACTATTTTGGGGGCACCTGGGTGGCTCAGTGGGTTAAAGCCTCTGCCTTCGGCTCAGGTCATGATCCCAGGGTCCTGGGATCGAGCCCCACATCGGACTCTCTGCTCAGCAGGGAACCTGCTTCCTCTTCTCTCTGCCTGCCTCTCTACCTACTTGTGATCTGTCAAATAAATAAAATCTTAAAAAAAAAATTAGAAACTGTAAAAATAAAGCTAAAATATAATCCTAGAATTAACTTCTACATAATGTTTGTCATAAAAGGAAACAGCAATTAAACTTAAAATTTAGAACTAAATACCAAAAGAGCAACTTAGTGTGAAATCCTGATACTCAGATTATGTAATCACAGAAAACTTACAGTCTTAAATGCATTTATTAGAAAACAAGAAATAATTAAAAACAAAAGAATTAAGATTTCAACTCAAGAAGATGAAGAAACAAAACAAAAAAAGAATTAGCTAGCTAAAAATGAGAAAGTGAATAAGCCAGAATTTATAAAGAATAAAAATGGCTACAAGTTCATTCATTCCTTCCAAATCAAGTAAACGATAGAAATATATGACATGCTGGGGGGAAAAAATCAGATTGGGTACAAACCCAAAACACTGAAAAGGAAAAAGAATAACATAAATCCCCCAAATTAAGAAAAGTGCTTATGAGAAAAACCTATATATAATTCAAGAGTAAATTAGAAAAACTAGATTAAATGGATCAAATTAATACAAAATCATCCATGAAGAAAGAAAATCTGAGAATACAAAAAAAAAAAAAAAAGGAAAATCTGAGAATACATCAATAACCACATAAGAATTTTAAATGTGAATTCAATGTCTATGCTCCTAAAAGGCCATTGATACCAATGACTGATGGTATCACTGGTAAGATTATCCAAATCATTAAAGAATACACAATTCTAACCATACATAATTGTTGAACATAACAAAAATTTGGAAATCCACTCAAGTCATTTTACATAGTTAACTGAAATAACAGACAATGAGAGCTCAGGAAAACTAAGTCAATCTCATGAATCAACATTAGTAGAATTTAAAAATCGACATTAGCAATGTAGAATCTAGCTATGTATTTAAGGACTAATACACCACAATTAAATAAGGTTTATCCCACAAATGCAGGAGTAATTCAACATCAGAAAATCTACTTGAGGAGTGCTTGGGTGGCTCAGTCAGTTAAGCATCTGCCTATGGCTCAGGTCATGATCCCGAGGTCCTGGGATCAAGCCCTGCATCAGGCTCTCTGCTAGAAGGGGGTTGGCTTCTCCCTCTCCTTCTGCCCCTCATTGCTCATGCTCACTCTCTCTCAATCTCAAATAAATAAAACCTTAAAAAAGAAAAGAAAATCTATGAGATCCTATATTAAAAACTCTAAAATAAGAATGGCTCTTCTTTCACCTAATTAATTTAGAGTATTTACCAGAAACCTATAAAAACATATTCAGTAAACATTAGTACTTCCAAGAAAGTCTGAAAAAAGATAAGAATTGTTTTCAAATTATGAAATAATCAGCTCCTATGGGTTATAGTTTTCAAAAACTGGTACAAATAGAAAAGGAAGAAATAAGACATATATAAAACTCAAGTTATCTACCTAGAAATCCAATATCACGCACTGGAAATTATTAGATATTTCTGTAAGATTATCATTAACTTACAGAAATCAACATTTTATTATCTGTATGTGTCTGTATTGTGCATGTATGTATATATACTTGTATTAACCATTTAGAAAATATCATACAACAAAATATTCCTATGCATAGTATCAGTATTTATAAAGTACTGAGAAAATTGCTTAACAAGAAATGCAAAAGATTTTTTAAGAAAAAAAAAAAAAAGAAATTTACAAAGGATATAAAAAATAGATACAGCATGTTTAAAGACAGGATTCACAATTGTAAATATGTGAATGGTGCATCAGATTTCCTGAAAACACCTCGAAATGCTGGCTAACCTGTGACATATATCTTTTTAAAAGTATTCCATGCTTGAGGAGAAGGGAGTTGAGGGAAATTGGAAGGGGAGGTGAACCATGAGAGACTATGGACTCTGAAAAACAATCTGAGGGTTTTGAAGTGGGGATGGTGGGAGGTTGGGGAAACCAGGTGGTGGGTACTAGAGAGGGCACGGATTGCATGGAGCACTGGGTGTGGTGCAAAAACAATGAATACTGTTATGCTGAAAAGAGAAAAAAAAAGTATTCCATGCTTAAAAAAAAAAAAAAAAAAAAAGTAAAGAAGATCCAAAAGAGGCAGAGTGAATTGAGAAACTAGAGGTAAACATGCCCTGAAGTCACAGCTACCCTCATGACATTTGGTGACTTCAACTGCCACTTTGAATTTATCTTAATGTTTTGATAAAATCCAAGAGACAAAGCCATGGGCCCACAAAATGTCAGAGATCAGCACTGAACCTCTTCATAAAAACAGAACTATACAAGGCTTATAGTTCAAGGGAAAAATATCCATGGGACCTCAAAGGAAATGACAAGAAACATTTCAATCTTGGCCTAGACTTGCAATGAAAATAAAGAAAAAAATAATTTACACAGAAGCAGCATTATTAGACCTGTTCTCTATAATTACTGAATGCTGAAAGATATATATAAAATAATGACTGAAATATATGAAATGTAAAATATAAAGTCAAAACCATGAGAAAGGAACTAAACAGAAGCAAGGAAAAAAAAGTAAGATCTCGGGGAGGAAGAAAATATCAAAGCTCTAGAAATAAAACAATATAATCAATTATACTAAAATCTTAAGAAAAAAACCTTAAAAGCAGCCAGAGAGAAAATACAGATTACTTACAAAAGGAACAATAATGAGACAGAAGGCAGACTTCTCAAGAGCACAATAGAAGCCAGAAGACAGTGGAATAATATCTTCAGAGTGCTGAGAAAAAAATAATTGTCAGTACAGAATTCTATACCCAGTTAAGTCATCAAGCAGGAATGAAAGTGAAACAAAAGTTACTTTGCAATAACAAAAATAAAAACAGAGCGTTTACTAACAATAGGATTTGCCTAATGTATTTCATGACAAATAAAATGATCTCATCAGGAAGGTATAATAGAGGAGGAATAGTTTGCAAATAAAAGGATAATCAGGTGAGGGGCGCCTGGGTGATTCAGTGGGTTAAAGCCTCTGCCTTTGGCTCAGATTGTGATCCCAGGGTCCTGTGATCAAGTCCTGCATCAGCCTGCTTCCCTGACCACCCCAACCCCCCGCCTGCTTCTCTGCCTACTTGTGATCTCTGTCAAATAAATAAATAAAATCTTTTTTAAAAATTTAAAAAAAGATAATCAGCTGAATAAATCTATAAGCAAACACTTTCATTATAAAACAAAAATAATGCCCATTTTGGGGGTTAAAAAGAAAACAGAATTGAAATACCAGACAACATATTAGATAGGAAAGATTAATCAAAGTTAGAGCATTCTAAGACTCTTCATATATTCTTTATATTGTTCTGGGACAAGGGAGATACTAACTTTAGTCTTTGTTAAGTATGTATTCCTTAAGTGGCACAAACAGTAATAATAATGACAGGCACAAATACTCCTGAAATACTTAAACTCACCAGGAATCACAGGTATGTAGTGTTTGTAAAAGTACAGAGAAAGAGTGTACATTGAGGGTAGGCTCCTGGTAAGAATTCTGTGACAATGATGCTATTGTGACATAAGAGATGTCACTATCTCATCTCCTTATAGAACCTTAACTACATATCACAACAGCTTCCAATTTATTTCAAGGTAAACACAGTCCTTTCTATTTTTCAACTGGTTGCCTTGAAATCCCAGGTGTGAGAGTGGGGCATATGATTCATTCAAGATTTCTGTTTTCCTGTGTTGTTAATTTTAGCTATTCTGACCAGCGTGATGTAATATCTCTTTGTAGTTTTGTGTTTTCTTGATGATGAGTGATATTGAGCATCTTTTCATATGTCTGCTAGCCATCTGTATGTCTTCTTTGGAAAAATGTCTATTCATGTCTTCTCGCCCATTTTTTAACCGGATTATTTGGTTTTGGGGTGTTGATTTTGGTAAGTTCTTTATATATTTTGGACATAACCCCTTATCAGGTATGTCATTTGCAAATATCTTCTCCCATTTGTAGGCTGCCTTTTAGTTTTGTTGATTGCTTCCTACACTGTACAGAAGATTTGTATTCTGATACAGTCCCAACAGCTTATTCTTGCTTTTGTTTCCCTTGCCTCAGGAGACATATCTACTAAGAAGTTGCTATAGCTGATGTCGAAGAGGTTATTGCCTATGTTTGCCTTCAGGACTTTAATGGTTTCCAGTCTCACATTTAGGTCTTTAGTCAATTTTGAATTTATTTTTGTGTATGGTATAAGGAAGTGGTCTAGTGGTCTAGTGGTTTTGCATGTTGCTGTCCAGTTTTCCCAACAGCAGGTGTTGGCGAGAATGTGGAAAAAGGGGAATGCTCATGCACTGTTGGTGGGGATACAAATGGTTGCATCCACTGTGGAAAACCTATAGAAGTTCCTCAGAAAGTTAAAAATACAACTACCCTATGATCCAGTAATTGCACTACTAGGTACTTACCCATAAGATACAAAAATATCGATCCAAAGGGATACATGCACCCCTTATTTATTTATTTGACAGAGATTGAGAGAGAGATCACAAGTAGGTAGAGAGGCAGGCGGGTTGGAGTGGGAAGCAGGCTCTCTGCTGAGTAGATAGCCTGATGTGGGGCTCGATCCCAGGACCCTGGGATCATGACCTGAGCTGAAAGCAGAGGCTTTAACCCACTGAACTACCCAGGTGCCCCGCACACCCTATTTATAGCAGCTTACCAACAATAGCCAAATTATGGAAACAGCCCCAATGTCCATCAACGGATGAAGAGATAAAGAAGATGTGGTGTGTGTGTATGTGTGTGTGTGTGTGTGTGTGTGTGTATATATATATATATATATGGAATATTACTCAGCCATCAAAAAGAATGAAATGTTGCCATTTGCAGTGATATGGATGGAACTAAAGTGTATTATGCTGAGCAAAACAAGTCAGTGAGAGAAAGACAAATACCATATGATTTCACACATATGTAGATTTTAAGGAGCAAATGAACATAGTAGGGGGAAAAAAGAGAGGCAAACCAAGAAACAAACTCTTAACCATATAGAACAAACTGATGGCTTCTGAAGGGGAGGTGGGCAGGGGGATGGGTTAAATAGGTGGTGGGTATTAAGGAGGAGATTTGTTGTGATAAGCCCTGTGTTCTATGGGGGTGATGAATCACTAAATTCTACACCTGGAACTAGTGTTGCACTGTACTTAAATAAAAACTTGGAAATAAAAAAGACTTCTCTAAAGCAGTATGCAAATACATATATGGATTGAATGAGTGTCTTCATATTAATTAATACACTTAATAATTAATAAAAGGCCATGTTCATTAAATGCATATATTTTTCAAACATCACTGCAATTAATAAAAACTACAAAACTGTACTTGCATTAAAAGCAATACAGTATATGTGATAAAAAATTAAAGATAACCACTAAAGATATATAGTCTATGTCTTCCAAATTAAACAAGGGGGAAAATAGAATTAACAAAAAAAACCCCAAAGCTGAATCCATCTTGATTAAGAAATAAAAAATAAGCACAGAAGATTAAAAGAGTAAACAAACAGACAAAAAAATAAAAATATAAATAAATAAATAAATATTGCCTGGAAAAATAAATCCAGGCAATAGCAATTAAATGGAGTGAACCTTCAAATAAAAAAATAAATTCTCAGATAATATACTATAGTGCTTACCAAACATGTCTGAACATTTGAACAACCTAAGAAGTTTCATAATATATTTGTGTCCCATGTCCAGAGACTGTAATTTAATTGGTCTGGAGTGTGTCCAGGGATCTGGAATTTTTATTTTTATTTTATTTTATTTTTTTTTAAAGATTTTATTTATTTATTTGACAGAGAGAGATCACAAGTAGGCACAGAGAGAGAGGAGGAAGCAGGCTCCCAGCCGAGCAGAGAGCCCAATGTGGGACTCGATCCCAGGACCCTGAGATCATGACCTGAGCCGAAGGCAGCGGCTTAACCCACTGAGCCACCCAGGCGCCCGGGATCTGGAATTTTTAAAAGAACCCAGCTATGCATACAAATTTGTAAATCACTTCCACATTTTTTTTAAAAAAGTGGTTATGTCAATTGATACTGCCATCAGTAAGGTATGGATCACTTAAAAAACAAAACAAAGCAACAGATTTGTTCAAATATAATTCACATACCTACAGTGCATTCATTTAAAGTATACAATTAAATAAGTTTTAGTATATTCACAGAATTCTGCAACAATCACCACAACTACTTTTATATTTTTATCACTTCAAAAAAAAAGAAAAACCCTTGTACCTATTAGTAGTCATTTCCAATTTCCCTACTCTCATTCTCCATTCACCTTCACCTCCTACCCGAAATGCACTTGCAACCACTAATCTACTTTCTATTTCTATAGATGATCTATTGTAGACATTTCATAAAAATAGAATCATGTAATATATAGTCTTTGTATCTGGCTTCTTTCACTTAGCATGTTTTCAAGGTTCATCCATGTTGTAGCATGTATCAGTACTCCTTTTTATTGCTGAATATATTCCATCTTAAGGATAAACCAAATTTTATTCATTCTTTCATCAGCTGGTAGACATTTGGGTTATTTCCACATTTTGGCTACTGTATTGCTAAATAATTATCCATTATAAAATGATACCAAATTTTATTCATTTATTCATCAGTCAACAGACATTTGGGTCATTTTCACTTTTTGGCTATTGTGAAAATGAAGATTGTAGCATTTCTGCCACCAAAAGTTGTAAACACTTGGTACTACCACTTAAGTTTTTGCCCCTCCAGGGTATGTGAAATCATTATCTGACTGCGGCTTTAATTTGCATTTCCTGATTGTTAATGAGGTTGAGCACATTTTCATGTCTGTTGGTTATTTGTATTTCCCTTTAACATAATGATATTAACCCCTTATCAGATATACCACTTGTAAATATTGTCTTCCATTCAGTAGGTTGTCTTTTCATATTATACATGGGTGTCGTTGGTGTACAAAAGCTTTTTATTTTGATGTCGTCCCAATAGGCTATTTTTGCTTTTGTGTTCCTTCCTGAGGAGACATATTCATAAATATGTTGGTAAAAGTGATGTCCAAGAGATTATTGCCTATGTATTCTTTTAGTTCTATGATTTCAGGTCTTAATCCATTTTAAGTTTATTTTTATGTATGGTATAGGAAAGTGCTATAGTTTTCCTTCTTTTGCATGTAGCTGTCCAGTTTTTCCAGAACCATATTCAAAAGACTCTCTTTTCCCCAACTGAATATTCTTGCTGCCTTTGCTGTAGATTAATTAATGATGTATGTGTGGGTTTATTTCTGGGATCTCTGTTCCACTGATCTATGTGTCTACTTTGTGCCAGTACATACTATTTTGTTTACTAAAACTTTGTAGTATATCTTGAAATCTGAAATTACTATACCTCCAGCTTTGTTCTTTTCTCAAGATTGTTTTGCCTATTCAGGGTCTTTTGTGATTCCATATATATTTTAGGATTATTTGTTTCAGTTTTGTGAAAAATGCCATTGGTATTTTGTTAGGCATTGCACTGAATCTATGGTTTGCTTTGGGTAGTATGGACATGGACATTTCACAATTATTAATTTTTCCAATTCATGAGCAGGGAATATCCTTCCATTTGTGTTGTCTTGAATTTCTTTCATCAATGTTTTATAGTTTTCAGAGCATAAGTCATTCACTTCCTTAATTTATAACCTTTTCCTCACTGCCTATGCATGTCTTTTACCCAATTCTTCAAAAAAATTATTTACCTTTTTCTCATTCTATAAAAGCTTTTTATATCCTAGGTATTAATTTTACTGTTGTCAACATGAATTGCAAATATCTTCACCCAGTATCTTTTACTTTATGTCTTTTTATAAAGAAAACAATTTTCATGCAAATTTATCAATCTATTACTGATTATTATTTTTTTTAAATCTAACCAGAACCTTTAGAAATGTTCTATCTGGTTCTCTTTCAAAATTTATGAAAATCTCATTGCTTGTCATTTTTGTTATTTCACTTATTTCTTAAAACATTTCACCAACATTTCACATTTATATCTAATAATGCCAATAAGCCAAATCATTTGCCATGTAATCTATTGTTTCTTTACATTATCTATCACTCACCTATGACCTGTTTCCTTGTGGGTTTGATGATCTTTGTGACCTCCTCTTTTGTTGATCTTAATTTTGGGGAATTCTAAAGCCCTCTTACTTTCCTTCAGAGAGGATGTGCATTTTCTTTGGCCAGAAGTCAGAGGGCCCCACCTCAAAAAATAAAAAAAAAATTTGGACTCCTTTTCTGAAGTTGTTTAACTATATTTATTTCTTATCACTCTATCACTCACTCTTTAATTATGTTTTTTGTTCCTCCTAAGTTAACACCTACCCCAAGCCCTTTACACTTACTACTCCATCTGCTGCAATACCATTCCCCCATAGACTGGCCTGACTCATGCCCTTTTATCAGACAAGTCTTCCCTCAAACATTACCTCTTTAGAGAGGTTTTTGAAAATTTTCCTACCTAAGGGTCCTGGGTGGCTCAGTCGGTTAAGCATCTGATTCTTGTTTTCGGCTCAGATCATGATCTCAAGGTTTTGAGACTGAGCCCCACATCAGACTCCACATACAGCAGGGAGTCTGCTTGATATTCTTTCTCTCCCTCTTCCTCTGTCCCTCCACCCCCACTGCTGGTGCTTTCCCTCTCTCTAAAAGAATAAAAAAAAATAATCTACCTATAAAAATAGCCCACCCATACTCCCCAGTTAGCTCATTTGCCTATGAACTAATTTTTATCTTTACCTTTATTCATATTCTTTATTACTACTTGCAACTGTTATATTTACTAAATAAATGTATATATGTATATATATATAGGCATACAAATACATACATATATTTTTATTTTCTTGTTTACTTTTTATTTCTCCTATGAGAATACACAGAATATGAACCTTATCTAGGTCATCATTTCTCCAGTGCCTACTACAGTTCTTGGCAAAGAATAGGCTCTTAGTAAATGTATTTCAAATGAATGAGTACATTTTAAAGAAGGAGAAAATAATAGAAGTCTAAATTTTTAAAAAATCTAGAATGGAACAGATTCCCAAGTTCAAATAAAAGGGTTGTTTTCACTGGAGGAAAGGAAAAGGCCCTCCTTTGGCAGTGGGAAGGATTACCATAAAAGACCAAAAGGGAAAAGTAGGGATTAGGTGGGATTCTTTAGAGAGATTGTGCTGAAAAGCTCTTCCTTTTCTTTTCAAATGAAAAATTTTTTTTCCACATGACCTGGGCTCTGAAAGGCAGTGTACCAACCAATAACTTCATAAAGAATGAATGAGCAAGAGACAGTTACATTCCAGGGACTTAAAGAATCCAAAGAAAGTGATCATTTAGGTTGGAAAATCACTTGTGTGTCTCTTGTCTACAGGAAAAAAAACAATTAACTTTCTTAGACAATCATATATTCTTCCTGAGCTCTTTTCCAATAGAAGGTGGTTCTGGCACATTCATTTAATGTAAAATACAAAGTTCTTAAAATGTAGTATTAGATTATAAAACACAAATAAGAGAATGTATTTGTTGTAATGGACTGTGTTGACCTGACTTGATCTACCCTATTACTATGTAAATAATAAAGCTCTTCTATTAGAAAATCCATACATTTCAGCACCTATTTTTTAAAAAATATTTTGAGCTCCTTTAGCAGATCTAAATTGTAACAATGGATAGTCTGTTTTTAATATTTCAAGTGCCCCAGAATTCAAATCTAGCTCCTTGATAATCGAGGAAGACAGGAAGGCAAACAGACAGAAGACAGATAAATTATACTTGCAGAATGGAGAAGCCACATGTGCCCTCTGAAATACTACTATTTCTAGTAATTTAAAACCATTCTTTTGAGAATAGTAAGAGGCAATTCAGTTAATTACTTAAAAACAGAGAAAGCAGCCATTCCAAAGGTAAATCCTGAAATACTAGGGGTATATTTCCTTACCTACTAGTGACACCAAGTTACTATAGTTCTCCAACATCACATCTCTATACAAATCCCTTTGAGCAGAGTCCAGGTATTCCCACTCTTCCTGAGAGAAGTCAATGGCAACATCCCTGAACATCACTGATCTCTGAAACAACAAATATAATACTAGTTGTAGAAATAAAGAAAATATTTTTTCAATGGAGGGGAGATGATGGGGGAGCTCTCCACAAGGAAGCAATGGAGAAAACAGCAAAAAGCCACTGACATAAATAAGACACTAAAGATATCATAGCTTCTGGTGTGCCAATACATTCCTCTTTATTCATGTTGCTGTAGATATTTCCTGTATATAGAACATCTCATTATACAGATATGTTGGAACTTAAAGAAGATATAATGTCCCAATTAAAAGAAAAAACACACATAGGCATCCTGTATAATACTCTATTACTCGCTCTTTAATTATGCTTGTATCTTGTATATCATTCTCTCTTATTCTCTAAGATGTAAGAAAAATAACTGGGGAAGTTTTTCTGAAAAATCTTATAAAATCTGTACCTTGTAAGATTTGTATAGTTAAAGAATTTATTGAAATCTCAGTTCATCATCATATCAGACAGAATATATCATAAGCATTTTCCTTACCAATAATTTAGAATATGTTTTTAATAGGCTGCAAAATAGCTTCATATAATGTATATGTCTGACTTACTAAGTGTGCATATTTGAACATTTTAGGTTACATAAAAATCTCAAAAGCCAGGAGCCCATTTTGGGAGTTTATAATTTTCAACAACTTTTGCATGTGAATTATAATCTTTCTTGTTACTATTTATCACTTAAAAATGTACCCTTCCCTTGTTCTAAGCAACAAAGAGATAAAAAGATAATCTAAACTTATGCATACAAGGTTAACTCATAATTTTGATTCTCAAAATGATCTATATTATTGCTTTTTGTCAATTATGGATTCCCAGGGAAGATGCCTGATCTCTCTCTGTCTCTAATCATGTTCCTAACCAATCTTAACAGCTCACAGAACATAAGCTCTTGCCAGGTGTGGAGACAGAGTCCAATCAAAACTAATGATACTGTCTAACCAAGAAAAGTTCAGTTTTCTCATATGTGGTGTGATTTAACAAACTTCTCTATCTTATAAAATCAGGGAATCTGCTTCTGTCGTAACAGTGCTCCTAGTCTGAGATGCTCAAACTATTTTTGAATAATTATGAAAATATAGGTTAGATTAGAAAGACAAACTTCAAGAAGATCCTTATCACAAGAATGAAATGCTGGGGACCACATTTTTTTTTTTAATTTTTATTAAAAAAAAAAAAGATTTTATTTATTTATTTGTCAGACAGGAAGAGAGAGCAAGCGCACAAACAGGCAAAGGCGGAGAGAGAAGGAGGTTCCCTGCCGAACAAGGAACCCAGTGCGGGACTGAATCCCGGGACCCACAGATCATGACCTGAGCCGAAGGCAGCGGCTTGACCGACTGAGCCACCCAGGCGTCCCTGGGGACCACACTCTTGAGCGGGATTGGTTAGGAAGGAAATTTCAGATAAGAAATGCAAACATACACATACTCTGTAAAAAAAGTGACTGCTTAAAGAGAGCACAAAAAAACCACCAATTTACCTGAGCCATGGTTTTTAGCGCTGCAAGAAATGATCAATCCTCCTCTGGATTCCTAGCTTAGAGAAGCACAGAGTCTGAAAAAGGCAGAGCTGGAGAGAAGAAAACAGAACCATGAGACCATGCTTTTTGCAAAGCTCCAATAAGTAAGTTAGAATTATCTTTCTTGCTCTCTTCTTCCTGTCATTAGCTCCTGTCACCAAGATACTCTATGGGAGACATACAGGTGGTGGTTATTACCCTGATCAAACTCAATACTCTCTATATACAAACAATAATATTTAGAGCAACTTCTCTACCATTTCTGAAATAAAATATATAGATAATATGACAGATTTATATACATTATGCCAAAAATGGAGATAATGATCAACTGTTACATAAATTAAAAGGCAAAACTAAACACTTATGCTTTAAAACTACTTGAACAAATTCAGATTTATAAGATGACAATATTCAGCAAGGCATTTTTTTAAGTGCTATGTTTTAAATTTTAATTCCAGATTAGTTAACATACAGTGTTATATTAGTTTCAGGTGTACAATATACTGATTAGACAATTTTATATATTACTCAGTGCTCATAATGGTAAGTGTACTCTTAATCCTCTTCACCTATTTTACACATAGTCCCACCCACCTCCCCTCTAGTAACCAATGGTTTGTTCTGTATAGTTAGGAGCCTATTTCTTGGTTTGTCTATTTTTTCTTTGTTTTGCTTCTTAAATTCCACATGAGTGAAATCATATGGTATTTGTCTTTCTCTAATTTCATTTAACATTATACTCTCTATATCTATCCATGTTGTTGTAAATGGCAATGTTTCACTATTTCTTAATGGCTGAGTAATATTCCATTACATATACATACATATATATATATATATATATATATATATATATATATATGAACATATACTACCTTTTCTTTATCCATTCATCTATCAATGGACACTTGGGCTGCTTCCATAATTTGGCTATTATTAATAATGCAATAAATACAGGGATGCATAAATCTTGTCAAATTAGTGTTTTCATATTCTTTGGGTAAGTACCAGTAGTGGAATTACTGGATAATATGGTAGTATCTTGGCTATTGTAAATAATGCTGCTATAGGAGTACATGTATCCCTTTGAATTAGTGTTTTGGTATTCTTTCGGTAAATACCCAGATACGCAACTGCTGGATTGTAGGGTAGTTCTTTTTTTTAATTGACATATAATGTATTATTTGTTTCAGGGGTACAGGTCTATGAATCATCGGTCTTACACAACAACCAGCACTCACCACAACACTTACCCTCCCCAATGTCCATCATCCAAGTACCCTATCCTCCTAACCCTCTCCCCTCCAGCAACCCTATTTGTTTCCTAAGACTAAGAGTATGGATTATAGGGTAGTTCTATTTCTAACTTATTTTTTTTAATTTTCAGCATAACAGTATTCATTGTTTTTGTACCACACCCAGGGCTCCATGCAATCCGTGCCCTTCTAATACCCACCACCTGGTACCCTGACCTCCCACCCCCCGCCCCTTCAAAACCCTCAGATTGTTTTTCAGAGTCCATAGTCTCTCATGGTTCACCTCCCCTTCCAATTTCCCCCAACTCCCTTCTCCTCTCTATCTCCCCATGTCCTCCATGCTATTTGTTATGCTCCACAAATAAGTGAAACCATATGATAACTGACTCTCTCTGCTTGACTTATTTCACTCAGCATAATCTCTTCCAGTCCCATCCATGTTGCTGCAAAAGTTGGGTATTCGTCCTTTCTGATGGAGGCATAATACTCCATAGTGTATATGGACCACATCTTATTTATCCATTCGTCCATTGAAGGGCATCTTGGTTCTTTCCACAGTTTGGCGACCGTGGACATTGCTGCTATAAACATTGGGGTACAGATTGCCCTTCTTTCCACTACATCTGTATCTTTGGGGTAAATACCCAGGAGTGCAATGGCAGGGTCATAGGGAAGTTCTATTTTTAATTTCTTGAGGAATCTCCACACTGTTCTCCAAAGTGGCTGCACCAACTTGCATTCCCACCAACAGTGGAAGAGGGTTCCCCTTTCTCCACATCCCCTCCAACACATGTTGTTTCCTGTCTTGCTAATTTCGGCCATTCTAACTGGTGTAAGGCAGTTAGAATGGTTTTGTTATTTTAATTTGAATCTCCCTGAGGGCTAGTGACGATGAACATTTTTTCATGTGTCTGATAGCCATTTGTATGTCTTCATTGGAGAAGTGTCTGTTCATATCTTCTCCCCATTTTTTGATATGATTGTCTGTTTTGTGTATGTTGAGTTTGAGGAGTTCTTTATAAATCCTGGATATCAACCTTTTGTCTGTACTGTCATTTGAAAATATCTTCTCCCATTCCGTGGGTTCCCTCTTTGTTTTTTTGACTGTTTCCTTTGCTGTGCAGAAGCTTTTGATTTTGATGAGGTCCCAAAAGTTCATATTTGCTTTTGTTTCCTTTGCCTTTGGAGACATATCTTGAAAGAAGTTGCTGTGGCTGATATCAAAGAGATTATTGCCTATGTTCCCCTCTAGGATTCTGATGGATACCTGTCTCACATTGAGGTCTTTTATCCATTTTGAGTTTATCTTTGTATACGGTGTAAGAGAATGGTCCAGTTTCATTCTTCTACATATAGCTGCCCAGTTTTCCCAGCACCATTTATTGAAGAGACTGTTTTTTTCCCACTGTATAGTTTTTCCTGTTTTGTTGAAGATTATTTGACCATAGATTGAGGGTCCATATCTGGGCTCTCTGTTCCACTGGTCTATGTGTTTGTTTTTATGCCAGTACCATGCTGTCTTGATGATCACAGCTTTGTAGTAAAGCTTGAAATCGGGTAGTGTGATGCTCCCAGTTTTTTTTTTTGTTTTGTTTTGTTTTTCGACATTTCCTTAGCAGTTCGGGGTCTCTTCTGATTCCATACAAATTTTTGGATTATTTGCTCCAGCTCTTTGAAGAATACCGATGGAATTTTGATCGGAATAGCATTAAAAGTATAGATTGCTCTAGGCAGTATAGACATTTTAACAATGTTTATTCTTCTGATCTAAGAGCATGGAATGGTCTTCCATCTTTTTGTGTCTTCTTCAATTTCTTTCATGAGTGTTCTGTAGTTCCTCAAGTACAGATCCTTTACTTCTTTGGTTAGGTTTATTCCCAGGTATCCTATGGTTCTTGGTAAATGGAATCAATTCTCTAATTTCCCTTTCTTTATTTTCATTATTAGTGTATAAGAAAGCCACTGATTTCTGTACATTGACTTTGTATCCTGCCACGTTGCTGAATTGTTGTATGAGTTCACGACAGATCAAACCAACTCCACACATAAGAAGGGAAATAATCAAGATTATTGCTGAGATCAATGAGGTAGAAACCAGAGATACAGTAGAACGTATCAATGAAACTAGAAGCTGGTTTTTTGAAAGAATCACTAAGATCGATAAACCACTGGCCACACTAATCCAAAAGAAAAGAGAGAAAGCTCAAATTCATAAAATTATGAATGAAAAGGGAGAGATCACAACGAACACCAAGGAAGTAGAAACAATCATCAGAAGTTATTATCAACAGTTATATGCCAATAAACTAAGCAACCTAGATGAAATGGATGCATTCCTGGAAAAGTAAACTCCCAAAATTGAACCAGGAAGAAATTGACAACCTGAATAGACCAATATCTAGTAACAAGATTGAAGCAGTGATCAAAAGCTTCCCAAAAAACAAGAGCCCAGGACCTGATGGATTCCCTGGGGAATTCTACCAAACTTTCAAAGAAATAACACCTATTCTCCTGAAGCTGTTTCAAAAAATTGAAGCAGAAGAAAAACTTCCAGACTCTTTCTATGAAGCCAGCATTACCCTGATCCCCAAACCAGGCAAAGACCCTACCAAAAAGGAGAATTTCAGACCAATATCACTGATGAATATGGATGCTAAGATTCTCAACAAGATCCTAGCAAACAGGATCCAATAGCACATTAAAAAGATTATCCACCATAACCAGGTGGGATTCATCCCTGGGCTACAAGGATGGTTCAACATTCACAAATCAATCAATGTGATACAACAAATTAATAAGAGAAGAGAGAAGAACCATATGGTCCTCTCAATCGATGCAGAAAAAGCATTTGACAAAATCCAGCATCCGTTCCTGATTAAAACGCTTCAAAGTATAGGGATAGAGGGAACATTCCTGAACTTCATCAAATCTATCTATGAAAGACCCACAGCAAGTATCATCCTCAATGGGAAAAAGCTTGCAGCCTTCCTGTTGAGATCAGGAACACGACAAGGATGCCCACTCTCACCACTCTTGTTTAACATAGTATTAGAAGTCCTAGCAACAGCAATCAGACAACAAGGAGAAATAAAAGGTATCCAAATTGGTAATGAAGAAGTCAAACTCTCTCTCTTTGCAGATGACATGATTCTTTATATGGAAAACCCAAAAGACTCCACCCCCAAACTACTATTTGTAACTTTTAAAGGAAACTCCATACTGTTTTCCAGCATGGCTCCACAAGTTTGCATTCCCACCAACAATGCACAAGGGTTCCTTTTTCTCTACACCCTCACTAACACTTGTTTCCTGTGTTTTCTATTTTGGCTATTCTGACAGGTGTGAAGTTATATCTCAATGTGGTTTCAACTTGCATTTCCCTCATGATGAGGAATGTTGAGCATCTCTTCATGTGAACATCTCTAAGTCTTCTTCAGAGAAATGCCTGTTCATGTCTTCTGATCATTTTTTAATTGGACTATTCGGTTTTTCTGTTGAATTGTGTAAGTTGTCTTTATATTTTGGATACTAGCACTTTATCGGATTTGTCATTTGAGAAGATATTTGATATCTTCTTTTAGCTTTGGTGTTTCCTTGGCTGTGCAGAGGCTTTTTATTCTAAAATAATCTCAATATTTTATTTTTGCTTTTGTTTCCCATCTCAGGAGACATATTTAAAAACGTGTTGCTATGGCTGATGTCAGTGTAATTACTGTCTGTGCTCTCCTCTATGATTTTTATGGTTTCTGGTCTCACATTTAGGTTATTAACTAATTTTTAAATTTTTGTGTATCATGTAAGACATTGGTCTAGTTTCATTCTTTTGTATGCTGTCCAATTTTCGAAGCACCACTTGTTGAAGAGAATTTTTTCCATTGCATATTCTTGTCCTTTTTTTGTCCAAGACTAATTGACTTATAATTGTGGGTTTATATCCAGGCCCTCTATTCTGTTCCACTGATCTGTTTTTCTGCCAGTACCACATTTTACATAGATTACTACAGCTTTGTAGTATATATTGATACCCAGAATTGTGATACCTCCAGTTTTGTTCTTCTTTCTCGAGATGGCTTTGGCTAATGGAGGTCTTTTGTGGTTCCATATAAATCTGAGGAAATGCTGTTGTATTTTGATAGGGATTGCCTTAAATCTGTAGTTTGGGGACACCTGGGTGGCTCAGTCAGTTGCGTGTATGACTCTTGGATTTTGCTCAGGTCATTATCTCAGATTCCTGGGAGGAAGCCCCACATCAGGCTTCATGTTCAGTAGGGAGTCTGCTTGAGGATTCTCTCTTCCTCTGTCCTCCTCTGACTTGGGTACTCTCTCAAAATAAATAAATAAATATTTTTTAAAAATCTGTAGACTGCTCTGGACAGTATGGACATTATAACAATATTTGTTCTTTCCATTCATGAGCATGGAATATTTTTCCATTTGTGTTGTCTTCAATTTTTTTTTCATCAATTTTAAGTTTCTGTCACCTCCCAGATCTGTCATCTCCTTGGTGAAGTTTTTTCCTAGATATTTTTCCCTAGATTTTTTACATTTTCATTTTTTAAAAATTTTCCTAGATATTTTATTCTTTTTGGTACAATTGTAAATAGGACTGTTTCCTTCACTTTCTGAAGCTTCATTATTACTGTATAAAAATGCAACAGATTTCTGTATATTGATTTTGAATCCTCTCACTTTACTAAATTCATATATCAGTCTAGTAGTTTTCTAGTGGAGTCTTCCAGGTTTGCTATATATAATATCATATCATCTATAAATAGTGGAAGTTTTACTTCTTCCTTGACAATTTGGATGTCTTTTATTTCTTTTTGTTGTCTGATTGCTATGGCTAGGACTTCCAGTATTATGTTGAATAAAAGTGGTGAGAATGGACATCCTTGTCTTATTCCTGATCTTACCAGAAAAGTTGCCAGTTTTTGCCATTGAGTATGCTGGGTGTGGGTTTTTCACATTTGACTTTTATTATGTTAAGGATTATTTCCTCTAAACCGACTTTGCTGAAGGTTTTTATCATGAATGGGTATTACACTTTGTCACATGCTTTTTCCCTATCTATTGAAATGATTATATGGCATTTATCCTTGGTCTTAATGATATGATGTATGATGTTGATTAATTTGTGAATATTGAACATCCCGTGAATCCAGGGTATAAATCCTAGTGGATCACAGTGAACAATTTTTTAACCCACTGAGCCACCCAGGCACCCCTTAGTGAACAATTTTTTAAATATATTGTTGGATCCGGTTTGCTACTAGTTTGTTGAAGAATTTTACACCTATGTTCAACAGAGATATGAGCCTATAGTTCACTTTTTTGAAAGGTATCTTTATCTGGTTTTAGTATCAGGGTAATGCTGGCCTCACAGAATGAATCTGGAAGTTTTCCTTCCTCTTCTGTGATTTGGGATAGTTTGAGAACAGCTTTAAACTCTTTTAAATGTTTGGTAGAATTTACCTGTGAAGCCATCTGGTCCTGGACTTCTGTTTATTGGGAGTTTTTTGATTACTGATTCCGCTTCATTACAACCAGTCTATTCAAATTTTGTTTCCTCCTGATTCAGTTTGGGGAGCTTTTATGTTTCTAGGAATTTCTCCTTTCTTCTAAGTTATCCAATTTGTTGGCATATAATTTTTCATAATATTCTCTTACAATTCTTTATATTTCTGTGGTGTCAGTTATTTCTCTTCTTTCATTTCTGATTTTGTTGAACTGTCTCATTTTTTCTTTTTGGTGAGTCTAAATATCTATTAGTTTTGTTGCTCTATTCAAAGAACTGGTTCCTAGTTTCACTGTTTTTGTTTTTGGTTTTTTGTTGTTGTTGTTGTTTTTTGTTTTTGTTTTTGTTTTTTTTTAGTTCCTATTTCATTTATTTGTGCTCTAATCTTTATTATGTCCTTCCTTCTACAGGTTTGGGGTTTTGTTTTTTCTTTTTCTAGCTGTGTTAAGTGTACCTTTAGGTTTTTCTTAGATAAAAAACCTAAAGTTACACTCTAAGATTTTCCTTGCTTCTTGAGTTAGGTTATATTGCTATAAACTTCCCTCTTAATGAACAGCTTTTCTTCATTGCAAAGATTCTAGATCATTGTATTTTCATTTTCATTTTTCCCCATTTTTTTTTAATTTCCTCTTTGATTTGTTGCTTGATCCATTCATTGTTTGGTAGCATGTTATCTAATCTCCACATATTTGTGGTCTTTCCAGATTTTTTTTCCTATGGTTGATATTAGTTTAATAGCACTCTGGTTAGAAAAACTGCACAGAAGGACTTCAATCTTTTTAATATATTGAGACTTGTTTTGGGGTCTAGTATGTGACCTATTCTGGAAAATATTCCTTGTACACTTGAAAAGAATGTGTATTCTGCTGTTTTAAGATGGAATGTTATGAATATATCATTTGATCCACCTGGTCCAATGTGTCTTCCAAAGCCACTGTTTCCTTGTTGATTTTTTTTTTGGATGATCTATGATTTAAGTGGGATGATAAAGTCTATTATTGTATTACTATCAATTACTTCCTTTTCCTTTATGTTTGTTATTAGCTGCTTCATGTATTTGGGTGCCCCCAAGTTTGGTGTGTGATTGATAAATATATACATATATATATATATATATTTTTTTTTTTTTCTTGTTGCATTGTTCCTTTTTTTTTTTTTTTAAAGATCTTATTTATTTGACAGAGATCACAAGTAGGCAGAGAGGCAGGTGGTGAGGGGGGAAGCAGGCTCCCCACGGAGCAGAGAGCCCAATGCAGGGCTTAATCCCAGGACCCTGGGATCATGACCCAAGCCAAAAGCAGAGACTTTAACCCACTAAGCCACCCAGATACCCCAACATTGTTCCTTTTATTACTAGTGTCCTTTGTCTCTTTATACAGTCTTTGTTATTTTAATATCTATTTTGTCCTATGTAAGTATTACTACCTATATAGTTCTTTTCACTACTGTATTACTACTTACAGAAGTTCTTTTCACTTCCATTTGCATGATAACTGCTTTTCTATCCCTTCACTTAAAAAAAAAAAAAAGATTTTACAGAGAGATTTTCACCTGAGCAAGAGTGAGTAGAAGGAGGTGGAGAGAGGGAGGAGCGGTGGGGGAGGAGAGGGACTAGCAGACTCTATGCTGAGTGTGGAGCCTAATGTGGGGCTCAATCCCACAACTCTGAGATTGCGACCTGAGCCAAAAACAAGAGGCAGGACACTCAAGCTACTAAGCCACCCACATGGCCCTCTATCCCTTCATTTTCAATCTGCATGTGTCTTTAGGTCTGAAATGAGTCTCTTGTGGGCAGCATACAGATGGATTCTGCTTTTTTTATTCATTCCATCATCCTACATCTTCTGATTGCAGCATTTAGTATGTGTACAAAGTAATTATTGAATGGTATGTCCTTACTGCCATTTCAATACTTTTTTTTTTTTTTTAGAAGATTTTACTTATTATTTGAGAGAGAGAGAGGGCATGAAAAGATAGAGGTCAGTGGGAGAAGCAGACTCCATGTCAAGCAGGGAGTCCAATGTGGGACTTGATCCTGGGACTCCAGGATCATGACCCAAGCTGAAGGCAGTCACTTAACCAACTGAGCCACCCGGTGCCCTCATTACTTGTTAATGACTGTTTTTGTAGGTCTCTGTTCCTTTCTTCTCTTGTTCTCTTCTCTCATTATTGAGTTTCTTTAGTGATATACTTGGATTCCTTCCTCTTTAGTTTTTGCATATCCATTACTGGTTTTTTATTTTGGTTACCATTAGCTTTGTATGTAACATCTTCTGAATATAGTGGTCTATTTAAGTTGATGGTTGCTTAAGTGTGAACACATTCTTTACTCCTTCCCCTCCCATTTTATGTGTATGATGTCATACTTTACATCCTTTTCTTTTGTAAATCCCCTGATTTTTATAGATATACTTATTTTTACTGCTTTTATTCTTCCTACTTTCTTATGCCTACTTATGGTCTTTCCTTTCCACTTAAATAGTCTCTTTAAGCATTTCACGTGACTGGTTTAGTGGACATGAATTTCTTTAATTTTTGTCTGGGAAACTCTTTATCTCTTCTATTCTGAATGAGCTCTGCCAGACTGAGTATTCTTAACTGCAGGATTTTCATTTAGTACTCTGTATGGCACTCCCTCCTGGCCTACAAAGTTTCTGCTGAAAAATCAGCTGATAGCCTATATGAGCCTTTTCCCTCATATGTAACTATTTTCTTTTTTCTTGCTGCTTTTAAAATTCTCTCTTTATCACTACTTTTTTCCATTTGGATTACCATATATTTTGGTGTGGACTGCCATGTATTGATTTTGTTGGAGGCTCTCTGTGCCTGCTGGATCTGGAATTTTTAATTCCTCTCCCAGATTTGGGAAGTTTCTGCTATTGTTTCTTCAAAATACAACTTCTGCCTCCTTTTTTCTCTTCTTCTACAGGATCTCTGTAGTGTGAATGTTACTCACGCTTGATGGTTATGCTCAGTTTCTCTATTTTCACTTTTTATTATTATTTTCTCTCTTTTATTCAGCTTGACTGCTTTCCATTATTCTGTTCTCTGTTTTTCTGTTTTTTCTAGGCTACCGTTGATTCCACCTGATGTATTTTTTTTTAAAGATTTTATTTATTTATTTGACAGAGAGAAAGATCACAAGTAGGCAGAGAGAGGGGAGAAGCAGGCTTCCCACTGAGTAGAGAGCCCAATGCAGGGCCCAATCCCAAGACCCTGAGATCATGACCTGAGCCAAAGACAGAGGCTTAACCCACTGAGCCACGCAGTCATCCATCACCTGATGTATTTTTAATTTAAGTTATTGAGTTCTCTATCTCTGGTTCTTTTTTATGCTTTCTATGTCTTTGTTAAGAGTCTCAGTGAAGTTCTCCATTCTTTTCTCAAGTCAAGAGAGTATCTTTATGACCATTACTCTAAATTCTCTATCAGGTATATATTATTTTTTTTTAATTTTATTTATTTATTTGAAAGACGGAGATCACAAGTAGGCAGAGAGGCAGGCAGAGAGAGAGAGAGAGGGAAGCAGGCTTCCTGCGGAGCAGGGAGCCCGATGCGGGGCTCGATCCCAGGACCCTGAGATCATGACCCAAGCCAAAGGCAGCAGCCCAAACCACTGAGCCACCCAGGCGCCCCTCAGGTATATATTATTTATCTCCATTTCGTTTAGATCACCTGCTGTGATTTTGTCCTGTTCTTTCATTTGGAACATATTCTTCTGCCTCCTCATTTTGTCTAACTCTCTGTGTCTGTTCTATATGTTAGGAAAATCAGCTACATCTCCTGCTCTGAAAAGTAGTGGCCTTATGAAGAATTCCTGTAATACCCTGCAGTGCAATGTCCCCTGATTACCAGAATCTGGCACATCAGGAATATCCTTTATGTGTGTTGCATGCTGTTCCCCGCTTTGTAGCTGAGCCACTTTTGCCTTCAGTTCAGTTGTCTGCAATGTCTTTCTGCCTGTTGTGTGTAAAGTTTGGTTCCTGCACTGTTTGTGGGTCAGAATGGGGCTGCACTGGGCTTAAGTTGAGTCATATCGGGCATGTGCCAGAGCCGAAGTAGCACCAAACTGCAGGGCACATTCCATGTGTTGTCCCCTAAGAAGTTTTCATTGGTGGGTAGGGCCTGTAGTTAGACCAGATGTCTACACCCAACCCCCAGCTGGAGCTGCAATTGGACTGTGGTGTGTGGTTACCTTCTCCTCTCCCCTGAATAGGAGTCACACTGGAGTGGTTGCTGGCCCATGTCAAGGATGTTTGCACACGGCCAAGCTTGTGGCACCACTCTAGTCTGGCATATTAGAAGAACAGGTCTACAGGAGTATGCATGTGTGTTGCAGGGTGTTAGCAAATTTTGCACAGGTCTACGAGAAGAGACCTAGAGCAGAGACTTGGCTATTAGGGGTGGATCTGCAGAAGGGCGCAGGGGCATGGTCACCGTTAGCAAGTTATGTAGCAAATAACACTGATGCACTGGTTCCCATAAGCATCTGTGTGCCTAGGCTGGGGAATGGGGAAGGAAAATGGTGCCTGCCAGTTCTTTTGTTTGTGGAGATGACTCGCAATAATCCCTGCCCCTCCAGCACAAGTTCTGGGATCAGGAAACAAATCTCTCTCCCATATACCCCAGGAATTTTTGAAACTGCTGCTTCTATGCTGCACCTCTGTGGGGCCGTTTGTTATGCTACCTCTTTAAGGGCAGGGACTCAGTTTTCTCTCCCTCCCAGCTCTCCCAGAGCCAAGCCTACTTTTAAAGTTCCAGGTGTTAAGCCCCGCTGTTTGCAAGGATTCATGAAATCCAAAGCCAAATACTAAGGGGATTTGTGCCTGCGGCTCCCATGCCTGGGGTGCTTGGTGTGAGGATCTGTTTGTTTTCTCCTCTACATGCTTGCAGTGTCCCTCCCTCCTGCAGACAGTCCTGTGGGTCCCTTTAGCTCCCAACTGCATCCTTACACTCCTAATCTCTTCAGTGTGGCCTATTCCTTACATTTAGCTATGGAGAGTCTGTTCTGCCAGTCTTCAGGCTATTTTTGGGGTCATTTTTACTGATGTAGTTGTTACCTAGTTTGTATTCATGAGACAAGGTGAGCTTAGGGTCCTCCTACTCTGGCATCTTCCCCAGAAGTTTTGAACTAAGTATTGTTGACAACTTTCATTTATATTTGACATTTTGAAATAAAGTCTATATATGTGTATATGTATGTATGCATATGTATGTTTGTGTGTGATGTGTTTGGGTATGCATAGGCTCAATGAAATCCATTATCTACAAATGTAGGCTTCTGCAAGTATGGGATACTGGCAAGGAAAATATAACAAGCAGTGTTGATATCAGTGCTATGACTTTAAAAGTCACAGTACATTTCTAAATAAAACAAAGTACAGTCTTTTCTCAATCATTCTTAAGCATTCCTGGAAGATTAAAAGTAAAACCATGCAATAATAGTAACATAGATAAATTCAGCAGTTTGTAGAAATCATGCAAAAAATAATGCTTTATGTGAGAAGTACTAGACCCAGATTATTATAAACACATTTTTTTCCCCAGCTATGGTCTTCCATTTTGCAGGTCATAGATCAATCATTTGCTGTGTACTGCAGAGCATCTAGATTAGAAGTTAGCCAACTACTGCCCACCAACTATTTTTATAAATAAAACTTTATTAGAATGCATCTACACTCAGTTGTTAATAAATTATCTTTGCCTACTTTCATACTAAAGTGGCAGAGTTGAATAACTGCAACAGAGACCATGTGGCCCAGATATCTTAGTATTTACTGTCTATCCCTTTATAGAAAAGTCATCTACCCTATAATCAGGATGCATTACTTCAGTCCTTCAATAGCCAGATGACTTCACCCTCAAAATGTTATTTTAACATTCACAAGCATGCAGATGTATTTCTAAAACATCCTCTAGGGAGAACCATTGCCCCAAATATATGATATAGATATTCAATAAGCATCTAATTAAAAATTCTACTTCTTCCAGATGTGGAAGTTCAGTAGGTAACTGTGCCCATCTTAACAACTAAAACTACTTCAGATAAGATTAAAAAAAAAAAAAAATCACACTGGGGCACCTGGGTGGCTCAGTGGGTTAAGCCTCTGCCTTCAGCTTGGGTCATGGTTCAGGGTCCTGGGATCGAGCCCCACATTGGGCTCTCTGCTCAGCAGGAAGCCTGCTTCCCCCTCTCTCTCTGCCTGCCTCTCTGCCTACTTGTGATCTCTCTCTCTCTGTCAAATAAATAAATAAATAAAATCTTTTTTAAAAAATCCAAAAGATAAAAAAATCACAGTCTCCTTTAAATTCATCACAGAGCTAAAGATACAAGGAAATTTAAATTAACTAGAAAATGTGCCAAGTACTTCTTAAGAGATATTTGGGAAGTTCCTGTCCACAGCAGGAATTAAACTAAATGGTAATTCCCTTAAAAGTAAATAGTCCAGCCATTCCAATTAAAAGACAATATCAAGACAAGAAAAAAAGCCGTTTCAACTATATGTTCTTTACAAGAAATGTACTTTAAATACGAAGACACAGATGAGTAAAGTTGTGGAAGAAGATAGATCATACAAATACTAAGCATAAGAAAACCTGTGTACCTGTATTAATATAAGACAACTGACAAATGAAAAGATATTCAGTATCACTGATCATCAGGGAAATACAAATCAAAACTACAATGACATATCACCTCATACCTGTCAGAATGGCCAACATCAACAGTACTAGAAACATTAGGTGTTGGCTAAGATGTGGTTAAAGGGGAACCCCTATGCACTGTTGGTGGAAATTCAAAGTGGTACACAGCCACTCTGGAAAACAGTATGGAGGCTCCTCAGAAAGTTAAAAATAGAACTACCCTATGACTTTTGCAATTGCACTACTAGCTATTTATCCAAAGGATACAAAAATACTAATTCAAAGGGATACATGCACCCTGATGTTTTATAACAGCATTACCAACAATAGCCTATTGTTGGAATGGAAATATGGAAATAGCCCAAGTATCCATCCACTGATGAATGGATAAAGATGTGGTATATATACACAAGGGAGTATCACTCAGCTATAAAAAGAATGAAATCTTGCCATCTGCAACAACACAGATGGAGCTAGAGGGTATTATCCTAAATGAAATAAGTCAGTCAAAGAAAGACAAATACCATATGATTTCACTCGTATGTATAATTTAAGACACAAAACAAACAAACAGGGGAACAAAAAGAGGGAGGTAAACCAAGAAACAAATTATTTGCTTTTTTTTTTGACACAGAAACAGATCACAGGTAGGCAGAGAAGGCAGAGAGGGAGAAGGAAGAGAGGGAAGCAGGCTCCCCACGAGCAGAGAGCCCGATGAGGGACTCGATCCCAGGACCCTGAGATCATGTTCCCAGCCGAAAGCAGAGGCTTAACCCACTGAGTCATCCAGGTGTCCCCAAAAAATAGATTCTTAACTGTAAAGAACAAACTAATAGTTACCAGAAGTGAGGTGGGTAGGGAGACTGATAAAACAGGTGATGGGGATTAAGGAGGGCATTTGCTGAAATGAATATCAGGTGTCGTATGGAAGTGTTGAGTCACTATATTGTACACCTGAAACTAATATTACAATGTATGTTAACTAACTGGAATTTAATTAAAAACTTAAAAAACAAAGAAGAATGTAAAATGGCAAAGAAGAATGTAAAATGACGTATCATATAAATACTAAGCAAAAGAAAGCCTATGTACTTGTATTAATATAAGACAAAACAGAGATCAAAATAAAGACTAATACAAGAGACAAAGAGGATAAATTCATCAAGAAGACACAGAAATTCTAATTGTGTAGAGATTTAACAGCAAAGCACCAAAATATATGAAGCAAAAACTAAGAGAACTAAAGGAAGAAGTGGACAAATCCACAATCAGACTTGGAAATTTTAACATCTTTCTCTTAGCAACTAACAAAACAAGTAGATAAAAATAGCAGTAATGATATAGAGGATTTATACACAACACTATCAAGTACCTTGACAAAACTGGTAACGCACCCCACTGTCAAGAATACCACACCAAACTATCAAAAGATGAGCTGAAAAATAGCTGAACTGCCAGTTGTCAAAAAAACTAAGACAACAATCCAAAGTGAAAGTAACAGTCAAGCTTTGAATCACTTACTAATCACTTAGTACAAAAAGAAGCTAACCCAAAGAAAGCAACGGCTCCCCCACTGTTCCATGTTCCCCATGGAACAGTACCTAAAGAGGGTCAGATGGATCAGCACTGATACAGGGAATCATTTCACTGCCAATGGAGTACCAGACAAAAGGTATCACCCACCTCAAGGACCAGGGCCACAGAATCCAAAAGGAGCCAAATCAGAGGGAGTAAAGAGGATCCCATAGATCACAGATGAACAATCTGAGTATTAATAAGAATAACTGCAATAGATAAAACATATCAAATATATTTCAATCTTCAAATTCATGATAATAATTTAAAAGAAAAACGTAAGATGAACTTTGGAAGATGCTGAAAAATAATAAGTAAAAGCAAGCTTTTATCCTAATTTTTTAAAATGTGCTATACTTTGGAATAACCAAGACATTAATGAAAGGATGGTTCCCTTTACAGAAGTATTCCAACTAATAATTGCAGAAGAAATAAGAGAATTAGAGAATCATTTTGTGGGACGCGTGGGTGACTCAGTAGGTTAAACGTCTGCCTTCTGCTCAGGTCATGATCCCAGGGTCCTGGGACTGAGCTACATCAGGCACCCTGCTCAGCGGGGAACCTGCTTCTCCCTTTCCCTCTGCCATTCCTCCTGCTTGTGCTTTCTCTCATTCTCACTCTCTTTCTCTCAGATACATAAATAGAATCTTAAAAAATATATATCATTTTGAACTCTGATAAAATAATAAATTCCAAGTAAAGACAACCAATGGCTACTAAAATCACATAAAGGAAAACAACCTAATGTTATGCAGCACTCACCATTAAGTATGAAAGATTAGTGCAAAGCAAATAAGCAAAGCCACACACAAAAAAAACTCTGAACCTGACCAAACCTCTAGAATTAAATACCAGTTTAGAAGAAACACAGGAATATGTAAAATGACACCACACATATACAACCAACAGAATCCAGAATATGGGTAGTTCTATGAGAAAACTGCTTCTGGAATAAACTGCAAGAAAAGAAAAAGAAAGATTAAGAAGCACATCACATTATTACACTAAATAGATATTGTTTGGATCTTAATTCTAATAAATATTTATGGACAATGGGAGAAATGTGAACACTGACTTGTTATTTCATAACATTAAGAAAGTATTAAAGGTGGGTCTTTTTTTTATAGTGATGATATTGTGGTTCTCCATTACCCAAGTTTAAAAAAAAAAGGTCTTAGTGTATCTTTTTATTGTTAAATATTCTTTTTTCTCAGAATTTATTGAGACTTGTGGTTTAAAGATTTTATTTATTTATTTGAGAGAGAGGGAGAGGGAGAGAGAATCTGAAGCAGAATCCAAGCTGAGCTCAGAGCCAGACACAGGGCTCAATCCCATGACCACAAGATCATGACCTGAGCCAAAACCAATAATAGTCAGATGCTTAACCGACTGAACCACCCGGAGGCCCCATGGTTGTATTTTTTTAAGGAAAAATGTTCTTATCATTTAGATGCACATATTAAAATATTTGTGGATGAAATACATATCTGGAACCTACTTCAAAATAACCCATTTTTTTTGGTGGGGAGAGGGAGCAGTGGATCTATAGATGAAACATGTTTAGTTACAAATGTATATTTGTTGATGCACAGGGATGGGTAGGGTACATGGGGAAGCATTATACTTCTTAGTTTCATACATGCTTAAATTTTTCTAAAAGAAGAAGTTTTAAAAAAGAAAGACTTTTTTTTTTAAGATTTTTTCTTTTTTTTTTAATTTGACAGAGAGAGATCACAAGTAGGCAGAGAGGCAGGCAGAGAGAGAGAGAGAGAGAGAGGAGAAGCAGGCTCCCTGCTGAGCAGAGAGCCCGATGCGGGACTCGATCCCAGGACCCTGAGATCATGACCTGAGCCGAAGGCAGTGGCTTAACCCACTGAGCCACCCAGGCGCCCTAAAAAAGACTTTAAATTAAAGATAGATTCCATATATGAACCATGATTCAGTCTAAAGGAGTTTTTTTTGAGTAATTGTTATTTTCTTCTTTCTTTTGTATTTTCTAAGTCATACCAACAAACATGTACTACTTTGATATCAGAAAACAAGGAAATAATAGTTTTGTGAAATTTTAAGAAAGGACATGCAATGGCTGAAAAAAGTCTCAATAAATTCTGAGAAAAAAGAATATTTAAAAATAAAAAGATAAACTCTAAGACCTTTCTCTTTTTAACTTGGGTAATGGAGAAAAAGATGAGGAAAGGGAAAAATAAGGAAATGCACCCATTTCATTATTACTTGAGAGATGTGATTCAGGAAGAATTTGTACTAGAAACATTAAAATAAACTAAAAGTAGGCCACTTCTAGAAATTTGCCCCAAAGATAAACATCTACATATAGAAACCACATACATTGTTATTGATTGCTATATTATATAATGGCAAGATACTGGGGAAAAAAACCAAATGCCCACTCACAGAAGACTAGGTGAATAAACTAATACACCCATATAACAGAATAGATAATTATAAAAGAGTAAGAACAATCTCTGTAGGCTGCTACGAATGATCTCCAGGATACATTAAACACATGAGAAAAAAAAAGGTATAGTGTAGTATACACAGAATACTCCCTTTTAGTTAGGAATGGAGACGTAAAAAATAAATGTATACTTGTATGTGTACCTATGTATACATACAAACACATACACATAAACATATGTCATTTAAAAGAAAAATAGAAGAATATACCAAATAAAAGTACAGGTAGTTATTACCTATACAGAGAAAAAGGAAACAGGTTGAAGGGGATAGGAATGAACATCGGCCTCCTCTGAATTCACCACTGTTCTGTAGTTTTGATTTTGGAGATAAGTAAATATTTTACAGAATTTTAAAATGAAATTAAAGCAAAGTCAGGAAAACACAATCACTAAAAGTAAAAAGCAAGATGAAACAAATGAGCCTAACTGTAGGATAAGTCATAACCTATGAACATCAAGAAGTCTTGATTGTTTTTCTGTATTCACATAATTAGTAAAAATACTAGTATCGTTAGTTTGAAGCTCTCTCACAATTCAAAAGAAGGGAGAAAAGAAGGAAAAAAGCATAGGGAACAGATGGGACAAGACGATGGATTTGACCCAAACCACATCAATGATCACACTAAATATAAATGGTATATTTAATATAATATAAATTATATATAGTATAAATATAAATGGTCTATTTATACTTTAATTGTAAGAGAAATTGTCAACTGGATAAAAACACAAGATCCAATGAAATGCAGCTGACAAGAAATGCACTCCAACATCGAACATAAACAGTTTAAAAATAAAAGAATAGTAAAAGATATTTCATGCTAACACAATGAAAAGAAAGTTGGACTGGTAACATTAAATATCAGACAAAGTAGATGCTCAGAGCAAAGGCTACTACCAGGAATAAAGAAGACCAATTCATAATGACGAAGGGATCAATTCACCAACAGCACATATTACCTAAAACTTTTACATACCTAATAACAGAGCTTAAAAATACATGAAGGAGAAACTTAAAGAAATTACGAGGAGAAAGAAATAAATGCAACAGATAGAAAATCAGTAAAGGTACTACAGAGGATTTCAACAACTCTATCAACCTATACCTAAGTGACATTTATGGAACTCTCCAACAATAGCAGAATACAGTCTTTTCAAGTGCACACCAAACATTTACTAAGATAGACCACACATTTTGGGTCACAAACCTACTCTTAATAAATTTTAAAGGACTCAAGTCATAAAAAGTATATTCTCTGAACACAATGGAATGAAATTAGAAATCAGTAACAAAAAGATCTCTGGAAGATCCTCATAATACCTGAAAACTAAATAACATATTTCTAAATAAACCATAAATCAAAAGGAAAATTAGAAAGGAATTCAAACTGAAGTCAGAATAAATAAGATTGGCAAGTGAAAACTTTTAAGCTGGGCCTATGATGGTTCATTATACTTTTGTGTAGTTTGAAAACTACCAAACAGGGGCACCTGGGGTGGCTTTGTTGATTAAATGTCAGGCTCTTGATTTAGGCTCAGGTCATGACTTCAGGGTCATAAATTCAAGTCCCGCCTCAAGTTCTGCACTGGGCATGGAGCCTGCTGAAGATTCTCTCTCTCCCTCTTCCCCTTCCTCCATACCCTGCGCCCCCATTCTTTCTTTAAAAAAAAAAAAAAAGAAGAGAAAAAAGAATGCTGCTGTGTCAGAAATAACACAATATCATCTCCTATTTAAATTAACAAGTCTCAATTCCATTCTTCCTCAATTTAACCACTGTTGGGAAGTATCTCTCTCAATTAACTGCACATATTCCTTGTTCCCAATCTACAGAAAACTGTTTTGCTACCTCCATTATTTGAGAAAGCTTAACTAGGAAAAAGAAAACAAAGATTCCTATGTCCTGAAAAAATAAAGGCATTTAGAGAAACAAAGAGGAAACATCTACTCACCTTGGACTTTGCTTTTGAATGTACGACAGCCATTTTTTCCTTCTCTGGATTCTACTCTCAGTAAAAGAAAATGGAATCATAAGATAGTACACCTTTCTTAGGATATACTCTAAATTAGAACACATGCTCTTACCCACCCAGCCCCCCAAACTATCCCTCATTTACCCTGGAGGAAAGTTAGAGAGTAGAACAATTCTGTATTCTGTTTTAGATAGAAGGTCCAAGACTCCAGCTGTCTTGGGCCAGAATTTACTGCTGGATTCAAAACTGTCCACTGGAGACAGAGCACTACCAGTTCTAAAGTATGTGACTGACTCCTCTAACACATTCTCTAGAAGTATTCCTACTCCCCATTATATTTCCATATAGCCTGTTTTGAAGGTGCAATCAGCTCTAATCTTGTCAAGAACAGGTCTGTGACTTAAAAATAGCTGTCTTCATTCAGGGTCTCAAATTCCTGACATCTTTCCTTCCTAACACTTTCCTGCATTCAACATTCTTAAGACTGTAAGGTGAGAGGACACCTGGAAGCCAAAAGGAAACCTACATCTGCAATCCCAGTGTGAACTAAGAACCAATACAGGCCATGTGTATAGGCCATGTGTGAAGAGGGATTACTGAGGTCAGAAGAGAAAGATGTCAAGTTCTGTAAGGACAAAGCCAAAGGGACTCAAGACACATTGACAGACTCAGTCCCATAATGAACCCCCAAAATACAAAAACCCAATTTTATCTCTGTACCTCACTAAACTCCCATAAGATCACAGACTATAAAATATACAAATTGACTAGACAAAGTCACACACACTTCCGTGGCCACACAGCCAGAGTCACAATCGCCAAATTAATATTACATCCTCAGACCACCTCTTATATTAAACAAAATCCAATCATAAACAGCATACACACAAGGACTCAAGCACATCCAAGCACCCTGTCAGGGATACAAGAGGCCAAAAACAGCATTTCACAGCAGCACTTTTACTATCTTCACACAGTCATGAAAGCGACACACTTACAGTCCCAAGAGTCATACATATGGCATACACACAGCCATCCAATCAAACAGAAAAATGCAACTAAGTACCAGATCAAAGAAATAAGTGGTCACAAATACCGGGTCACAGCAACACTCTCATAACATCTTAAAGTCACAAACTTCAGTGATACACACAACACACAGTCACATACACAACCTCAAAGTGACCCAAGTACATCCAAAAACCCTGTCACTAGAGCACTGCCGCACAGCTCACAGACACAAGCAAACCCCCGGTCACATACGAGGTACACACACAATCACCGTCACATAGGCACATTCCCAGTCAAGCACGCGGTCACAAACACATTGTCACAGCAGTACTACTACACCCTCAGAGTCACGACTCACCCTCACACAAACGCTTACACACAAAACCACAGTCGCACACGTTCATTCGCCTACATCAGTAACAGGCAGGCTGGCTCACAGCACAAAACGGCTGGAGACCAACATACACGCAATCCCAGCGACGCTTCCGCCACGGCATTCCGGACATCCTCACCTCGACAGAAGGTGCGGTTCAGGATCCAGGATCTGGCGCCCGGGGTCCAAGCCCAATTTGGGGTTCGCCCGCCCAGCCGGAGCCGAGCCAAGCTCCTCCACAGACGCTGCCCTCCCCACGCGAGGTCCCCAAATCGCGCGAACAAACGGAAATGAAGCCGCACTGGGGACGCGGTGCCTCTGGGAAATGTAGTCCAACGCCCGGAAGGTGGTAGCCTGGCTGGCCAGGACGCTGAGATGCCCAGTTTTCTTTTTTTTTCTTTTTTTAATTTTTTATTTTTTATAAACATTTATTTTTTATCCCAGTTTTCTAAACCTCCGCGAGGTTCTTGGACTCCGCGGCTAAAACGCGCTCGCGCAACTGCTGCGCCGCTGGTATTCCTGGGAATGCCCGCCTGCGCTCAGTGCGCAGGCGTCAGGCGTACGCTGCTGGGGTGGTTAGGGTCTGAGACGGCAGTTGCGGAGAGGCATTCCCGGGTCTCATCAGATCTGGAGAAGGTGGGACGGACCCTCAGGCGGGCATGTGCGGAGGAGGAGCTGGGGCTGAGGCAGGGACTAGCCGGAGCCTCGGACTCGCAGAGACCTCCCCTCTGCCTGGCCAGGCCCTCTTTGTGTGTGAGATAATGCGAGACGGTTACAGGCTGACTGGGAGGCCCTCGGCGGCTGTGTGTGTGGTTGTATTTCCGTATTTCTGAGGGCGATTCTACCTGCCGTTGGGTGTGAGGTGGCTCGTACTGGAAGCTGCCTGGTAATGACATAACTGTGGGATTGTCTGACGGAGGAAGGGACCTCCCTCAATCGTGTTCATAATTGAGGGTGGTTGCGTGACTGGTGATGACTAGTGACGATTTGTGTTATGCAGATGTGCTCTTCTCGTGCCTCTATTTCGATGTCTGTAGAAGTTTAACTCTAGGAGAGCGGGAGGTCCTCCTGGTGGATGGTCAAGTTGTTTCTTTCTTGGACACTAATTTGATTGGGGGGGGGGGTAATCAATTTATCTGGCAAATAATTTATTTTTTTAAATATTTTATTTATTTGCTAGAGAGCACAAGTAGGCGGAGAGGCAGGCAAGGGAGAGGAGAAGCAGGCTCCTCGCTGAGCAAGGAGCCCAACATGGGGCTCAGTCCCAGGAATCAGGACCAGAGCCGAAGGCACTTAAGTGACTGAGCCACCCAGGCGTCCATATCTGGCAAATAATTTAGACATGGTTTTTCTTTTCTTTTTTTTTTTCCTAAAGATTTTATTTTCAATTCACTTGACACAGAGAGAGACCACAAGTAGGCAGAGCAGCAGGCAGAGAGGGGGAAGCAGGCTCCCCTCAGCAGAGAGCCCAATGCAGGGCTGGACCCCAGGACCCTGAGATCATGACCTGAGCTGAAGGCTGAGGCCTAAGCCACTGAACCACTCAGGCGCCCCTTAGACATGAGTTTTCTGTTGGATCAAGTATACATGTTATGGGGAAGAATGCAAAATTAACAGTTTTGTTTGTTTTCAAGAAACATGATTTCAAAGTCAGGCCTAGCTTAACTCCTTTTTCCTCTGGCACAGCCGGGCAAAGCAGGCACCCATTGTATCATGGGAGCGGTTTACTAGGTAAGGTTGAAAGGCCATTGACTAATAAAATAGTTAAATAACTTTATACATGAGAAGATTTTATCTTGGCTAATGGAGAGAAAATAAAGCTCTTGGTTTTAGCTCAGGTCACGATCTCATGGGTTATGGGATGGAGACCGGTATCAGGCTCCAGGAGAGTCAGCTTGAGGATTCTCTCCCTCTGCCCCCCCCCACAGGCACAGGTGCATGTGTGTACTCTTTATTTAAAATAAGTAAAGCTTTAAAAAAACAAAATCTATAATTTTAGTTTTCTATATTCTTAAAGTTTTGCCTTACACATTTTTTTTGTCATAAAACTTCTTAGAATCCATCTCTTTCTGTAAGACAAGAGGGGTGTAATTTTTTGTGTGTGCACACACCAGTTGTCTCACATTATGAAAAGGCTATCCTTTCCCCTCTTAGCAAGAGTCATAAATTAAGTTGTCATATATATATGGAACTGGGTGCCACCCAGATGCCCTTAAAAATAATTTGTCTTTTGCAGTTACTATATGTAGTATACTTTTTAAAATGTATGCACTAAAGTTTGTAAATTTTTTGTCCAGGTCCTCTATAATCATACTTGTTTTTGTCTTATAAATTAAGTTACTAAAAGAAATATGTGATATCTCCCACTATGGCTCTAATGTTATTTTTCCTTGTAGTTTCAGTAATTTGGGCTTAAATGTATGTATTTTTAGTAACACATAAGTTTAGATTTATATAAATTACTGGAGATTTAAATATTTGATTTTGTGCTGATCTTTTTATAATGCTTTTTAAGATTTTATTTATTTATTTGACAGAGAGAAATCACAAGTAGACGGAGAGGCAGGCAGAGAGAGAGAGAGGGAAGCAGGCTCCCTGCTGAGCAGAGAGCCCCATGCGGAACTTGATCCCAGGACTCCGAGATCATAACCTGAGCTGAAGGCAGTGGCTTAACCCACTGAGCCACCCAAGCGCCCCAATATAATGCTTTTATTTAAAGTCTATTTTACACAATGTTAATATAGCTACATCAACTTTCTTCTGATTAGTATTTTGACTGATGTTTTTTCTGCTTCCTCATTTTCAGCCTTTCTGTATAATTATTTTAATGTGTATCTTGACAATAACATATAATTAGATTTTATTTATCCAGTCATTTAATGACATATTTGTATTTATTTCTACCATTTTATCACATCACTATATATGTTATATGTAACTTTTTTAATGTTTTCATTCCCCTTCCCCCCATTATTCCTTCTTTAAATTGTTCTCCTCTCCCATTTTATTTATTTATTTATTTATTTTTAAAGATTTTATTTATTTATTTGACAGAGAGAAATCCAAAGTAAGCAGAGAGGCAGGCAGAGGAGGAAGCAGGCTCCCCGAGGAGCAGAGAGCCTGATGCGGGGCTGGATCCCAGGACCCTGGGATCATGACCTGAGCCAAATGAAGGCAGAGGCTTTAACCCACTGAGCCAGTGCTCGCTTCGGCAGCACATATACTAACCCACTGAGCCACCCAGGTGCCCCTCCTCTCCCATTTTTTATGTCGTCCTCTTTTGGAAGGTATATATTCTGTTTGCATTATTTCAGTGACTTTGAGAAATCTTTAATTTAGCAGGACATACTTATCAAAGTCTAAACTTACAATTTTTCCTGCCCAGTAGTATAATGATGTTAGAATACACTGATCATTACTTCTACCAAGTTACATGCTATCATTGTGGTATATTTTAGTTATATGTGTGTGTATCCATGCACACATGTGCATATATGCATGTGAGTGTACTTTTATTTCCATTTATTTTATACTAAACTGATTCCTAGGCCACAAGTTTTTGTTTCTTCTAAGATATCTTTTTCTTCTGTGCAACCTCCTTTTCTGGTTTAGGAACAATCTCCTCTTTCAGGAAGGATCATCTCAATGTGTCAGGTATAGATTAATCCAAATATGAGCTCTGTAAGTTCTGCACTGCATCTTGGGGACTTTCTTCACCTGGATGTGCATAATGACCAGAGAAGCTACATTTAAATCCTTAAGTCCAACATTATTCTCTGCATTTTTAAGCATATGCAATAATTCAGTACTCTTTTTAGGCCACAAAACCTGTGTCCAACCCCACTGTTTGGCCTAGGTGCACCTACCAATTCCACCATTGTTGTGACAGAATGGCACATGTTGCTTCTGTAAAGTTACATCCTCTAGAGACTTGGTGGCTTTACAGATATGCATACCCTTGATGGCAGTTTCACCAGTGTTCTTAACATCAACACAAAGATTTGAACTTTTTTTTTTTAAGATTTTATTTATTTATTTGACAGTGAGAGAAGGAATACAAGCAGGGGGAGCAGGAGAAGGAAAAGCAGGCTCCCTGCTGAGCAGGGAGCCCAATGCAGGGCTTGATCCCAGGATCCTGAAATCATGACCTGAGCTAAAGGCAGACACTTAACAACTGAACCACCCAAGCGCCCCAAAGATTTGAGCTTTCAATTTGCATGATTTTATGGGGTTTTCTGGGTCAATTGAATAGGTAGCTATTTTCAGAGATCACTTCAGGCTACTTACAGGAAGAGGATGAAAATCCCCTCATTCTTAGAAGAGATTTTCACTGAATACAGAATTATGGGTTGATAGTTTGTTTTTTTTTTTTTTAATTTTCACCAACATTTTCTTAGGAAAATTTCCATAGAAAACTATAAGAATTATACAATGAATACCATGTATTTACCACCTAGATACTACAATGAATACTTTGCTATATTTGCTTTATCATCTAGTTAGCTATCTGTCCAGCCTGGTTTTCATCCACAAATTGGTCCATTTTTTAAAAATGTATTTGAGAGTAAGTTGCAGACATCAGTATATTTCACTCCTAAACACTTTAGCATGCATATTACTAGCTAAAGTTCAACATTCTGTTGCATTTTAAGGTAAGATTTATAGTGAACCACACTTACCTTAAATTCATGTTGACAAATTAATACATTTGTGCAAACCAAAATCCTATCAAAGTAAAATATCATCACAGCAGAAAGTTCCCTCAGGCCCCTTCCCAGTCAGTTCCCCAGTATAACATTGCTAAAATTCATCCATGTTGTGGTATGTTTGTGTATTTACTATATATCTAAATAGTTCTTATTACAGAGTTTCTTTATCCGTTCTCCTCTTGATGGGCTTCTGGGATATTTCCAGGTGTTTTGCTATTATAATGCAGTTATAAACATTCTTGGATGTGTCTTTTATGAAGGTATTTTTTCATATCTTTTGGATAAACAACTAGGAGAAGAATTGTTTGGACATGGTATATAGGTATAAGTTCAGTTTTATAAGTTTCTGCCAGAACTTTATCCAGAATAGTTGTATCATTTTACACTCCCAGCAACAATGTATGAGAGTTTGTTTCCCTACATTTTCTCCAACATTTAGTGCTGTCATTCTGGATATGTATCTCATATCCAGATGGTGTTCTATAATGTGTCATAGTGGTTTTAATTGGCATTTCCCTAATGACTACTGATGTTGACCACTTTTTTGCGCTTATTAGCCATTTGAACATTTCCTCTGCTCAAATTTTCTGTCCATTTTTAATTGATCGTATTTTCATTGTTGAGTTATGTAAATTCTAATATATCCTAGACATCAGTCCTCTGTCAGACAAATGCTTGGTGAATATTTTTCCTAGCATTTGGATTTCCTAGTCATTTTTTAATAGTGTCTTCTGATGAGCAAAAGCCTTTTTAAATAAAGTTTAACTTACTAGTTTCTTTTCTAGTTACTGCTGTGACTTAAGAAACTTGTCTGCTGCCAAGTTTGAAAAATATTTAGAGTTGCCTATGTTTTTTCCTGAAAGCTTTGTAATGGCAGTTTTTTATATTAGGAGTAGGATTTATTTTTTTTAATTTTTTTTAAGATTTTATTTATTTATTTGACAGACAGAGATCACAAGTAGGCAGAGAGGCAGGCAGAGAGAAAGGAGGAAGCAGGCTCCCTGCTGAGTAGAGAGCCTGATGCAGGGCTTGATCCCAGGACACTGGGATCATGACCTGAGCCGAAGGCAGAGGCTTTAACCCACTGAGCCACCCAGGCGCCCCAGGAGTAGGACTTACTTTGAAATAATTTTTGTTCATGGTGTCAGGTAGGGGTTGAGATTCTTTTGTTGTTGTTGTTTGTTTCCTATATAGATACCAAATTTTTTTTTACAAATGGTATTTTCAACAGTAGAAGTCTTTGGAACTTCGTTGAAAATTAAATGACCATTATATTAGTCTTCCCCTGCTGCTGTGACCAATTCCCACAAATTTTGTGACTTGGGGAAAAAAAAACCCACAAATTTATTATCTTAAGAGTTCCATAGGTCACAAGTCCAGAATGGGTCTCACCACACTAAAATCAAATTATTAGCAGAGCTGTATTATTTTCTGGAGGCTTTGGGGAGAATCTGTTTCCTGCTTATTTGGGTTACTGGCAAAATTTAGTTACTTATATCTGTAGATCTGAGCTCTTCATTTGTTCGCTATAAGCTGAGAACTGTCACCAGCCTAGAGGCTGCCATATACCTTAGCTCATAGCCCCCTCCCTCCATCTTTAAAGCCAGCGACAGTGGGTTTCGTCCCTTTCACATCACATCCCTCTGACCTAGATGGGAAAGAATCTTTACTTTTCTTTTTCTTCCTAACAATTTAATCCTAAAGCCATTTGGCAGAACTGAGCATGGTAGGCATACACCTCAGTAAAGCCATGATGGCCGTACAGAACTGTGTGAGGGCCTGAGCATGGTGAAGAGTATCTGTCCAGGGAGAGTATGGCAGTGGCAATGAGATATTGATTATCTCCAGGAAGATTAATCAAATATATTTTATATACACATAACTATATATTTAAGGATAATAAAATGAACATTTCTTCCATCAGCGAAGGGAGTTACACAGATGAAAAGGGATACAACTAGAATGAACTCAGTGATTTTAGATTAGAATTATACTCATGCAAACTTATTTTCATTATATATAGATATAAAAATAAGTATAGATATAAATATGTGTATGCACTCTGTGTGTGTATTTATATTCATTGGCTTTGTCCACTTAGAGGGCCTGGGAACAGTGGCACTGCAGTAGCAATAAGCATGCTGGCACCCAGATCATGGCCTCCAAATACTCATTAATAGAAACCAGGGCTCTTTCAAGAAATGATTGATTTCAGTCTTAGGGCAGAGCAAATAGAAACCTAGAACATCTTTTATGTTAAAGTGAGGACACATTCACTTATCAGGAATGATAGGGACTGGTTATTAAAAGGCTACAGAGGGTCACCTGGGTGGCTTATTTGGTTAAGTATCTGACTCTTGGGGCGCCTGGGTGGCTCAGTTGTTAAGCATCTGCCTTTGGCTTAGGTCATGATCTCGGGGTTCTGGGATCGAGCCCATGTGGGCTGCCTGCTTGGCGGGAGGCCAGCGTCTCCCTCTCCCACTCTCCCTGCTTGTTCCCTCTCTCACTGTCAAATAAATAAAATCTAAAAGAAAGAAAGAAAATTGAAAAAAAAAAAAGAAGCATCTGACTTGATTTCAGCTAAGGTCTGCTCTCAAGGTCCTTGGATCAAGCACTGCATCGGGATCTGTGCTGGGTGTGGGGTCTTTTGGAGATTCTCCCTCCCCCTTGCTCATGCTCATTCTAACAAAGAAACTCTTAAAAAAAAAAAAAGGCCATAGAGGCTGGATTGAAGGGGTTTCCATGTGCCAAATCTGAGACAAACCTAATAGTAATATAAACTTTGAATGAAATAGATGACATGTCCATGTTGATACAAATTAATCAACTGAAATTTTGCTGAAGGATGGGATGTTTATATCGTCTCAGAATATCTCCTCCCATAAAATCCTTAATAATTACAAAGGGGAAAAGACTAATTTTACAGTGGAGAAGGCTGGCAGATATGCCTTATTAACTGATTAAAAGAATAGCACCAGTAATGGGTCATCATGTGCCTCCTGATATGCCCTGAGAAGAACACACCATCAGTTCTGTTGGCAACCTTCCAAAATGCATAACCTGCTTATGCAGAAACATCAAAGAAAACCAAACTGGAGACATTTTCCAAAGACTGACTTACAATCATCAAAAGTGTCAAGATTATAAAAGTCAAAGCAAGACAAAAACTTTCAGACTAAAGGAGATTAAAGAGACATGACATTTCAACACTGTGTGTGATTCTGAACTGGATTCTTTAGTGCAAATGACATTGGCACACTTGGTAAAACCTGGATGGGATCTAATGTATTAATGTTAATTTCTGTAGGAGGCAGGCCCCTGGCCGGGGCGGCCTCCGCCATTAAAAGATGGCGCCTGGCTAGTTGCCAGCTTAGGATTGCCTCGTGAGACTAAGCGGAACGCCCAAAGAGGAAGTAAACAGCATTGGTTGCTAGCGAAGTTGTTCGTTTAGGTGCGCAGCTTGATTCGCTCCCTCCTGTACCCTGTTCGCTGATTGGTCATGTAAGCGTATATAAGTGTGTAGACTTGCAGAGAGAGAAGGGAGAAGATGCATCCGAACCAGGGTTCTTGTCGTCCTTGCGGGGCGAGGGCGATAAATGGTGCCGAAACCCGGGAAATAAATAAAGGAATCTTGTAAGGTAATCCGCAGGAAAGTGGGGAGTAAAGGTCCGCAGGTAAGCAGGGACATTAGCCACCTTCAAAAGTGGGAATTCCGCGGTAAAGCGGGGAGTAAAAATAGGAAAACCTTGCAAGGGAGAAGTCCGCAGGTAAGCGGGATAAAACCACGACAAAGGTGGTGGGATTTAAACTTGTACAAGTCCGCAATAAGAAGCGGGGCGGCCTTGAGCCGGGATTTAAACTTGTACAAGTCCGCAATAAGAAGCGGGGCGGCCTTGAGCCGGGATTTAAACTTGTACAAGTCCGCAATAAGAAGCGGGGCGGCCTTGAGCCGGGATTTAAACTTGTACAAGTCCGCAATAAGAAGCGGGGCGGCCTTGAGCCGGGATTTAAACTTGTACAAGTCCGCAATAAGAAGCGGGGCGGCCTTGAGCCGGGATTTAAACTTGTACAAGTCCGCAATAAGAAGCGGGGCGGCCTTAGAGCCGGGATTTAATGAGTCCGCAATAAGAAGCGGGGCGGCCTTGAGCCGGGATTAACTTGTACAAGTCCGCAATAAGAAGCGGGGTGGCCTTAGAGCCGGGATTTTACAAGTCTGTAGCGTGATCTTACTACCTGCACCGTCCTTGGGGGTTAATCCTAAGGGTTTGTTACCTAATCATATATGGCATATGGATGTCACACATGTCAGAATTAGCTGGCTGTGATTATGCGTATCCCTACCCATATTCCTATCCCAGTTTCCATTCCAGAGGACAAGTTACCGGTGGTGCTATCCAGAAAGAAGAGAGATTTTGGTATCACAGCCGCGGTTGTGACAGCATTGGCTATATCTACAGCAGCTGCCACGGCAGCAGCAGTCTCGCTTGCTGCAACTATACCCACTGCGGAAGCTGTGAACAGCCTTGCAGAAGGAACGGCGGCTGCCCTTCAAACACAGATTCAGATCAATGCACATCTGCAAGCAGGAATCCTGATAGTCAACCAGAGAGTGGATTTGGTTCAAGAACAAGTGGACATATGGGGGGCCCTATTGGGACTGGGATGTATAGTACCCTTCCTGGCAATTTGTGTAACTCCCATAGCCTATACTAATATGAGTGACTTACAGAATGTCTCCCGACAGCTCTCCCAATACTTGCGGGGGAATTAGTCCGCAGAATTCCAAAACTATACTTAGCACCTGGTACTAGGAATAACAAGGATAAATAACCAGCACCTGGTACTGGGAATAACAAGGATAATTAACAACAGAGGTGAGCTTGCAACCCTCCCAGAGATAATCAAAACATTGCAAGATGTGTTAACCTTTACGAAACAATGGGCTAGCATAATTGATCTGATGATAATCCTCGTAGTGGGCCTGATTCTGCTAGTATTTGGAGGCGACAGCAACATAGGCAATAGCAAGCCATGGTGCAGGCCTTGTTAGCCATCGAGGCTGGAACATCCCCCCAGGTGTGGCTAAGTATGCTGGATCGGTAGTCAACGACGGGTAAGATTGGTGGGGGAAATATACCAACCTAAGACAGGACGCAGATCATTGATATCTGCCGTCTGATGACGGGTAAGGATATTCCCCGCCACTGACAACCTAAGACAGGCACGATCCCTGCCATAAAAGAAAAAAGGGGGAGATGTAGGAGGCAGGCCCCTGGCCGGGGCGGCCTCCGCCATTAAAAGATGGCGCCTGGCTAGTTGCCAGCTTAGGATTGCCTCGTGAGACTAAGCGGAACGCCCAAAGAGGAAGTAAACAGCATTGGTTGCTAGCGAAGTTGTTCGTTTAGGTGCGCAGCTTGATTCGCTCCCTCCTGTACCCTGTTCGCTGATTGGTCATGTAAGCGTATATAAGTGTGTAGACTTGCAGAGAGAGAAGGGAGAAGATGCATCCGAACCAGGGTTCTTGTCGTCCTTGCGGGGCGAGGGCGATAAATTTCTTTTTTTAAGATTTGCATGAGCAGGGGAGAGGGGCAGAGGGGGACAGAGAAGCAGACTCCTGGCTGAGCCAGGAGCCCGACTCAGGGCTTGATACCAGGACCTCAGGATCATGACCTAAACTAAAGGCAGACATTTAACCAACTGAGCCACCCAGGTGCCCTTTAATGTTAACTTCTTGATTCTGATTCTGTATTTCGGTTATATGTATACATGATTCTATATTTTGGGACATGTCTTTGTTTGTAGGAAATACCCAGCACCTTCAGGGTAATGTGGCATTAAGTCAGCAATTTACTTTCATATGGTTCAGGGGGGAAAAGTTCTTTGCACCAAATTTGCAACTTTTCTCTAAGTTTGAGATTGGATGAGAAAAAAAAGTATGGGGGCGCCTGGGTGGGTCAGTTGTTAAGCGTCTGCCTTCAGCTCAGGTTGGGATCCCAGAGTCCTGGGATCGAGCCCTGCATCAGGCTTCCTGCTCAGCGGAAGCCTACTTCTCCCTTTCCCACTCCCCCTGCTTGGGTTCTCTCTCCCACTATGTCTCTGCCAAATAAATAAATAAATAAAATCCTTAAAAAAAGAAAAAGTGTAGGGTGTTCTTTAAAAATACCTTGAATACTTATGAATTATACTTCTAATCTTAAAATTGTTTTTAAAATTCACAATGAAGCTCCATAGGTTTTTGTCAGTCATGCTTGTATATATTAGTGCCTCCAAACTGTGGCTATTCTTGGCTTTTGATGAAACTTAAGATTTTTCTCCCACAGGGTACTTGACCTTATTTATTTGGAGATTTCTAGTGTTACTTGTCTGGAGCTACTAAGTAAGCTTGATTTTTCACTGCTTCTTTTCACCCATCACCCACCTTGGCCATTTCAGGTTGCTACGCTCTCCCAGGAAGAAATGATTAAGTCCAAAGTGAGTTTAAATCATGTGGGGTTTGTTGGTTTTTTTTGTTTGTTTCTACTGTTTTACTCCACACTGCAGATAGGTAATGTTTTTCAACAATAAGATGTTCCCCTTTGTAATTATTAAGGATTTTATGGGAGGAGATATTCTGAGACGATATAAACATCCCATCCTTCAGCAAAATTTCAGTTGATTAATTTGTATCAACATGGACATGTCATCTATTTCATTCAAAGTTTATATTACTATTAGGTTTGTCTCAGATTTGGCACATGGAAACCCCTTCAATCCAGCCTCTATGGCCTTTTTTTTTTTTTTTAAGAGTTTCTTTGTTAGAATGAGCATGAGCAAGGGGGAGGGAGAATCTCCAAAAGACCCCACACCCAGCACAGATCCCGATGCAGTACTTGATCCAAGGACCTTGAGAGCAGGTCAATAATCTCAACAATAAGATGAAAAACTCTTTAAGTGGATAGAAATCAGTCAGGAAAAAATATAAATTAGTAAGACGAAGAGAAAACTGCAATTAGAATATACAGAAGAAATAATTTCGAATTAAGCTTTAAATTTGAATCTTTCAAAGGAAAAACAAATTAGTATATAAATTTTAAAAAATTCATTACATAGTTTATCTTGTCTTTCATATATAAAGCTAATCAGTCTCAGGGGAGAATAAACAATTTTCATGGGCACAGTTAGAAACATACATACAAAGTTATCCTACTTCTCCGCTATGCAAGAGGACACTTCTCCACATATGAGCCAGAAGACATCAACAGGGATATTAACTGTAGCATTTGTGGTAGAGAAGAAGTAGAAACACATTTCTGAACCTGAGTGTGGTAGATACTGAATACCTATGGGTAAGAAGGTATCTAACAAGATACTAAAGAAAAATAAGATGCTAAATAAGATACTAAGGGAAAAATGTTAGCTGAAACTCTAAGTCTTCAGAATTTAAGAGATACAAGATTTTAAAAGTTGGGGCGCTTGGATGGCTCAGTTGTTAGGTGTCTGCCTTCGGCATAGGTCATGATCCCAGGGTCATAGGATCAAGACCCACATTGGGCTCTCTGCTTGGTGGGGAGCCTGCTTCTCCCTCTCCCACTCCCGAGGTTTGTGTTCCCTCTCGCTCTCTGTCAAATAGATAAAATATTAAAAAAAAAAAGTTCTAAAATAGAGCACCTGATAGGATTCAAAAAGGAAGTTGCCAAAAATAAGCTATGAAACTCCCATATACCATATTCAGTACATTCAAAACATCAAGTTGTGGAGATGAGGAAAGAATTTGGGAAAACTCTGTGTGCTGAGTCTTACATCTTCCAGGAGAGAAGAGAATGCCTGCCCATCTCTCATGCTTATTGGGAGGGGGCAGTATGATTGCTACAATCTGGGAACAAAGTGGATTGCTGTCTTAACTTCCTGGAGAAATCTAAGTATCATGAGAGTGCTTGAACTAGTGCTGCTCTTCTATCAGCCAACAATCTCAAAGTGTATCCAGAACAAGAATGCATGAATGTTTCCCAAGGACCAGATGTGGCCCTAGGTCTATGGGGGGGGAAAAAAAAAGCCACTTAGAGGGGCTCCTGGGTAGCTCAGTCAGTTAGTGGTCTGCCTCAGGTCATGATCTCAGGGTCCTGAGATTGAGACCTGTCTTGGGCTCCCTACTCAATGAGAGTCTGCTTCTCCTTCTCCCCTTTGCCCCTACCCCCTGCTAATGTGTGCTCACTCTCAATAAAATCTTAAGTAAATAAGTATATGGGCTGAATTATACACACTAAATCTACAACAGGGATAGGATTGAGAAACAATGGGTCTTTAACATTTATCGTTAATGTTTCATATAGTTACTATAAAAATACAAAGCAAAGACATGTTAACATGTATTCTTTCTACATAATACATGAGTGCCTTGTCAAATTTTTTGAACTGTTCAGAAGAGTTTATCCATCCCATTCATTGTATACTAATTAGAAAGTTAAAAATTGTGTTTATAATGGAAAAGCCTAGTAACTACCTTAATTGGTGAACAAATTCAGCAATACCAGTAGTAATACCAGGACAACATATTTTACTTATATAATGACATATTTAATGCTTTATGTTATGCAGAGTATACCTTTTGCTATAGTAAGTACATATCATCATATTATTACCAAAACTACTACTTCTGTATTTATTCATAAGGAAACAGATCCTAAAAGTCTGACATTCTAACAAGGCTAGATTCTAAAAATGGGAGTATCAAACAAGTTACAAGAAAGTGATGGTGGTGACTGTTCTCAGTTAAAAGATTATAAGATGAGGGCCTTGATCAGATTCTTATTTAGAAAAACATTTTATAAGCCAAGTTTTTTAAAAGGTTTTAAAATTTTTATTGCAGATTTTAAAAATTGTGCATTCCAATAATTAAAATCATTTGAACAAACAAAAAAATGGCACTCTGATTAAATTGCATTTTACAGCTTACAGGACACCATGGACCAGCTTTGTTTAAACTCTCGATTTCACTGTCATCCCACCCAGCTTCTTCCTGCATTAACATGCAAGTTCTTTTTCTTCCCTGCCAGCCAGACTGGCAGATGGGAGAGGCAGGCACCTTCATTGTCAGTAATTCTTTGATGTGAAAAGGGGCAGCACAGTCATTTAAACTTGATCCAACCTCTGTGCATCTTATAAAGTTGAACAGCTAAAAGAAGTGAAAAAGGTAATGCTTGTGGAATATACAGTGCGTATAAGTGGCAATGCCTCATTACAATTTACCTGCTTGCTTCTCCTGTTCAATCATTTCTTTTGAAGGTAGTGGATTATTCTCTTGTATTTTTGTCTTTTTCCAATTTCAACTTACTGAATTTCTCAATCTCCACTATTACTGGGTTTGTTAGACATGGCCGCAGAGAAGTAGAGCAAGATGCACAAGCGAGCAAAGTCTGGTCTGCACAGTGGCCCCTGCTGGATCTTTTTTTCCTAAAGATCCATTTGTCAGAGAAAGAATGAGAGAGAGAGAGAGAGCACAAGCAGGGGGAGTAGCAGGCAGAGGGAAAAGCAGGCTCCCTACTGAGCAGGGAGCCCAATGTGGGACTGGGTTCCGGGACCCTGGGATTATGACCTGAGCAAAAGGCGGACGGTTAACCGAATGAGCTACCCAGGCGTCCCTAAGCCAGTTTTTGAGATACTTTGGGAAATTATGGAATTATTTTTAATTTTCTAATGCCATGCTATTAAAATTAAGACAATCTCATTTTTAGGTTATGCATGAAGTAATTAGGAGTGAAATGTTAATAAAAATAAAGTGTGTCAGATGTTAACTAAGTCAGTCTTGGATGTGATGGATGTTTCACTATTATTTTAGCTTTTCTGTGATTTTTAGAAATTTCCAATACAAAAAGTTGGTGGGAAAATTTAGCTAGAAAAGACTTAAAATACAAAAAAAAAAGATATTTAGGGAAATGTGAATAATCTTATGTAGGAAACGTTCTATGGAGATATTTGATTCTATAAAAGTACAAAACAAAGGGTATATTAAAATACTAGATAGACCATAAATTGTTTTTGTAACCCACATGATAAATAGCCATAAACACAAAAGAATTCTAAAAATTAATGAAAAATACTAGAAATTGTACACTATTGACAGGTAATTTACAAAAAATTCAAATGGCCAATAAGCAAATGAAAGCATGCTCAGTCTATCCAATATTTAAATAAATTCGGATTAAAGCAATGGCATATTTCTCATTAGATTGACAAAGAGCACCAAGTACTATTAAATTGTAGGAAAATGTGCATTTCTGTTGATGCACTGTTGATGGGACTGAATGTGCTTTATCTGGAAAGTAATGTTACTATTACAATAAAACAATAAATAAAAGGGTGTGTGGGTGGCTCAGTCAGCTAAATATCCAACTCTTGATTTTGGTTCAAGTCATGACCTCAGGGTCCTGGAATGAGGCCCGCCTCAGGCTCCTGGTTCAGTGGGGAGTCGGCTTGAGGATTCTCTGCCCCTTCCCTTCTCTCTCTCTCTCTCTCAAATGAATAAAATATTCTTTAAAAATACACTATTTTTGTTCCACAAACCTGATGTAAGAATCTATCTTACAGAAATAAAAACATACCTATACAAGTATTTATGTTTAATGGTATTTATGGACAATTGTTTGAAATAGCAAGGAAGGCAAAATAACATGAATGTTCAACAGAGAAACAACTTGAACATTTAATACCTCTCCATATGTAGTATTCTGCAGCTAATAACACTAAAATGAGTAAGTTAGATTTATATGTACCTGGAAAGATGTCCATTATGTATGTTGCAGGAAAGTTGCAGACTGATGTCCATACAGTGACCCTGTTTAAATATATAAATATTCACAACCAAGGAAAAAAAACATGTATAAACATGTACAAACATAAAAATGTACATTTAAACAAAAATCTTCAAAAGTACTCAAAAAGTACTCAAGTACTCAAAAGCTACAAAAGTACTGACTTAAGAAGTCAGATTTTCTTTTTTTTTTTTTTTTAAGGTTTTATTTATTTAAGAGAGAGAATACAAGCAAGGGACAGAGGGAAAGAGATAAGCAGACTCCACAGTGAGAAGGGAGCCCGAGGAACATGGGGCTTGATCCCAGGACAGTGGGCAGAGTCTTAACTGCGCCACCCAGGTGCCCCAGGAAGCTAGATTATATGTATATTTGATATAATTTCCTGTTTTGCAGGAAATTCATTATGTAATTTCAGAAGGGTAATTCAAATATGAAAAAAAGCTACATAAAAATACACTTAATTTCTAACTTTTCTTTTGAGAATAAGGAAAACACTGTTAGAAGTAGAGCAAAAAGTAATGACGTAATGGCCCATTTGACAATCTTTATTCTTGTATTTGTTATAAAATTCATCTTAGAAAAGAATCTCCAATTCTAGAACTTTATTTATGGCCTAACTATATCAATGATAAAGACATTTATTTCATTATCAGGCCTTTACGATTTCACAAACCTGTTTTGTTTTTGTGTTTGTTTTTAATATCTCATTAAGTTGAACTAAGAATTGGGGTAGAGGGAAGAGTAAGAAGGGACTGTGAAGGAAGACTGTTACACAGAGGAATTTCCCTTTTTTAAGAGGACAAGGGTCCTATCTGTAGAAAAAGAATGGGATTGGTTTAGAGGAAGCAACTTGTCCTTTCATAAACTCAGTTGGCCTCCAGCTATAATGTCTATAGAGTTTCCACCTCTGTGGTTATTTTTTGTAGCTAGAGCAGCATTTACAAAAATAGTTCATATGCAAAAGATATTAATAGACATTATAAGAAGGGATTCATGGTCAAGTAAGTCTGGCATATGAGGGGTTAAAGTTTCGAGAAATACCTTTCCTAAAATATTTATTATAGCCCTGATAAAATAAAATGAACTTATTGCTCCAAAAAGTCATGTAAATATGCCACCATTTACAAGCTGGTTTGACCACAGAATCTTTTTTTTTTTTTCCTTAAGATTTATTTATTTGACAGAGACACAGAGAGGGAACACAGGCAAGAGGAGTGGGAGAGGGAGAAGCAGGCCTCCTGAAGAGCAGGGAGCCCGTTGCAGGCCTCAATCCCAGGACTCCAGGATCAGGACCCAAGCAGAAAGCAGACGCCAGGCGCCCCCAGAATCTTTTTTTCTAATATCATCTGAATCATATTACTTAAAAAGTACTACAGGAAATTTTAGGCTAACATATTATCTGTAGAATTCAACACAGAGATATGGTCCTAAGGAAAAGAATTCAAAACAAGTAATTTTAAGGTAGCACAAGGTACTGTTACATCATTATAAAAACAAGGGCAACTGGGTGGCTCAGTGGGTTAAGCCTCTGCCTTCAGCTCAGGTCATGATCTCAGGATCCTGAGATGGAGCCCTGCATCAGGCTCTCTGCTCAGCAGGGAACCTGCTTCCCCTTCTCTCTCTGCCTGCCTCTCTGCCTACTTGTGATCTCTCTGTCAAATAAATCTTTAAAAAAATATATTTTTTGTATGTGACAATCATGCAATCCATTGAGTAGTGAAAGGTTTATTTATGATGTAATAAATTATAAAACCTGAGCAAAATAGACTGGTGATATTGGTAACAATGAGAGCTGTTGTGACTCCACAGCAATACTGTTAAATACTCATGAATTATGGTTCTCTAATATTTATTTGGTATGTAATGACTAACCTTTGAACTCTTAATTTGGCAAGTTGCACATAAACAATGTATTTAAGTTGTGAGTATCAATAGTTTAAAAAAAACTTTTTTAAGATTTTATTTATTTGACAGAGAGACAGATAGACAGCAAGAGAGGAAACACAAGCAGGAGGAATGGGAAAGGCAGAAGCAGGCTTCGCTGAGCAGGGAGCCCAACCCTGTGGGGCTTGACCCCAGGATGCTGGGATCAAAGGCAGACGCTTAACAATTGAGCCACCTAAGTGCTCCTAAAATTTGTTAAACAATAAGACACATAACAATAAAAATATTAGGAGAATGTATCTTCAATAGATGACTTTAGGGATGCCTGGGTGGCTCAGTCAGTTAAGCGGCTGCCTTCAGCTTGGGTCATGATCCCAACATCCTGGGATCGAGTCCCACATCAGGCTCCTTGCTCAGCAGGGAGCCTGCTTCTCCCTCTGCCTCTGCCTGCCACTCTGCCTGCCTGTGTGCTCTCTCTCTCTCTCTCTCTCTCTCTGACAAATAAATAAAAATAAAATCCTTTAAAAAAAATAGATGACTTTAGGAGGAACTTCATACCTTTACAGAATCAATGAATTCATAATTCAAATAACAAAAAGGAAATTTAAAAAATTAGATCATAATTAAAATCTTTGTAGAACTATTGGGATGCTAGCACTGATAATTTGAACATCTAAAAAAATAAAAAAGGTTATTTTAATTTTACCTTGGCTATTATCTCAACAATAAGTCCTATTTGCAAATTCTTATATTGTAAGAAATAACTAAAAGCAAAATATCAAAGAACCTCAAAATTTCATGATGAAAAAAAATTCCCTGAAATCATTTAACAATGTATCATAAAATTAAATTGAGATTTTCTGAATGCCAGAAGTTGATCCTATGCTAGTACATTGGTTTTAAGGCAAATATTAATTTTAAAACTCAACTACTAATCATTCAGCCAAAATGTGTTTTCTTTTTTTTTTTTTTAAGATTTTATTTATTTATTTGAGAGAGAGTGAGAGAGAGCATGAGAGGCAAGAAGGTCAGAGGGAGAAGCAGACTCCCCATGGAGCTGGAAGCCTGATGCGGGACTCGATCCCGGGATTCCGGGACTGTGACCTGAGTCGAAGGCAGTTGCTTAACCAACTGAGCCACCCAGGCGCCCCAAAATGTGTTTTCAAAGAGCTTTTGCAGGTATTAATACTGTATGAATTTTTTAACTTAAATTTTGTACACATGGTCATGTAATCTGTTTTTAGAACACTGAAAAACACATATTTCAAAACCATTCACTGGGAGAATTAAAATAACTTGAGGCTGTATCAGATCATTTTTCCATCATAATCATCTCTTACAAATATAATTTGTAGGGGTGCCTGGGTGGCTCAGTGGGTTAAAGCCTCTGCCTTCAGCTCAGGTCATGATCCCAGAGCCCTGGGATCAAGCCCCGCATCAGGCTCTCTGCTCAGCAGGGAGCCTGCTTCTCTCTCTCTGCCTGCCTGTCTATTTGTGATCTCTAAGACTATGGACTCTGAAAAACAATCTGAGGGGTTTGAAGTGGAGGGGGCAGGGCAGGAGGTTGGGGTACCAGGTGGTGGGTATTATAGAGGGCACGGATTGCATGGAGCACCTGGTGTGGTGAAAAAATAATGAATACTTTATATTATTTATGCTGAAAATTAAAAAAAATTTTTTTAAATAAATAAAATCTAAATATATATATATATATATATATATATATATATATATTGTAGACTTTTGAAATCTAATTAATCTATAACAGATTAAATCTTGGACATTCCTGAAGAATGGCATTCCTTTGTATTCTTTTAATTGGTAGATATTATTTATATTTTATTTAGAATATTTATATCTATCATTATAAGGGAATCTGGTCTTTAATTTTTTTATTTTTGTTTAATTTGACACCATTCTTGTATTCTTATAATGATATGTCTATCATTATAAGGGAATGTGCGTCAAAAATTTTATTGAGGGAAGAGGCTGGAAAGAAAATCTTAAGTGTTTAAGACTATTTAGCCTAAGTTTCTCAAAAACCACAAGCTACTATATCTCAACTATGATGAAACAGATAACCTAAGTAGCCATATAAATGAATAACCATTAAAGAAACTGAATTTATAATTGTAAAGCTCCCTAAAAATCCTCAGGCCCAAAAGGATTCACTTGCAAATTTTCACAAACTGAAAAATGAACACAAATTTTATACAACTTCTTTCAGAAAACAGAAAAGAAACACCTCCCAACTCATTCTATTAAGCCAATATTATACAATATAAAATTAGACAAAGACTAGGGGGGAGAGAGAGAGGAAGGAAGAAAGGAAAAAAATAATATGACAGAATTATTATTTTTCATAATCTAAGAAAAATCTCCAACAAAATGTTAGTATATCAATTCCAACAAGAAATTATATGACATGACTATGTGAAATTTATTAGTTATGTGAGGACTGGTTTTACATTAAAAAATCAATCCATGTAATCCACCATATAAACAGGTTGAAGAAAAAAGTCATATATTCATATCATATATCTGAATAAAATCCAATATGCATTCGTTATTTTTAAAAAAAGCTAAACTGTTGAAGGAGCCAAGATGCCCTTCAACAGACAAATGGATAAAGAAGATGTGGTCCATATATATAATGGAATATCACTCAGCCATCAGAAAGGATGAATACCCAACTTTTGCATCAACATGGGTGGAACTGGAGATTATTGTAAATGAAATAAGTCAAACAGAGAAAGACAATTATGATATGGTTTCACTTATTTGTGGAATAGCACAAGGAATATCATGGAGGATATTAGGAGAAGGAAGGGAAAAATGAAAAGGGGGGATCAGAGGGGGTGACAAACAATGAGAGACTATAAACTCGGAGAAACAAACTGAGGGTTTTAGAGGGGAGGGGGGTAGGGAGATGGGTGAGCCCAGTGATGGGTATTAAGGAGGGCATGTATTGCATGGAGCACTGGGTGTTATATGCAAACAATGAATCATGGAACACTACATCAAAAACAAATGATGTACTGTATGGTGACTAACATAATAAAAAAATTATTTAAAAAAATAAAAATTAGAAAGTTAGGAGCAGAGGGGAACTTCAGTTTAAAAAAGAACATCTACATAAAGCCAACAGCTTACATTGTACTTCATGGTGAAAGATTGAATATTTCCCCCCAAGATTTGGAAAAACATGGATGTCTGCTCTTGTCTGTGTTATTCAACATAGCACTAACAGTTACAGCCAGCATAATAATGCAAACGAAAGACAGAAAAGACACAGACAAAAAGACACAGACTAGAAAGGAAAATATAAAACTGTCACTGTCCATAGATGACATGATTATCTATGTAGAAAACCCCAAGGAATTTGCTAAAATATGAAACAAAGCCTTTCAGAATGAATTGGTGAGTTCTGCAGCAAGGTCACAGATTACCAGATCAACATACAGATATATATTTTTATAGTTTGTATATACTAATGATGAACAGGTAAAAATTGGATTTAAAAACATAACACTACTTAGAACTTTTCCAAAGAAAGTGAGATATTTAAGTATATATACTTACAAATCATGTATAAGATCTGTATGCCAAAAATTACAAATCCCAATAAAAAGTTTTAAGATGATGTCAATTTCCTAGGGCTGCCATCACAAATTACCACAAGCTTTGTGTTTTCAAACAGCACAAATCTACTACAGTTTTGGGGAACAGAAGTCAAAAATTAAGGTATTGGCAGGGCCATGTTTTATCTGAAGGCAGGGGTTGGATCCTTTCTTTCCCCTCTAGTTTCTAGCAGTTACTACTAATTCTTGGTGTTCCTTGGCCTGTAGATGCATCATTCCAATCTGTCTGATTTCACATGGCCTTCCCTGTGAGTTTGTGTCCACATTTCCCTCTTCTTATCAGAACACCAGCCATTATAGCAGTGCCCACTCTAGTCCAATATGATCTCTGTCTTAACTTGAATATACCAGCAAAGACCCTATTTCCAAATTAGATCACACTCAAAAGTACTGGGAGTTGGTACTTGAATATTTTGGAGAACACAAACTAACAACAATAACCTAAAAATGGAAAGATATACTAGATTAATGGATTAAAAGACTTACCAAAGATATAAATTATTTCTAAACAGAATTCCTATTAAAACCTCAGCAAGATTTTGTAAATATAGGTAAGCTTATTCTAGTATTTATTTGAAATGGCAAAAACTAAGAATAGGTAAATCAGCTTGAAAAAGAATAAAGTAGGAGAAATCCTATTAAGACATGCTATAAAATGACAGTAATCACAGCAGTGTGATATTGGCAGATGGAAAGACAGATCATTGGATGGAAGTAGAAAAACTTGAAGTAAGATATACACAAATATATTCAATAGATTTCTGAGAGAGTACAAAAGCAATTTAATGGAGGAAAGACACTCTTTTCAACAAATGATGCTTGTAAAAATGGACATCCATTAGCCAAAACAAACTAAGAACATTAAGCCAAAGCATACAACATACATGAAAAATTAACTCAAAACAGATTACAGACTTATGTATAAAACATGTAAAATAATAAAAATTTATGCAAAAACAGTTAAAGTCTTTGGAATCTGGGTAGGCAGGGAGTCTTTAGATTTGACACCAAAGCAAAACCTATAAAAAATTGATAAAGCAGAACTTGTCAAAGTTGAAAACTTTTGCTCTTCAAAAGACCCAACTAAAAGGTGAAAAAAAAAAAAAGCTACACATCAAGAAAAATATTGGGGTGCCAGGGTGGCTCAGTGGGTTAAGGCCTCTGCTTTTGGCTCAGGTCACAATCTCAGGGTCCTGGGATCGAGCCCCGTATTGGGCTCTCTGCTCAGCCTGCTTCCCTTCCTCTGTCTCTGCCTGCCTCTCTGCCTACTTGTGATCTCTGTCTGTCAAATGAATAAATAAAATCTTAAAAAAAAAAAAAGAAAATTATTTACAACCACACAGTGAAGGACTAGTATCATCAAAAATATAGAAAATACTCTTTCAAAACCCAACAATAAAAAATAAGACAATTCAAAGATCAGTAAAAGACACAGGTATGTCACCAAAATGGATAGAGAGATGACAAGCACATACATGAAAAGGTACTCAAGATCATTAGGCCATTAGAGGAATGCAAATTAAGATCAAGAAGAGACATCATTACACACCTATCACAATGGCTAAAACAAAAAGTGATGACAACATCAAAGGCTGAGAAAGTCATATGCTACCAGTGTGAATATAAAATGGTAAAGCCACTTTCAAAAATAACTTGTCCAATTCTTATAAAAGGAAACATGAATTTAAGACCCAGAAATTGTACTCTAAAAGTACAGCATAGTTTCAATAAAACATAGTAATAATATTGTAACAATGTTGTATAAAGACAGATGGCAACCAGGATATTGTGGTCAGTACTGAGTAAGGTGCAGAACTGTCCAATCACTACAGTGTGTATCTGAAACTAATATAACATTGTATGTCAACTACACTTCAACTGAAAAAAAGAGAAAGATTACTCGAGCCCAGAAGGAAAAAAAATTTTTAAATAGTAAGTAAAAATAAAAGTTCAATAATAACTACTGTTTATGAAGTATAATCTACTTATTATACACTGCTTTAAGCCTTTATATGTATTTATGTCTTTTAAACCATTATAATGAGAATGATAGTTTTACAAATGAAAAAAACTAAAGCAACAGGGGTTAACTAACTTTCCCAAAGGAACACACATGTAGTAAATAGTGGGGCTCAGATCATGCTAAACAAGAGAATGATGCAAAACAAGAAAACCCTACATTCTATGGTTCTGCTCTTGCATGAATTCACTAATATATAACAAAGACTGAAATATGATGGAAACTGATTCTCCATTGTATTAATCTAGTCTTTCCTTGTTTGAATTTTCTGATAGTTACCTACAAGTAAAAGTAGAGAGAGATTCCTACCTCCATAATCTGTAATTATCTGATATTCCAAAACTGAGTACCAATGAGTAGACAAAAGATTTAATAAATTTGTATTTTCTCAATTATGAAGTTTATGATGTTGGGTAAGGTGTGAGTGACGTCTGAAGTCCTTACCACATTCATTACATTTATAAGGCTTTTCACCAGAATGAATTTTCTGATGTTGAGTAAGTTGTGAGCCACGATTAAAGGCCTTCCCACATTCATTACATTTGTATGGTTTCTCACCAGTATGAATTCTCTGGTGCTGAGTAAGATGTGAACCACGAATAAAGGCTTTCCCACATTCATTACACTCATAGGGCTTCTCACCAGTATGAACTCTCTGATGGTAAGTTAGCTGTGAGCCACGAATAAAAGCTTTACCACATTCCTTACATTCATATGGTTTCCTACCAGAGTGAGAAATCTGATGTAGAGTAAGTTGTGAGGCACAAATAAAGATCTTCCCACACTGCTTACATTCACAGGGATTCTCACCTGTATGAATTCTCTGATGTTGAGTCAATTGTGAGCTATAAATAAAGGCCTTACCACACTCTTTACATTCATAGGGTTTTTCACCAGTATGAATCCTCTGATGCTGAGTAAGATGTGAGCCACGAATAAAGGCTTTCCCACATTCCTTACATTCAAAAGGTTTTTCACCAGTGTGAATTTTTTGATGTTCGGTAAGTTGTGAGCCACGAATAAATGATTTCCCACATTCTTGACATTCATAGGGTTTTTCACCAGTATGAATCCTCTGATGACGAATAAGCTGTGAGCCATAGTTAAAGGCCTTTCCACATTGCTTACATTCATGTGGTTTCCTACCTGTATGAATCCTCTGATGTTCAGTAAGTTGGGAGCCACGAATAAAGGACATCTCACAATCTTTACACTTATAGGGTTTTTCGCCAGTATGAAGTCTGTGATGTAGAGTAAGCTGTGAGCCATAACTAAAGGCTTTCCCACATTTCTTACATTTATAGGGTTTCTCACCTGTATGAATTCTCTGATGTTCTGTAAGTTGGGAGCCACGAATAAAGGCCTTTCCACACTCTTTACATTGATAGGGTTTCTCTGCAGTATGAACTCTCTGATGGTAAGTAAGTTGAGATCCACGAAAAAAGGCCTTCCCACATTCATTACATTCATAGGGTCTTTCACCAGTATGAATTCTTTGATGCTGGGTAAGATGAGAGCCACGAATAAAGGCCTTCCCACACTCCTTACATTTATAAGGTTTCTCCCCAGTATGAACTCTTTGATGATAAGTAAGCTGTGAGGCACAAATAAAGGTTTTTCCACATTCTTTACATTTATAGGGTTTCTTAACATGAACTCTCTGATGATAAATAAGTTCTGAGCTCTGAATAAAGGCCTTTCCACATTCTTTACATTCATAGAATTTTTCATCTGAATGATCTTGCTGATGTTCTGTAAGTTGAAAGCCATGGATAAAGTATTTTCTGCATGCTTTACATTCATAGAATTTCTCAGGAAAATGAATTCTTCGTTTTAATGTAAGGGATGTGGTCTGGCTAAAATTGGGAATTTCTTTACAAGTGATTAATAGTTGCCTGAAAAGTCCCTCTTTATTTCCTAATTGGCTTTCAACCTGGTCTTTGCATTCCCTATAATCTCGAAAACTTTTACACTTATGTCTTGTAAGCTGTTCTATTATCTCCCATTGAGATGATTCTATTTCATAAATTCCTCTCTTTGAGGATAGGTTTTTGGTCTCACACCTGGATTCCCAGTCTGTAAGATAACAAGAAAGTAAATTTTATTTTTATTTATTTTTATTTTCATATTCCTTGAAAAATAAAAATCTCTAAGGTAGTAAGAGTAGACTCAAACTATCATACTCATAAGATGTCAATGGAATCAATGGAGCAGAAAAGAAATATCCAGAAACAACACCATTATAAGTGCAAATTTAGTACACCATAAAGCTAGCAGCTCAAATCAGTGGGAAAAACATGAACTCTTTTTAATAAATGAAACTGATAAACATATGGGTAGAAATATAGAAAAAAAGATAAAACTGCATTGCATTGACTCCTCATATAATATAGTTGGACAAATTCCAAATGGATCAGGTGTCCATATTTATACAAATGAAACCATATAAATAATTAGAATAAAAGTTGGGTGACTTCTTCTATAAACTAGGAATGGGGAAAAATTTCCTAATCATAATTTGATAAAATGATCACAACAGGGGCGCCTGGGTAGCTTAGTAGGTTAAACCTCTGCCTTCAGCTCAGGTCATGATCTCAGCCCCACATAAGGATCTCTGCTCAGCAGAGAGCCTGATTTCCCCTCTCTCTCTGCCTGCCTCTCTGCTTGTTGTGATCTCTCTCTCTCTGTGTCAAATAAATAAAATATTTTTTTAAAAAGACCACAACATAGTTTTAAAAAAAAAAGTGGCATGTCAAAAACAAGATAGGGTAAATAAAATGACAAATATTTGCAAAATTGCAATATGCCTATTATATACCTAATATATAAATAGTTTCTAAAATCACACTTTAAAAAAGACTACGATATAAAAGTGGACATCAGCACTATATAAAAATGGATTAGGAAAATGGACAGTTGATAGAAAAGTAATGTAAATAACTTTTAACCATATGAAAATATACTCAAATTTGAGGATATCTGGAATTCTCATAGCTTGCTGATGGGAATGCAAAGCAGTACAGCTGCTTTGTAAAACAGTTTTGCACTTCTTCAAAAAGTTAACACAGAGTTGCCACGTTACCTTTCAAGTTCACGCCAGGTTATATGTGTCCAAAATAGAGTTACCATATAACCCAGAAATCCCACTCATAGGTACAGAGCCAAGAGAACCAAAAATGACCTGTTTTTGCAGATATGCAGACATTTGCAAACGACATACCTGATAAAGGGTTAGTATCCAAAATCTATAAAGCACTTACCAAACTCAACCAAAACCAAATAATCCAGTTAAGAAATAGGCAGAAGACACAAATAAATACTTTTCCAAAGAAGACACCCAGATGGTTAATGAACACATGAAAAGATGCTCAACATCACTCATCATCAGGGAAATACAAATCAAAACCATGATGAAATACCACCTCACACCTTTCAGAGTGGCTAAAATTAGCAACACAAGAAACAATAGGTGTTGGTGAGGGTGAGAAAAGGGAATCTTTTTGTACTATTGGTGGAAATGCAAACTGGTGCAGCTACTTTGGAGAATAATTTGGAGGTTCCTCAAAAGTTAAAAATAGAACTACCTTTGATCCAGCAATTGCATTCATTACTAGGTATATTTACCCAAAGGATACAAAAATACAGATTCAAAGGGGTACCTGCCCCCAATGTTTACATCAGCATTATCAATAATAACCAAACTATGGAGAGAGCCTGAATGTCCATCAAGTGTTGAATGGATAAAGAAGATGTGGCATATATTTATATTTACTTAAAAATGCCCTGCACTCCACCTAACCATTCCTCCTCCCTCCCCAAATCCAGGCAACCACTGATTGTTTCGTTAACTGCACTATTTACCTTTTCCAGAATGTGATATAGTTGAAATCATAAAGTATGTAAATTCTTCAAACTGGCTCCTTTCGGGTTCCTTCATGTCTTTCCATCACCCAGCAGCTAATTTGTTTTTCATTGCTGAATAATAGTCCTTTGTATGGATGAACCACATTTATGTTTATCCATTCACAAGGACATCTTAGTTGTTTTCAAGTTTTGGCAATTATGAACAAAACTTCCCATAAACATTTATGGGCAGGTTTTTGTATAAACGAAAGTCTTCAATTTATTTGGGTAAATATCGAGGAGAACAATTCTCGGATCATACAGTAGGACTATGTTTAGTTTCATAAGAAAGTACCAAACTGTCTTCCAAACTGCCTGTACATGGGGCACCTCCATGGCTCTGTCAAGTTATGTGTCTGACTCTTGCTTTCAGCTCAGGTCATGATCTCAGTGTCATGAGATCAAGCACCACATTGGGCTTGGCACTTATTGTGGACTTTGCTTCAGATTGTTTTCCCCTGCCTCTTTTCCCCCACCCCCACTCACACTCTTTCTCTCTAAAACAAAACCAACATACAAACACACAAAGTAGCTGTTATCATTTTGCATTTTCACCAACAATGAAAGAGAGCTCCTGTTGCCCACATTCTTGATAGCATTCGAAGCTGTCAGTGTTCTGGATTTTAGTCATTCTAAGGAATATGTAGTTATGTCTCATGGTTGTTTAAATTTGTAATACCCTCATGACATACAACACTGAGCCACTTTTCATATACTTATTTACCATGAGTTTATCTTCTCTAGTGAGGCATCTGTTCAGATCTCGTGGCCACATCTAAATTGGGTTGTTTTGTTATTCTTGAGTTTTAAGAGTTCTTTGTATATTTTATCTGTAAGTCCTTTATCAGACATTTGTTTTACAAAGAATTTTCTCCCAGTCCATTGCTTGTCTTTTCATTCTCATAACTGTCTTTCACTCAACAGAAGTTTTTAATTTAATGAAAACCAACTTTCAACTTTTTTGTTCATGATTATATTTTTGGTGTTTATATGAAAACTCATTCTGAGCCCAACATCACCTAGATTTTTCCCTCTGTTATCTTCTAAAAGTTTTATAATTTTGCATTTTTACATTAAGGACTATGATCTATTTTGAGTTCATTTCTGTGAAAGCTGTAACATCATATCTAGATTTTTTTTTTAATGTGTGTATGTTCAGTTGTTCCAGCAACATTTATGAAAAAGACTATCATTTCTCCATTGGATTACCTTTGCTCATTTTCAAGGATCACCTGAGTATATTTGTGTAGGTCCATTTCTAGGGTTTCTATTCAGTTCCCTGGACATATTTATTCTTTCACCAATACTATGATACCATTTGATTACCATAGTTTATAGGAAGTCAAGTTTGTCTCTCCTTTCCTGCATTACTACTGTCTTCTTTTCGTTATTTTCACTTCTTTTAGTTGATTTTTGTAGAACAATGTTTAAATTCCTTTCTCATATCCTTTTATGTACAGTTGACCCTTGAACAATAAAGGAGTTAAAGGGTACCATGCAGTCAAAAATATGCATATTATTCTTGACAACCCCAAAACTTAACAGCCTACCATTAACCAAAAGCTCAAGGATAACATAAACAGCTAATTAACACATAATTTCATATTATACTATATACTCTATTTTTACAATAAAGCAAGCTAGAGAAAAAAAATGTATTAAGAAAACCATAAGGGAGAGAAAATATATTTATAGTACTGTACTGTAAAAAATCCATGTATAAATGGATCTGCACAGTTTAAACAGTTTGCTCAAGGGTTGACAGTATATATTTTTATGTACAGCTATTTTCTTGTTATTACTGGTGGGGGTGTTACATTTACTAACACTAAAGTTATAAAATTATAAATATATGCTTTAAAGTTGTAACACTAATTTAAATTTATGCCAGCTTAATTTCAGTGATATACAAATACTTTACTCCTTTACATCTCAGTCCTCGCCCCTGTGATTGTCAATGTCACAAAATCACATCTTCATACATTTGTGCTAAAAAACAAACTGCCTCTGAATGCATTAGTCATTTAAAGTACGCAGAAAACGTGATTTGGAGCTACAAACCAAGTTAGAATAAATACTAGCTTTTAGACTAATAACTGTGGGTTGCTTTCACTAATTGTGTTGGTCTTTTAAATCATACAGAAGACAAAAAGTAGTTACAAACAACTGTTACAATAAAAGCTTTTATAATTGCCCATATATTTACCTTTGTTCTTTATTTCTCTATATGGCTTCTAGCTATTGTCAAGTGTCCTTCCATAAACAGTTCTTGCAGATCAGGTATAGTGGTCACAAATGCCCTCAGCTTTTATCTGAAAATGACTTAATTTTTCCTCACTTTTGAAGCACACTTTTCCTGGATATAGAATTCTTGGTTGACAGTTTCTTGTCTTTTGGCATTCTAAATATATAATCCCACTACCTTCTGATATCTAATGTTTCTGATGAGATCTCGTCATCTCATTGAGGATCACTGGTGTGTAATTAGTTGCTACTCTCTTATTGCTTTCAAGATTCTTCATCTTTGACATTTGAATTAGAATGTGTTTTAGAATTGACATTTGAATTAGAATGTGTTTGATTAGAATGTGTCTTGATGTGGGTCTCTGAATTCTCCCTACTTTAAGTTTGTTGAGCTTCTTGTATGTTGGCCTTTCATAAAATTTGGAAAGTTTTTCAGCTATTGTTTCTTCAAATATTGTCTCTTTTTCTGGGACTCCCACAATGCATATGTTTGGCTCCTTCATAATGTCCCAAAGATCCCTTAAGCTCTATTTACTTCTCTTGAACCTTTCTTCTTTCAATCCTCAGACTATATAATTTCCTAGCCTATCTTCAAGTTCGCTGATTGTTTCTGCTGGCTCAAACCCCTCATTGAATCCCTCAAGTGAATTTTTCATTTAGATTTTTGTACTTTTTAGCTCCAGAATTTCTTTTTGGCATCTTCTTAGGTTTTCTATTGCTTTATTGATATTTCCATTCTGTTCATGTATAGTTTTAGTAACTTTCTTCATACACTCCTTTAGTTGGCTATCTCTAAGACTGTTGTTTTAATCTCTATGTCTAGCATATATATCATCAGGTCTTTTTAAGGAACAGTTTCTGTTGGTTTAATTTTTTTCCTTTCATGGGCCATATTTTCCTTATTTCTTATAACTTATGATTTTTTGCTAGAACACTGGACATTTTATATAATTCTAATAATAATGTGTTAACTCTAGAAATCAGAGTCTCTCCCCTTCCTCAGGGTTTGCTAATTTTTGTTACTGTTTTTGTTGTTTTGATCATTGTAGGCTTCTGAGCTGAGGACCACCCTTGGATATAAACTTCAGGTCTTCTCAGGTCTTTTTTGAGCCTTTCCCTGAGTATGCATGGTCACTTTCTAACTTTCCTATATATGTAGTTGTTTTTGAATGTCCTAGTCTTTAACATCTGGCTCCTGAATGGGAAAAAAGAAAAATGAACATGTTGAGAAAAGGAATGCCAGCCCTTTAAATCCACTGCAAGTCACTTTAGCCAGAAGGGGAGGGACTTGCAGGAACTGGGGAGGTGCAACAATGGCCACTTCTACTTTATCTACAACTCTGTGATCAAGACATTATTAGGAAACATAATGAGAAAACTCAACACTGTAAACATGTCAGTTTTCTCCCCAAATGATCTATAAATTCAATGCAATCTTAATAAAAATTCCAACCTATCTGAGAAGAGAGGGCTGTCAAGCTAATTAGAAAGACATAAGACCATGAATAGTCATGCCATTCTTAAAGAGAAGATGAAAATATTTTCTCCACTAGGTAGCAAGATGCATTAAAAGCAAGTATAATTGGGCGCCTGGGTGGTTCAGTGGGTTAAGCCGCTGCCTTCGGCTCAGGTCATGATCTCAGGGTCCTGGGATCGAGTCCCGCATTGGGCTCTCTGCTCAGCAGGGAGCCTGCTTCCCTCTCTCTCTCTCTCTACCTGCCTCTCCATCTACTTGTGATCTCTCTCTGTCAAATAAATAAATAAAAAATCTTAAAAAAAAAAACAAGTATAATTAAAATAATGTGGTATTATCACAAAGTTTAAATATAGAAAGTACAAAAATATGCCCACATATAAAAAAAGAAAATTGTATTTCATAAAAGCAGCAATTTAGTAAGGGAGAAAATAAACTTTACAATTAATCTTGTGAAAACAACTATAAGAAACTGGACCCCTATTTGAAGATCATGAGAGAAATCAAGTATCGGTAGGATAAAAACCTCAATGTGGAAGGCAACACTAAAAATCTTTTTAAAAATACTTGTATAGAAGAATATATTCATGAATGAAAGGTACAGAGGAGTTTGTGTTTTTTTTTTTGTGAGAGAGAGAGGGCTAGCTGGGCTATGGGAAAGAGACAGAATCTTAAGCAGGTTCCATGCTCAGCATGAAGCCAGGCACAGGGCTCAATCTCATGACCCTGAAATCCTGACCTGAGCTGAAATCAAAAGTCAGATGCTCAACCAATTGAGCCACCCAGATGCTCCCAGAAGGATATTTTGTAATAGCTCACAAAAAATACCCATCATAAAGTAAAAGATTAACAATTCTACTACTTTAAAACTAGGAGCTTTTATTCATCTAAAGTTCTAGAAAAAGAGTGAAAAGCCAAGCCACACAGCAAAAGACACCTAAAACACAAATATAGTAACTACAGTATACCAAAAAACCCATCTAACCAGAAGAGAAAAATTAACAAACCAATAGAAAAATAAGCCAAAGACATGAACAGGAATCTATAAAAGAAAAGTTCTAAATGGTGCACGTATATGTATATATACATACACAATACACATACACACACAAACACACACACACACACACACACTCATTAGTAATCAAAGAGATGGAAACAGAATTTCAATGACGGATACAAACCCACTAGAGTCGCAAAAATTTTTAAATCTGCACTCAAGGATGTGGTGCAACCAAATTCTCATATACTATTGATAGGCGTGTACACAGGTACAATTACTTTGGAACATAGCTTGGCATTATCTAGTAAAATCAAGAATATCCATATCTTCTGACCTGGCACTTTTATTTTTTTATTTTTTTTTAAAGATTTTATTTATTTATTTGACAGAGAGAGATGACAAGCAGGCAGAGAGGCAGACAGAGAGAGAGGAGGAAGCAGGCTCCCTGCTGAGCAGAGAGCCGGATGCGGGACTCGATCCCAGGACCCTGAGATCATGACCTGAGCCGAAGGCAGCGGCTTAACCCACTGAGCCACCCAGGCGCCCCTGACCTGGCACTTTTATTCTCAGATAGATATCCCAGAGAACCTCACACTCAGGTATAAGAGTAAATATGTCAAGTGACATGTGTCACATTACCCTAATAGCCAAATTAAAAATGACCCAAATTTTAATCAAGAATATACTGAAAGTTAATAACCAAGAGTTAATTTTGGTCTATTCAAACAATGGAATTCTTACAAAAATAAATGAACTGGAGCTATGAATGCAGCTCTCACAAATATAACAATGAATGAAAGGAGCACTACACAAAAGAATATGTACAATATGATGTCACTCACCAAAATTCTAAAAAACAGACAAAATTAAACAATACTTTTTGAAATGAATACATAGGTCATATATATATATTCATAGGGTATTTCTGGAGTCCTGGCAATGTTCTCTTTCTTGTAATGGGTGGTTATCCATTGAACTATACACATGTTTTACACACTTCCCTGTGTATTTCACTATTCAAATAGATTTTTAAAATTTATGTGGCTGGTTTTTTAAATGTTAGCAATACTGACTAAATGAAAATTCTGTAAATAAGAACACTGGCTTCCCCTAAAGCTCCCTGAAAGGAGCCAGAGCAAATTTGGAACCTGATGTTTGTATTCTCCTTTCAACTGAAGAAGTTTGAGTTGGCCCAGTGTGGCAGAACAAGAAGTAAAGAGATGGCAATCCATATAAAAAACTAGATTAAGTTGGGATGTCCGGATGGTTCAGTTGGTTAAGCCACTGCTTAATTTGTCTCAGGTCATGATCCCAAGGTCCTGGGATCAAGTCCCATATCGGGCTCCTTGCTTAGTCGGGAACATGCTTCTCTCTGCCTTCCACTTTGACTACTTGTGCTCTCTCTCTCTCTGACAAATACATAAATAATAAAAATATTTTTTAAAAATCTTAAAATCTTAAAAATCTTTTTTAAAAAATTAGACTAAGAGATACCAAATTTATTAAATGAGTCTGGCATCAACTAGAGATCAAAGGGATTCTTCTATATCTAAAGTATGAAATGTATTACAATCTAATTTTTTAAAATAAAAAATTACAATATTTGTAAAAAAAAATAATAATTTCTTGGGCGTGTTATAAAACTGTCTAGCGAGGACGAGAAAAGACATCCAGCAATGGCTATACCTGTAGATGAAAGAGGCAAGGAAGAATGGGAGGTGAAGAAGTATAGCTTATTCATGGCTATCAAGGAGAGCAGAGTAATGGAATGGAAAGTATAACATCAAGCACAATTTTTTTTTTTAATACGGAAGACATATTTTACCAAGAGCACATGGGATTTTGAAGGCTCACTTAAATCAGAGGCACACTGATTTCTGCAGATCTCCTTTACAGGTGTTGCGGCCAAAGAGGAATGGTCTTACAAGGATTACTATTATTCGATTATAGCTCAGAAATTACTGTAAGAAAACCTAAAAGATCATTACTGAGAATGAGATCAGGAAAGATTTCTCAGGATGCAATGAGATATACAGGCTGAAACCCAAAGAAGCAGAGCAGTTAGTCAAATGAGTAGGGCATTCCAGACAGAGTGAGTGATGTAAGAGGGTGGAGCACATGTACTGGATATATAGATTCTAGATGTATCTGAGATAATAAATGAAGGCTCCTGTGGCTGGAGTCTAATGAGAAAGGGGAGAGATATCTAAGGTAGGTCTTTCTGTTTCACTCTCGTTCCCATTTTATTTTCTATACAGTATCCAGAGTTGTCTTTGAAAATAACAAGTTTAACCACATCACTCTCCTGCTTGAAATCAGCCAATCGCTACTGTAGTTTCAATGTAATCCTAATTCTTTTGTCACGGCATACATGTCCCTACATGACCTAGCCCCACCTCTTCATTTTCAACTTTTTTTTTTAAAAGATTTTATTTGTTTGAAAGAGAGAGTGAGTGAGAGAGAGCATGTGCAGAGAGAAGGTCAGAGGGAGAAGCCAACTTCCCACGAATTGGGAGCCCAGTGCAGGCCTTGATACCGGTACTCTGAGATCATGACCAGAGCTGAAGGCAGTGGCCCAACTAACTGAGCCACCCAGGCGGCCTTCATTTTCAACTTTTATTATCCCTCACTCACTGGATCAAAAATATAAGTAAAATTGTTATCACTGGAGAAGGAGGACTATTCCCTATTTGAAAATATAAGGGAATGTGAAAGAAAAAGAAGGAAGTGGTAAATGGGGTAAAGAAGGAGTTTCCTTTGGTAACTGATGCTAAAGTTATTTTGTCTTCCAGTATTCCTTTAAGCTTCTACTCCACAGGTCTTGTTCTGGTCTTTGAGGAGAACTTCTCAGCTACTATCTCAAAACTGTAGCCAACAAATTAAGTGATTTGACTGTTCTCCACAATGGCCTCCCCTTGTTTAATCATCTCTTACTCACCTGAACTCTGATTTCTTGACACATCCTGCACAACCTTCCAGGGCTCTTTCCCTTGCTTCAATAAGGAAAGCACATCTGCTTTAGAAATGGAAAATCCTGCTTATAAGAATGGAAAAAGATATAATTATACCCTGCTTTCCCAGAATTAAAATCGAGTCCATTTTTCAAGAAGTAAGAAGGTCAATTACAGAAAGATTCAGAGAATGGGGCACCTTGGTGGCTCAGTGGGTTAAGCACTGGCCTTTAGCTGAGGTCACGATTTCAGGGTCCTGGGATCAAGCCGGGCACTGGGCTCCTTACTTAGTAAAGAGTGTGCTTCTTCCTCTCCCTCTGCCCCTCCCCTCACCTTGTGCGTTCACATGCTCTCTCTGTCACTCTCTCACGCTCAAATAAATAAACACGTCATCTTTTTTTTTTTTTTTTAAGATTTATTTATTTATTTATTTGACAGCGATCACAAGTAGGCTGAGAGACAGGCAGAGAGTAGGAAGCAGGCTCCCCGCTGAGCAGAGAGCCCAATCTGGGGCTCGATCCCAGGACCCAGGGATCATGACCCGAACTGAAGGCAGAAGCTTTAACCCATTGAGCGCCCCCAGGCATCCCATGAATATGTAATCTTTTTTTAAAAATTCAGAGGAAGGATATCTGAAGAATAGAGAAGATAAAGGTACTCAATGGAGCTGTCCACTTTAAAGTCTATAAGCCACAAATAACTTGGGTGAAATTCAGCTAGGTACTTGAAATAGTTCCTAAATTTCACAAAGACTGAAGTCGAATTATTGGGACCAAACTCACCCAGTGAGACCAGGTTGCTATAGTTTTCTAACATCACATCTCTGTACAAGTCCTTTTGTTCCAAGTCCAGGCACTCCCACTCCTCCTGGGAAAAGTCTACGGCCACATCTTTGAACAACACCAATCTCTGAAATGACAAGTCCAGGTGTTAATGGCAAAATAAAGAAATATTATTTAAAAGTAATGAACACACAACACATACACAACACACAGTAATAAGAGGAGGAGAAAAGTATTACATACAGGGTCCAAAACAGTGAAAAATATGTTGAAGACAGAAGCTTGCAATGTGGGTAGGTAAAAGAAGGGAAGTGAGTGGGAAATACAGAGCACCTAAACTATTCTTAAACATTCCTATTACTCTATCACATAGCCTCTTGGGAACAGCAAAGGGAATGAACAAAAGCCAGGTAAATATAGTTTTGTGATTAAATGAAATAATGTGTGTTAGCATAAAACACATGCAAATCCTCAAATAAACTGAAAGTTCCTTCCTCCCCGTCCTTTTAAAGAAGTGGGTGCCTGGGTGGCTCAGTCAGTTAAACATCTGCCTTCAGCTCAGGTCATGATCCTGGGGTCCTGGGATTGAGCCCCATGTCACACTCCCTACTCAGGAGAAAGCCTATTTCTCCTTCTCCCTCTGTGTAGTACCATCTCATCAAACCACATTGTGACAGGAGAGGTTCTACACTTTCCTCAAATACATTTCATGATTTGCAAATGGATCCCTAAAACACTGTTAGAGAAGAGAAGGGCAGTTAAGAAAGACCTGGAACTCATTCCCATCATTCACTAGAATAAGAGTGAGCGGGAGAAGAAACACGTGGTGAAGCAGAAAGTCTGTAAATAAGAACACTGACCATTCATATCCTAGAAAACAATGACTGTCTGATATAAAGGGGAAGAGGAAACATGAACTTACACAAGGCATGTCTTAGAACTGCAATTTATGAGTCCTCCTCTGGCTTCTCCTCACGGAGAAGTGCAGTCCTGAGAAGACAGGGAGAAAAAGGAAACCATGAAAAGAGGCCTACTTCTAAGCGACTCAGTTAAGTATCACCTCTTCTCATGATGCCTGGACCCTTCCACACCCCAAAATATACTGAGATCTGCAGAAGCCTAAACGATCATCACCCCTTCCCCAATTCCAGAAAACAGAAATGTAGAAGAATTAATTTAAGCTAAACCAGTACCCAATCCCCATGATGTTGTTAGGATTTCCTGACCTGGCCTTAGCAGTTCATCTTTTATAACCTAGGGGACCCTGATCCAAATTCACCCAAGTAGTACCCACCTAAAGGACACTGATGGGGCCCTCAGGCTTTGAAATCATTTGTATCTATATAGGCCAATTCCTAGGAAAAACACTTTCTAATTACTAAGATCTGCCTCTTTCTCCCAGTCTCAACATACTATATAGCTCAGGTGCTTTCCTGGCTCCTTCTCACATTCCAATGCAAGAAAGCATGGTGAATGCAAAACACAGGCTTCATTTAGGCCACATAAAATCTCATTACACTTACCCAGTAACAAAGGAACAAGTCCAAAGCACTTTCTAACAGAAAACAACTGCTTATTGCACTGAATCATGGCCTTAGCTAAATTTTGGAACTCCGTTTAACATCATTCTGTCTCTAAATGTCCAGCTAAAGATGGTTTAAGAAAGTGGCTATAAGGGACACCTGGGTAGCTCAGTTGGTTGGACGACTGCCTTCGGCTCAGGTCATGATCCCACAGTCCCGGAATCGAGTCCCACATCAGGCTCCCAACTCCATGGGGAGTCTGCTTCGCTCTCTGACCTTCTCGCTCATGCTCTTTCTCACTGTCTCTCTCTCAAATAAATAAAATCTTAAAAAAAAAAGAAAGTAGCTATACAAGAAATAATTTCCACCAAGCATATCATGTGCTCAATGCCTTAATCACATTAACATTTAATTGATTAGCAAACAGGTCTATGAATTTAACTACCACCACCACCACCACCACCATTCTCTACCCCCACCAGCTCTAGCATCTTCATTTCTTTTTCTAACAACTTACTAACCTAAAATTCACATTTCATAAATTCATACTCTTAAAAATAAAAGTGAATGGTTTTTAATATATTCACAGAAATGTGCCACCATCACCACTATCTAATTTTAGAATACTTTCATTATCCAAAAATAAAGCCCATAAGCATTAGCTATTACTTCCATTCTCATTTCCCCAGATCCTGCAAACCACAATCTACTAATCTAATCTACTCTTGGCATCTATAGATTTGCCTATTCTACACATTTTGTATAAATGAAACTATACAGTATGTGTCTTTTGTGACTGGCTTCTTTCACATACAATAATGTTTCAAGGTTCATCTATGTTTCAGCAAGCATCAGAACTTCATGCCTACATATTGCCAAATAACATTCCAGTGTATGGATCTTTTCCTCCCATTCATCAGTTGATGCACATCTGCACTGTTTACATCTTTTGTTACTATAAGTAATGCTATTGAGAACATTTAGTTATGTGTTTTTGTGTCGACATATATTTCATTTCTCTTAGATATACCTAGAAATGGATTTGTGGCATCATATGGTAACTCTATGTTTAACATTTTCAGGAACTTCCCAATTCTGTTCCAAAACACCTGCATCATCTTACAATTCCAGCAAAAATCTGTCAAAGTTCCAATTTTCCCACATTCTCACCACCTTTTGGGGTTATAGTCTTTCTTGTAAATTTGAAGTGGTATATCACTGTGATTTTGATTTGCATTTCCCTGATGAAATTAACCATTTCTATCCCTTCTTTGGAAAAATATGTTTTCAAAGTACTCATTTTGAAAATCTGGTTGTCTTTTTAATTGTTGCTTTGTAATAATTCCTCATATATCCTAAGTTACACTAAATCCTATATCCTAAAATACACTTCCTTAATTGAACATATAATCTGCATGCACATTTTGGTCCCATTTTGTGGATGGTAATCTCACTTATTTCATCGTGTCTTCTGAAGCTCAAAAGTTTTTAAATTTGCTAAAATCCGATTTATATAATTTTTGTTCCTTTGGTTGCTTGTGCTTTTGGTGTCATATAAAAGAAACCATTATCTAACCTAGGTAATGGAGATCTTTGTTTCCAAGGTTTTAGCTTTTTTTTTTCCTTCAAGTTTTTATTTAAATTCCAGTTAATTAACATATAGTATAATATTAGTTTCAGGTATAGAATTTCATATTTTGTAACTTACATAAAAAACCCAGTGTTCATCACAACAAATGCCCTCAATACCCATCACTCATTTAACCCATCCTCCCACCTATCTTCCCTCCAGTAACCATCAGTTTGTTCTCTATAGTGAACGATCTGTTTTCCAGTTAGCCCCCTTTTCCACTTTTTCTCCTATGTTCATCTATTTTGTTTCTTAAATTCCATATGAGTGAAATCATATGGTATTGTCTTTCTCTGACTGACTTACTTCAATTAGCCTAATACTATCAGCTCCACCGGTGTCATTGCAAATGGCAAGATTTCATTCATTTTTATGAATGAGAAATATTCCACTGGATATATATACCACATCTTCTTTATCCATTCATCAATCAATGGACATTTTGGTCCTTTCCATAATTTGGGTGCTGTTGATAATGCTGCAATAAACATCAGATGCGTGTATCCCTTTCTTTGGATCAGTATTTTTGTAGGTTTTTTTTTTAAAGATTTTATTTATTTATTTGACAGACAGAGATCACAAGTAGGCAGAGAGGCAGACAGAGAGAGAGGAGGAAGCAGGATTCCCATCGAGCCAAGAGCCCAATGTGGGGCTGGATCTCAGGATCCCTGGGATCACGACCTGAGCCAAAAGCAGAGGCTTTAACCCACTGAGCCACCCAGGCACCCCAGCATTTTTGTATCCTTTGGGTAAATACGTAGTAGTGCAATTGCTGGGTCATAGAGTAGCTCTATCTTTAACTTTTTGAAGAATCTCAATACTGTTTTCCAGAGTGGTTACACCAGTTTGCACCCACCAACAGTATAAGAGGGTTCCCCTTTTTTCTCATCCTTGCCCAACACCTGTTGTTTCTTGCATTGTCAAGTATAGCCATTCCAACTGGTGTGAGGCGATATCTCATTGTAGTTTTGATTTGTATTTCCCTGATGATGAGTGATGCTGAACATCTTTTCATGTGTCTATTAGCCATCTGGGTGTCTTCCTTGAAAAAGTGGTCTATTCATGTCTTCTCCCCATTTCTTAACTGGATTATTTGTTTTTTGGGTGTTGAGTTTGGTTAAGTTCTTCAAAGATTTTGGATACTAACCCTAGATATGTCATTTGCAAATATCTTCTCCTGCTCCATAAGCTGCCTTTTACTTTGTTGATTGTTTCCTTTGCTGTGCAGAAGTTTTATTTTGATGAAGTCCCAACAGTTCATTTATGCTTTTGTTTCCTTTGACTCAGGAGACCTATCTAGTAAGAAATTGCTAGAGCCAATGTCCAAAGGGTTACTGTGTTCTGCTCTAGGATTTTGATGGATTCTTGTCTCACATTTACATCTTTCATCCATTTTGAATTAATCTTCGTGTGTGGTGCGAGAAAGTGGTCCGGTTTCATTCTTATGCATGTGGCTGTCCCATTTTCCCAACACCATTTGTTGAAGGGACTTTTTCCCATTGGATATTCTCTCCTGCTTTGTCAAAAATTAGCTGGCCATAGACTTGAGGGTCCATCTCTGAGTTCTCTATTCTGTTCCACTGGTCCCATGTGTCTGTTTTTGTGCCAGTACCATGCCACCTTGATGATTACAGCTTTGTAATACAGCTTGAAGCCCAGAATTGTGATGCCTCCAGATCTGGTTCTCCTTTTCAGCATTACTTTGGCTATTTGGGGTCTTTTCTGATTCCATACAAATTTTAGGATTGTTTGTTCCAGCTCTGTGAGAAATGCTGATGATATTTTGATAGGGAATATATTAAATGTGTAGATTGCTTTGGGTAGAATAGACATTCTAACAATATTCGTTCTTCCAATCCATGAGCATGGAACATTTTTCCATCTCTTTATGTCTCCCTCAATTTCCTTCATAAGTGTTCTACAGCTTTCAGAGTACAGATCTTTTACCTCCTTGGTTGGGCTTATTTCTTGGTATCTTATTATTTTTGGTGCAATTGTAAACGGGATCAATTCCTTGATTTCTCTTTCTGCTGCTCCACTGTTAGTGTATCAAAATGTAGCAGACTTCTGTGTGTTGATTTTATATCCTGCAAACAGCTTTCAGAGTACAGATCTTTTACCTCCTTGGTTGGGCTTATTTCTTGGTTTCTTATTATTTTTGGTGCAATTGTAAACGGGATCAATTCCTTGATTTCTCTTTCTGCTGCTCCACTGTTAGTGTATCAAAATGTAGCAGACTTCTGTGTGTTGATTTTATATCCTGCAACTCTGCCGAACTCCTGTATCAGTTCTAGCAATTTTTTGTTGGAGTCTTTTTGGGTTTTCTACATAGAGTATCATGTTGTCTGCAAAGGGTGAAAATTTGACTTTTTCTTTGCCGATTTGGATATCTTTTATTTCTTTTTGTTGTCTGACTGTTTTGCTTATATATATATTTCCTACTATTTTCTGTTAATTGTTTTAAGTCTTAGATTTTTTTCTGCACCAGGATATAATGTCATTAGAGAAGGATGTGCGATTTGGGGTAACTTAGTAGAAATCCCAGTTCAAGGGCATTTTCTTCTTTGATACTGTGATGTGCAATGTTCTTAGTAACAGACTCTTTTTTGGGAGTAGGATTTTGTAGGAGTTTTTGACTAACTACAAAGTTAGAGAGTACAATTCCTCCGAAAACTACCCTCAACCGTGACATAAATGATAAGCTCCCCAAACCAACTAAAGCCAACTGACACTGAGAGTTTAAAACCACTCTCAAGCTCAAAATTCACTAGTACTCAGAACTCACTGGAAGCTACTGTGCTCACAGTTACAGTTTATTATAGGAAAAAAAGATACAAATTAAAATCAACCTAAAGAAGAAACACATTGGGAGAAATACCAAATATGGAACTTCCAAGTCTTTTTTCATCAAGTCAGGATGTACTTCTCTCCTGACATCAATGTGTGATAAAATGCATAGAGTACTGCCAGCCATGCAAAGTCACCTGAGCCTCAACTTTTGAGTTTTTATGAGAGCTCTAGCTGTGGGAATGGCTCCTTAATTGACCATGTTATTAATCTGTGTCCAGGTCAATTGATACCATGTGACCCAAAGCCCCCATGCTTTGTAACACTGTTGTCCTTTCTCACATGGCCAACCACTACCCTAACACTATACAGGTGTGGCCAGTCCCCACCCTACAACATATTGTTAGATTATAATATGTGACCTAAGGCTTCCAAGCAAATGTATCACATTTCAAGGGCCCAGAGATTACCTCCCAAAAGTAGTAAAAAACCCAGACCTCTCTTTGGCAAGGCCAAACTCTTGGCTACATAAATTCTGTCACTTCTGAATCTGTGACATTCTTTTGGTTCTGAAAAGGATTTAGTTTCCAACACTTGATTCCTTTTTCCCTTTCACAATCATCCTTAAAGGCATGCCTTTTCTTTTTATGTTGCCTTCCCTCTCCTCAAGGAGTGGGCATTTCCTAAGAATGCCATCTTTCAACTCACCATTTTCAAGAATCTTCCTTTCAATCAAAAGGCAATGCTCCAGTTTAATAGGATCAGTCATGTTGTCAGCATTTTCCCACTCAAGATGGACCTCTATGTTCATGGGATTAATTTATCCATTTCCCAACACTGCAATGTATCCCTTGCTTTTCTCTCCCTAACTCTTTAGTCTAGGATAGAAACCAGAGTTGATCTGCCTGTTTGGGATATATATTTCTCCACTTACATAAAAACTGAAGTTTATAGTAACCTCTAGCTCTAAATAAGGCTGTAGGCATAGGCTGTTATATGCAGTTTTAATTGTTTTCCTTGTTGATTCATACGGCTTTTAAGGTCCATTTGGGAAAATATAAGCCCTCCTAATTTCTTTTAATTCTTTCAAAATTATAGAGAGAAAATCCAGTGAAAATTGTGACATATAAAAACTGACCCAGGGACGCCTGGGTGGCTCAGTTGGTTAAGCCACTGCCTTCAGCTCAGGTCATGATCCCAGCGTCCTGGGATTGAGTCCCACATCAGGCTCCTTGCTCCGCAGGAAGCCTGCTTCTCCCTCTGACTCTGCCTTCCACTCTGTCTGCCTGTGCTCGCTCTCGCTCGCTCTCTCTCTGACAAATAAATAAATAAAATCTAAAAAAAAAAAAAACAAAAAAACTGACCCATGGGGCGTCTGGGTGGCTCAGTGGGTTAAGGTCTCTGCCTTCAGCTCAGGTCATGATCTCAGGGTCCTGGAATCGAGCCCTCCATCGGGCTCTCTGCTCATCAGGGAGCTTGCTCCCCCCACCCGCCCCCGCCTGCCTCTCTGCCTTACTTGTGATCTCTCTGTCAAATAAATAAATAAAATCTTAAAAAAAAAAAAACTGACCCAAATACTTTGAAATTTCATATTTGATATGGTGGCATCTTACATCAGTGGGGAATATATGGACCTTGAAAAAGATGATGATGAAATAACAAATCATTTGAAAAATGAAAAACTGCACTACTCCTCACAATATATCAGATTAAGCTCCAGATAAAGCTGCTTGTGAAATATAAAATTAGAGGGGGTACTTGGGTGGCTTAGTAAGTTAAGTGTCTGCCTTCAGCTCACAGGTCATGATCCCAGGGTCCTGGGATCGAGCCCTGCATCCAGGCTCCTTGCTTCTCCCTCCCCTTCCCACTCGTGCTCTCTGTCACTATCTCTTTATGTCTCTCTCTCATGTAAGTAAATAAAATCTTTTAAAAAAAAAGAAATGTAAAAATTGAAATAATTTAAGAAGTAACGACACCTGGATTTTTCTAAAATTCAGGAGTTAGAGAAACTTACCAAGCTATAACCAAATTTATAGGTAATAAGGGAATAATATTTAAGTACAAAAAATTATTTTAATTGGGAAAACACCATTAGCAATAGAAAAGTGACAATCTAGGAAAAGGCATTTGGAACATATTACAAAGAAAAGATTTTTTAAAAACATATAAAATAGCTTTATAAGCAGAAAAGGAATACTCCTATAGAACAATGGTCAACATAAATGGACAGTTCATAGAAAAACAAATGCAGGGTGCCTGGGTGGCTCAGTGGGTTAAGCCGCTGCCTTCGGCTCAGGTCATGATCTCAGGGTCCTGGGATCCAGTCCCACATCGGGCTCTCTGCTCAGCAGGGAGCCTGCTTCCTCCTCTCTCTCTCCACTTGCCTCTCTGCCTACTTGTGATCTCTCTCTGTCAAATAAATAAATAAATAAATAAAATCTTTAAAAATAAAAAAAAAAAGAAAAACAAATGCAAATACACTAAAGAATATAAGGAGATGCTCAACTTTGCTCACTATAACAGAAATGTTAATTAAAATTACAGTGAGAGACCAAAGTCATTGGAAAATACCCAAAAGTTTGCCAGTGTATTCTGTTGGATGACCTATTGGAAAATAGTAGTAAAATACTGATGGAGTAAATGCACAACCTCAAAGGAAGGGAATTTAGCAATAACCAGGAAATTACAGAAGCATTTAAGCAGTGATCCAGTTGTCCCACTCCTCATAATTCCTTTCAAAGATAAGCTAGCAGGGCATCTGGGTAGCTCAGTCAGTTAAGCAACTGACTCTTGATATCAGCTCAGATCATGATCTCAGGGTCATGAAATTAAGCCCTGCATCAGGATCCGTGTTAAGCACGAGCTTGAGATTATCTCTCCCTCTCCTTCTGACCCTCCCCTACTCAGGTTCACTCTCTCTCCCTCTAAATAAAATCTTTTTTTTTAAAAAAAAGGAAAAAAATAAAACAAAGCTAGCAACATTCCAAAAGATAAATGTTGTTGAACTTTGGGTTTTCTTTTTTTACCTTTTTAAAGATTTTACTTACTTACTTGACAGAGATAAAGGGCACAAACAGGCAGACCAGCAGACAGAGAGGGAGAAGCAGGCTCCCCGCTAAGCAGAGAGCTGGGCATGGGGCTCGTTCCAATGACACTAGGATCATGACCCAAATGCTAACTGAGCCACCCAGGTGTCCCTGAACTTTTAAAAATTTATATTATTTTGTTGATTTTCTTTTCTTAATAGCTTTAGAATACTTCCACATTTTGTCGTTTCCCAGTAGACAATCATATTATCAGCTAATCAATTTTCTGTTGCTTTCCAATGGTTTTACTCTAGTTTTAGTGCAGTGCTTATAATCTGAAATAAATGTTGAATAGAAGTAGAGCCATCACTCTTTTTTCCTGATTTTTACTTAAAGGCATACATTTTTTTAAAACAAGTTTGTTGGTTTTAATTTGAATCTCCCTGAGGGCTAGTGACGATGAACATTTTTTCATGTGTCTGATAGCCATTTGTATGTCTTCATTGGAGAAGTGTCTGTTCATATCTTCTGCACATTTTTTGATATGATTGTCTGTTTTGTGTGTGTTGAGTTTGAGGAGTTCATTATAGATCCTGGATATCAACCTTTTGTCTGTACTGTCATTTGCAACTATCTTCTCCCATTCCGTGGGTTGCCTCTTTGTTTTCTTGACTGTTTCCTTTGCTATGCAGAAGCTTTTGAGTTTGATGAAGTCCCAAAAGTTTATTTTCGCTTTTGTTTCCTTTGCCTTTGGAGACAAATCTTGAAAGAAGCTGCTGTGGCTGATATCGAAGAGATTACTGCCTATGTTCTCCTCTAGGATTCTGATGGATTCCTGTCTCACACTGAGGTCTTTTATCCATTTTGAGTTTATCTTTGTGTATGGTGTAAGAGAATGGTCCAGTTTCATTCTTCTACATATAGCTGTCCAGTTTTCCCAGCACCATTTGTTGAAGAAACTGTCTTTTTTCCACTGTATATTTTTTCCTGTTTTGTCGAAGATTATTGAACCATAGAGTTGAGGGTCCATATTTGGGCTCTCTACTCTGTTCCACTGGTCTATGTGTCTGTTTTTATGCCAGTACCATGCTGTCTTGGTGATCACAGCTTTGTAATAAAGCTTGAAATCAGGTAATGTGATGCCCCCAGTTTTATTTTTGTTTTCAACATTTCCTTAGCAATTCGGGGTCTCTTCTGGTTCCATACAAATTTTAGGATTATTTGCTCCAGCTCTTTGAAAAATACCAGTGGAATTTTGATCGGAATGGCATTAAAAGTATACATTGCTCTAGGCAGTATAGACATTTTAACAATGTTTATTCTTCCGATCCAAGAGCATGGAATGGTCTTCCATCTTTTTGTGTCTTCTTCAATTTCTTTCATGAGTGTTCTGTAGTTCCTCGAGTACAGATCCTTTACCTCTTTGGTTAGGTTTATTCCCAGGTATCTTGTGGTTCTTGGTGCTATAGTAAATGGAATCAATTCTCTAATTTCCCTTTCTGTGTTTTCATTGTTAGTGTATAAGAAAGCCACTGATTTCTGTACATAGTATCCTGCCACGTTACTGAATTGCTGTATGAGTTCTAGTAGTTTGGGGGTGGAGTCTTTTGGGTTTTCCATATAAAGAATCATGTCATCTGCAAAGAGAGTTTGACTTCTTCGTTGCCAATTTGGATACCTTTTATTTCTCCTTGTTGTCTGATTGCTGTTGCTAGGACTTCTAATACTATGTTGAACAAGAGTGGTGAGAGTGAGCATCCTTGTCGTGTTCCTGATCTCAACAGGAAGGCTGCAAGCTTTTTCCCATTGAGGATGATATTTGCTGTGGGTCTTTCGATAGATTTGATGAAGTTCAGGAATGTTCCTTCTATCCCTATACTTTGAAGCATTTTAATCAGGAATGGATGCTGGATTTTGTCAAATGCTTTTTCTGCATCAATTGAGAGGACCATGTGGTGGTTCTCTCTTCTCATATTAATTTGTTCTATCACACTGATTGATTTGTGAATGTTGAACCATCCTTGTAGCCCGGAATGAATCCCACCTGGTCATGGTGGATAATCTTTTTAATGTGCTGTTGGATCCTGTTTGCTAGGATCTTGTTGAGAATCTTAGCATCCATATTCATCAATGATATTGGTCTGAAATTCTCCGTTTTGATAGGGTCTTTGCCTGGTTTGGGGATCAGGGTAATTCTGGCTTCATAGAAAGAGTCTGGAAGTTTTCCTTCTGCTTCAATTTTTTGAAATAGCTTCAGGAGAATAGGTGTTATTTCTTCTTTGAAAGTTTGGTAGAATTCCCCAGGGGATCCACCAGATCCTGGGCTCTTGATTTTTGGGAGGTTTTTGATCTGCTTCAATCTCGTTACTAGATATCGGTCTATTAAGATTGTCGATTTCTTCCTGATTCAATTGTGGGAGTTTATATTTTTCCAGGAATGCATCCATTTCATCTAGGTTGTTTAGCTTCCTCAATAAATTAAAAATAGAGCTTCCCTATGACCCTGCAATTACACTACTGGATATTTACCCCAAAGATACAGATGTAGTGAAAAGAAGGACCATCTGTATCCCAATGTTTATAGCAGCAATGGCCACGGTCGCCAAACTGTGGAAAGAACCAAGATGCCCTTCAACGGACGAATAGATAAGGAAGATGTGGTCCATATACACTATGGAGTATTATGCCTCCATCAGAAAGGAAGAATACCCAACTTTTGTAGCAACATGGATGGGACTGGAAGAGATTATGCTGAGTGAAATAAGTCAAGCAGAGAGAGTCAATTATCATATGGTTTCACTTATTTGTGGAGCATAACAAATAGCATGGAGGACAAGGGGAGTTAAAGAGGAGAAGGGAGTTGGGGGAAATTGGAAGGGGAGGTGAACCATGAGAGACTATGGACTCTGAAAAACAATCTGAGGGGTTTGAAGCTGTGGGGGGTGGGAGATTGGGGAACCAGGTGGTGGGTATTAGAGAGGGCACAGATTGCATGGAGCACTGGGTATGGTGAAAAAACAATGAATAATGTTATGCTGAAAATAAAAAAAATTTTAAATAAAATAAAATAGTAAAAAAAAAAAGTTTGTTGAGATTTAATTCACTTACCATAGAATTCACATTTTTAAGTGTACAAGTCAATGGTTTTTAGTATATTCACAGACTCCACTACCACAATCAGTTTTAGAACATTTTCATTATCCCAGAAGAAAGCCTGCAACCATTAGTCATCATTCCTCCAGACTATTTTCCAAAGCAGCCACACCATATCATATTCTCTTTATATTTATATTCTCTTTATATTTTATATTCTCACCAGTTCTGTATGAAGGTTCTATAATTTCTTGACCTTTTTTTTTTCCTTTTAAGAGAGAGAACACATGCATGTAAGCGGGAGTTGGAATAGGGGGTAGAGGCTCCATGCTCAGGGTGGAGCCAACGCAGGGCTTGATCTCCCCACCCTGAGATCATGATCTGAACGAGAGTCCACTATGCCACCTAGGGGTCCCTCTTCACATTCTTCTTCACTTTGTTTTGTTTGTTTGTTTTTAAGATATTATTTATTTATTTGATGCAGAGAGACAGTAAGAGAGGGAACACAACCAGGGGAGTGGAAGAGAGGAAATCAGGCTTCCCACTGAGCAGGGAGCCTGACGTGGGACTCAATCCCAGGACCCTGGGATCACCAACAGAGCCAAAGGCAGATGCCTAATGACTGAGCCACCCAGGCACCTCTCTTCATATCCTTCTTAACATTTGTTACAATGTCTTTTCTATTGTAGCCATTTTAGTCGATGTGAGTGATAGTGCACTGTGGTTTTGATTTGTATTTTCCTGATCCCTAAAGATGCTGATAATCTTGTCATATGTTTAATAGCAATTTATCTATCTTCTTTGGAGAAATGTTATTCAGATACTTAGGCCATTTTTAATTGAGTCACTTAACTTTTTATTATTAGGTTGTAATATATCTTTATATATGCTGGGCACAAGTCCCTCATCAGAAAAATGATTTGCAAGAATTCTGTCCCATAATGTATGTGGGTTGTCTTTGACCTTCTTGACAAGTGCTGTTTGAAGCACCAAAATTTTTAATTTTGATGAAGTCCTTTTATCTACTTTTCATTTTGTTGCTTATGGTGTAAACACATCTAAAGGACACTAATGTGCTTTCTTACAGTAGATTTTAAAAGACAGAATAAACATAAGATAGAAAAAGTGACTACTTATAGGTAGAAAGTATAAACTGTGAAGGAAGAGATAAAATTAAACCTTGAGGTGCAGATTTGACTTTGGGGCCACATATTTACTTTATATAATTATAGGAAAAAATTAAATTTTAAAAGAGCGATCTCTAAAAATTAAAAGTAAAACAAGCAAATCTGTGATTCCAACTTGTGACATAACATCTCAAGAGGAACCATTCCAAATGACTCTAGCATATAGTAATTTGATTCCATATCCCCAGTGGAATATACCCTAAAGAACGAGAAGATAATATAATAAACAAAGAAAACAAACAAAAACAGAAGACTGTTTTCAGTAGTCAAATCACTGAATATTATTATTTTGAGTGTTCTTCATAAAGTGTGGAATAAAGAATCGTAATATTTCTTCCAAATTATGTAAAATAAGAACTGTCATTTTCTGTTCCATGATCCTATCCAGAACACATTACATGAACTCATATCTCTAAGCTCTTTGGGGTTGTGACATTTATTTTTTTAATCTTTTAAAAGATACATATATACTAGCTTTGTAAAGCCACAGAAACAATGATCAACCCAGTAGCAATGAAAGTCCTAGTACCTAGAATATAGTCTTGAAATGCTGTTTCCATTAATATGAAGGAGGCTTGAATCAGGAAATGAATAAGAACCTAGAACATGGTAATAATGCTTGATTTTTGGCTTTCTTTACATCTTATTTCAATTAAATTTAATTCAATACAATTCAAGTACTCTGGATCCCTGCCATGGGAAAAGTCCTATTTGGGGCATTATTCAGCCAATGAGTTCAGAAACAGAAGGTAGAAATGTGTAAGAATAAAATAACACATATTCATGTGAGCCTTCTGTTTTTCTTTTTCTCTCAAATGTAATCTAATAAATTCCATCTATCCATCTATTTATCCTGAATAAGTTATCAAGTCTATAAAAGCCCTTTCCACATTAAAGGTGAGGTTCTGACTAGAAATATTATTAGAAATCTGACAACTGCTTGGAAACAAAATAACAGCATTTCTCTCTTTCATGGGTATTATAGGAAATTTGATTTCCATTAAGTGTGTGTTATGAAGGTATGTATGTGGGCAGCATTTGCTTAAAAATTGCAGCTGCCACCTACTCTCTAAAAATGAAATTATTTCTTTTTTTAAAAGATTTTATTTATTTGAGAGAGAGTTAAAGAGTGAGAGCATAACAGGTGGGAGGGTCAGAGGGAGAAGCAGACTCCCCACTGAGCTGAGAGCCTGACACAGGGCTCAGTCCCAGGACTCCAGGATCATGACCTGAGCCCAAGGCAGTTGGTCAATTGACTGACCCATCCAGGCACCCAAAATGAAATCAATTCTTTTAGCATTCACTAAATCAGATATTGAATTTCACCTTTTAAACTCTGCTCCTATTTGGTATGCCACTTGTCTGATTTTGGAAATACAGTTTTATTGGAACTTAGCCGCATCCTTCTGTTTATTATTATATATGGCTGCTTTCACTCTACAACAAACTTGAGTAGTTGCAACTGAGAATGTGTGTCCCATAAACCTAAAACACTAACTATATCACCCTTTGCAGAAATTTTATCAACTCCTGACTGAGAAGATCTACTGAAAACCAAGAAAGCAAAGACTAAGATCAAGTCAAAAGAACCTATGAGCCAACCCGAATAGGCTCCAAATGGTAAATACGGCACAATACTAATTTAAGTATACATAAATAAAACAACTGCAATAGACTAAAACATATAAGTATATAAAAATCCACACTTTTCTAATGAGAGTAAAAAATAACAATCACTGGTACCCAGGAAAGAATACTAGCAAACCATCATTTCATTATGGTTCATTACTTCCTCATTTTAAAAATTGGTAATTTAGGAGAAAAAAAAATCTGTCCTGCCTCCCTTAAGGAATCTGAACCTCAAGGTAACCAATCAGTTCATAAAGAAAATTTTCACTATATATAATTATTCCAGTTAAATAATAAAAATATAATTAATTTGACTATAACTATTTAGCAATCCAATGAAATAATAATAGAAAATATCACAAAAAGAGGCAAGCAGACACTATGTGCCTCTTCATGGAAGTATACATTAGCATTAGTGTAGTAACTGTGCCCAAAAAAAGGGTGGGGGGTGAAAATGGAGAGAACCCACCTGAACCAGATCGAGCCTCTACATCTAATCTCTAGCTAGAGAAATATAGAAAAAAATGTTAATGATGACATATTGTGGGAAACTTTACTGGACAAATCACTCAGCTTCTTCAACAAATACGTTCCAAGGAGAGACAGAAAAAGAATAAGAATGAGGGGTGCCCAGGGGTGCCTGGGTGGCTCAGTCAGTTAAGTGTCTGCCTTCGGCTCAGGTCATGATGCCAGGGTCCTGGAATGGAGCCCCACATCAGGGTCCCCACTCACCAGAGAGCCTGCTTCTCTCTCTCCCTCTGTTGCTCCCCCAGCTTGCATGCTCTCTCCCTGTCAAATAAAGAAAATCTTAAAAAAAGAAAAAAAAAGAATGAGGGCACCTGGGTGGCTCAATTGGTTGGGCATCTGATGCTTGGTTCCAGCTCCGGTGACGATCTGGTGGTCATGGGATCCGATTCTCTGTCTCCCTCTGCCCCTCCCCCCACCCAAATGCAAATTCTCTCTCTCTCTCTCAAATAAGTAAGAATAAGAAACTATAGATTAAAAAAAAAGAAACTATAGATTTTTAAAAATACTTTATTAAAAGACTTATGAACCAATCACAACACATGGATCACATGGATCTTATTTGGGCCCAGATTCAAAGAAATCTTGAAATTAAAAACAAAGTTATTTGCCTTGTGGGGAAATCTAAACTCCAACTGTAAATCTGATATTAGGGAAATACTACTTATTTTTTTAGGGAGAATAATGGTATTTGATTAAGTTTTTAAAAGACTATCATTTATACACACATTTATGGATGGAACAATACAGCTTCTGGTATGTGCTTCAAAATAATCCTAGGTAGGTAGACATACAAATTAAACAAGACCGGTCATGAGTCAGTTATTACTGAAGCTGAGCAAAGTGGTGCATAGACATTCATTACTGTTTTGTCTATTTTTGTACATGTTTGAATTTTTTACAATGAAGAGTTAAGGAAAATGGTGATCAGAGCTTAGTAAATTGATTCTACCACACATAAAAATCAGGTAACAACCGCATAGCTTGAAAAACCCTATAAAAGCATATTAACAATTTCCTTTAATTTTTCAACAATGAGCAAAATACCCCAAATAAAACATAAAATCAGAAAATATTGTTTAAAAAAGGGATAATGCAAGAGCCAACACAGCAAAACTATTAAAATTTAAAGTACACATAAACACCTGAGAAACTAGCATTCATTCTACCAACCAACTCATTGATAGGCTAAATGACATATATTCAAGGATATTTATCCCACCACTGTTTATAACAGCGAAAGATTCATAGCCAGCTGAAAGTTCATTAATAAGGATTAATTCTTAAAACTATGGAATTATGTAATACTGTGCAGCGATAAATGAAGTCCTTCATGTACTAATGGATGTACAGAATTCCCCTGGAAGTACTCAAGAACCTAGGCACACTGGTTGCCTTCTAAGAAGGAAAAGCTTGTGAGGGCAGGTATGGGGGGGGCAGCTGAGAAAGAGAATTCACTGTGTACTCTTTTGAACCTTTTAAATACTTAGAGGATGATCTCTTAAACAATAAAATTGAAAATACTCAAAGTGAAAGCTTTCAAATTTCTCTCTGAGAGATGTATTTCATTCCTTCAAATCATTCAAAATCTTAGAAGGAGCAAAATGGAGTGGAATAACCTCTTTGGGGCCAGACTCTGGGTCCATTCCATTATTATTCTTTGGAATAGCCAGGCCCAAAGACCAAAATACTAAAAGCATCTTTGTTATGGAGTTTCAAAAGAAAGCAAGCAAATATTCCCCAAAAAACCAGAAAATACTTCAGAGATGAAAGAATAACAATTTACCTTGGATTAAACTCAGTTGTCCAACATCAGCTGTTCCCTTAGTCTCTGGTCACCTGTATAAGCCAAGTCCATTAAATGGTAAGGGATAAAGAAGCATAAGAAAAAGGGATAAAGCCTTTCCTTGAGCCCAGACTGACATTTCCTCCTTTTCAGGAAAAAAGGAGTACACTTGTGCAACCCCTGGGTACGAAGGAACCAGACCTTCTTGCACAACCTACCGAAATTCTGAGCACCATGGAACTAGAATTTCTTGCACAGCCCCCAAGGACCCAAGATTAACTCTATAGCTGGCATCAAGTCCGCATGTGATCAAGAAACGTTACAAACCAGTGCGCCTGGGTGGCTCAGTCGGTTAAGCAGCTGCCTTCGGGTCGGGTCAGGATCCCAGATTCCTGGGATCGAGCCCCCATCAGGCTGCTTGCTCAGCGGGGGGCCTGCTTCTCCTCTGCCTGCCATTCCCCCCTGCTTGAGCTTGCTCTCTCTCGCTCGGTCGGTGTGTCAAATAAGTAAATAAAATCTCTAAAAGAAAAGAAATGTCACGGACCACTGCACTCTCTTAAGTGATTAAACCCCTTTAAAAATCTCTGGACCCAAAATAAATAGCAAAACAAACAAAATCTCTGGGCCAGAAACCTGAAACTGGGCTTTGGACAAGAGTCGGCCTTCTTCCGGAGTGGTCAGCCTTCCTCAAAAGCAATTTGACTCCTTTCCAGTCAAAACTCTGGAGTATTGGCCTTTCCAGCCACCGATCTGGGTTTCTGCAACAACGCAGCCAGCCACAGAGACCCCACAACTACAAGCTTCCAGAAACCTTCAAACCCACAACTGGCCTCAGGGTGACCATTTCTCTATCATTGCTCCCCCCATCCCATTCGGCTCCCGGATAGACACAGTTGGGAGGCGCCAGACTCTTAAAAAGTCAACGACATAATTAAAGCAGTCTCACAGCTTTCGCAAGCACTCACACAGCTGGAGACATTATTACCACGCCTTTGTGAGGTCACACATAATCGTGCAGTCCCACAGGCACATTACGTCACACACTCACACAATAATGTGTGAAGGCCTGAGGATCCGCACGCGACCACTCTCGGTCCCCGCCCGGGCTAAGACGCTCCTCACCGTCAGCTTCCCCGGCGTCAGGCTCCCGGTCCGCCTCACCGGAGCGAACACACGGGCCGCGCTTCCTCCGCCGGGGCGCTGTGCAGTTCGCTCCAGCACAGCGGCGCCGACCACCTCAGAAGGAAGTGACGTTACCCCTGGAGGCCTCTGGAAAGTGTAGTCCAGAACACGAAAGACCCCCGAGAGCGTTCGACCCGAGTAATCGTCACCGGGCGCCAGCCTGCAACCGGGTGCTCCTCCACCCTTAAGACAAATCGCTGCGACCCCGCAGTCGCCGCAGCGCACCCGTCACCCCAACTCGCTTTCAGCTGGACGTTTATTTCCGCCCCGGGGACTTCTGGGACTTGTAGTGTCCCCTAGGAGCCCCGGAGGGCGGAGCGGGGCGACGGAGAATCCAGCCCCAGCCTGGAGCTGGCTGCGGGGGATGACGCCGCATAGCCGGGAAGATCTGCGGAGGTGGAGATCCGACTCTGACCAGCGGAGAAACGCCTGGGCTCTAACTGCGGCCAGGCTTAGTGGGGCAGGAGAGAGAGGTAGAGGGAAGTTTTAGTGCTGGTGTAAGTGTGTTTGCTTCGATTTATGATCTTGGGTGTGGTTGTGTTGCTGTGCCTGTTTTACGATTTAAAAAAAAAAAAAAGGTGAGTGTTTAAAGTAGTTTTTGAATGTCACATACAAAAAAGTGCCCAAATCATTAGAATAAAGCCGGATGCATTTTCATAGATTGTCCAGAGTTGTGTACTCGTGTAGCATCCCCGAAGTCCCCACCTGTCACCTGTAAAGGTCTCCATCTGATTTACAATATAGTTTTGCCTGATTTTGAACTTTACATAAATGCTAGCATATTGTATGTACACTTTTACCCCTTGAGTCTGACTTCCTTTGCCAAATTTTGTTTGTGAGATTAATTGGTAAAGTTTATTTATTCTCATTGTTGACGGTCTCGGTTTGTTTTCAGCTTGGGGCTACTAGGAATAGTGCTCCATGAACATTCTTGTTTGTAGTCTTTTGCTACGTATATGTGTCATCTTGGTTACATATATATCCAGGAGGGGCATTGCTGGGTCATAGGTTACACATATGTTTAGCTATAGTAGATATTGCCAGACTTTTCTGAATTGGTTCCCCTACTGTAATTCCACCAGCTCTGATTTATAGTTCGAATTGTTCCTCATCCTAGCACACTTAATATTGTATGCCTTTTGTTTTTTAAACTTTCTGGTGGGTGGGTGGTTGTTTTGAATTCCCTTGATGTATACATTTGTATATCTTATGTAACAGGCAAAGATACTCAACCAGCTTTAGCATTTACTGTGGACAAACAAGAGAAGGTCCAAGAGGATTTAGATCCCCTTGCAGAGGTGTGTGTTGTATGTATTGGTGTCGATCCAACATCTTCAGTACTGCCTCTCTTTCCAAACCTTACCCCTTTAAGAAGAAATAGGAGGGGTGCCTGGGTGGCTCATTTGGTTAAGCCTCCAGCTCTTGATATCAGCTCAGGTCATGATCTCAGGGTTGAGAGCTGGAGTTCTTCTTGACTCTGTGCTGAGTGTGGAGCCTGCTTAAGATTCTCTCTCTCTCCTTCTCCCTCTGCCCCTGGCCCCTTGTGCTTGCACACATGCATTGGCATACACTCTCTTAAAAAAAGAAGAGAAGAGAAAAGCAAAGAAGAAAGGAAAGGGAAGGAAAGGGGAAAAAAAAAGAATAGGAAAGTGGTAAAGGCAGATTTTTATACTCCATCCTGAAGAGGGACCCAAGGCCACATGCATTAGTCCAGGTAAGTTGGGGACTTGACAGTGACCAAGTTTGCCAGACATCTTAAGCCCTTACAGACCTTGGAATATAAGTTACTGTGATACCAGGAAATGCCCTTGGTCATGGTCAGAAAAATTACTTGAGCTGGATTTAGAAATCATTTTTCCAGTTGGACAGTATAACTTTATAGGTGGGTTCCTCTGGCCCAGTATCAGCTCAGGTGGTTGTAACTAATATTGCTGAGTGTACTTTGGAAATAGAGGTGTTAATTACAGGTAACAATTCTCTTGATCATAGGGATGTTCCCAACAGGGAAATACCACAATTAGAATAATAGTAGTAGCACAAACACACGACCCAGACCCTATAAGACCTCTCCAGTATGTTCACATAGTTATTGTGAAGCAGTACAGGAGACCAGGGAAGGGTATCAGGGGAGTAGAAGAGGTCAGAGGTCACTATAATGCTCAAATAGTTAATGGAGCCAGAAGTGTTTAAAGAAACTGTATCACATAATAGCCCTCAGTGATCAGGGGGAAAATCCAGTATTATTTGGCACCTCACCATGGACTACCACTCTCTATGTGGGAGTAATATACTGGCACATGCAGTTCTAGATATAACAATCATAGAATCCATAATGCAGACCAAAGGTGTCTATTTTGAAATTGTACACATTGCTAATGCCTTATCAGCATCCCATTGCCTCCTGAAGATTAGAGCCAATTTGCTTTCCCAGGTTCCACTTCCTTTATTTTATCATGTTGTCACAGGCTATCCTAAATTCTCCATAATTTATCACTAGTGGATAGGCTTAGGCCTCAAAAAAGGCTGAAATATCACCAGAGGTGTCCTGGTCAATTTCACTGATGGCATTATTCTGACTGAAAGGGCTAAAGACAGCATATAGACTGCCTTTCATGAGATGAGTCCATATCTGAACCAGAGCTGGAAGATTAGCATCCCAACAAGATACTGGGGCTAACCACACAAGTAAGCCTCTTGGGAACCATGTGGGCTGATGCTCAAAGAAAAAGCCCTAACCTTGTTAAAGAAAAACTGTAGGTCTTAAAACCTCTAGCAAACAAAATAAGGCACAACATCTGATAGGCTTGTTCGGGTATTGGAGGCAGTCCATACCTCACACAAGCTTGAGAATCTTGCTGAACCCATCGTACCAGATTGCTCAAGAGTCCCATCACTGTAGATACAGCCATATCAGAGGCAGTGTCTGGACCAGCACCTTAGGCTTCTTAGGAGCTTTGGAACATTAACATTCCTGAGTATTCCTGGGCCTGGTTCATGCACATATCAGCTAAGGTAAAAGCAGATGGGATGTAGTGGATCACTGCCACAGTGCAGATTCAAAGAAAACTGCTTAAAACTATGTGTGGCGAAGAGAATTCTGCTTAATGGGGGGAGCTGTAAACTGTTGTGCTTCCCCTGGAAAATAGTCCCCCAAATGCACCTTGTTACATTTTCACTGATTCCTGGGCAGTAGCCAATGGACTGGCAATGTGTTGTGGTGCCTGGCAGTGGGACAACTGGATGATCAAATTTTAGCCTCTTTAGGAATGAAGAGTTATGGCAGCAGATTCCACAAGTCCCACATCCTGCTTGTGACCATGTGGATGTAAAGGACCTTATAAAGATGAACATTAAGGGAATCCACAAGATGATCAGATAAGTACCCAGGTAAGGACCATATCCACCTGAATACCCCATTACACAGGGCATGAGAATTTATAATTCAAGACTGAGCCCCAAAATGAGACACAGTGATACCAGCTCATGAGGCCAAGAAAGCCCAGCAAATATGACCAGGCTGTCAGCTATGCAGTTGAGTAGCAGAGAGTACTCTGGGACACATAACAAGGGGTACCAAAATAGGTTGGTCCTGGAAAATAGACCATATGGGCTCTCTACCTTCCACTCAAGGGTACTGCTGAGTATTGATGATAATAGACACCTTTTCAGCATCCAATACTTCCATCCCTGTCCATAGAGCAAATGGGTGGCCATACTATTCAAGGGCTCTAGCTGGACAGCGTTACGTAGTTATCTACTTGTATTCCCTAAACATATCCAGTCGGACAATAGTGCCACCTTACAACAACAACAACAACAACAACAAAAAAGCAGCAGTAGGCAGCAACCTGGGATATTCATTGGAACTTTCATGGCCGTGTCATAGCTAAGCAGCAAGTGCCATTGAAAGATTGAATAGCTTTTAAAAATACTTTATTTATTTATTTGAGAGACAGAGAGAGAGAGAGAGAGAGAGAGAGAGAAGTAGCATGAGAGGGGAGAAGGTCAGAGGGAGAAGCAGACTCCCCCATGGAGCTGGGAGCCCAATGTGGGACTCAATCCTGGGACTCTGGGATCATGACCTGAGCTGAAGGCAGTCGCTTAACCAACTGAGCCACCCAGGTGCCCTGAATGGACTCTTAAAAGAGAAATTGGAAAAGATAATTGGACAACCAACCCCCACTTTCCATGGAGCACACACATAAGATGATCAATTTGGGCTCTAAATGTGGCAATTCCCCCAAAATGGTACCTTTCATTTAAATACGATGTGTATAGACTATACACCTGAAACTAACGATGTACTATATGTTGGTTAATTGAATTTAAAATGAATGAATGAATGAATGAATGAATGAGTGAAATGTTTAATTATGAGCAAGAGGAGGGAAAAGGTGGAGCAGGCTGTAAGAAACCCAATCCACATAATTAACTTCTCACTCTACATTTTCCTTCCCACACTTACCTCTGGAGAACGGGAGTGGAAAACTTTAACCTAGTACTTCTTTTGTCTCCTGGCTGTCCTTGCTGGATCTGGCAATTATGGATATTGATGACAATGATCATAAATATGAGGTTATGACTCCTAGGGTAATGTTGGCATGGCATACACATCAGAGAGTGGAAGTGGTTCTAGTATGTTCCAAGGTATAGAAAGAAATTGCAGAGGAACCCAGGGACCAGTTATGCCATATGGGGTAAGACATGGGGAAGGTTGGGAAAAGAATGAAGTGATTGCTGGGGGAAGGGCAATCTTTTAGAAGAAAAGGAACAACTCTTATTGGGTAGAAAGCACTTTAGATCCTTTAAGGTCTGGGTAGAAGTAAGGACCGGCGATCTGTCTCCGCTCTTATCCATGCCTCGCATCTGGCCGGTTAATCCCAAACTGCCACCATCATCTCAACTGTTGTTTTGTTTTGTCTTGTTTTGTTGTTTTTTTTTAAGATTTTATTTATTTGTTTGACACAGAGAGAGAGAGAGAGAGAGAGAGATCACAAGTAGGCAGAGCAGCAGGCAGAGAGAGAGGGGGAAGCAGGCTCCCCGCTAAGCAGAGAGCCCAATGTGGGGCTTGATCCCAGGACCCTGAGACCATGACCTGAGCTGAAGGCAGAGGCTTAACCCACTGAGCCACCCAGGTGCCCCTCAACTTAACTGTTGACCAACAAGTGATAAACCTTCCAACAACTACTGACTTCAGAAAGTAAGAGCCTCTGCCTGAGATGACAGAACAAGGCTATCATTCTGGACATTGATATGATTTTCTCTAACCTATTCTAACTGCTTTCTTGTTTTTCAGACTATTGGTGATTCTAAACAAAGATGAGTGGTAATGACGACTGTATTTCCCTGGACTTCCTGCTGGCCAATATAGGCAATACATGGGCAATTTCTAATATTTCATGCTACAAATGATCAATTAATAAGTAGCAACCCATTTTCACCTTAGAAAGTAATGTGCCTCTCCCAGGTTGATCTTGATAGCAGCCGAGACATATTTAGCTGACTTGGCTCCAGACTGGAAGTTGTAGTTGTGGTCACTATGTTGCTTAGGACAATAGAACATATTTGGTCCAAGCCCCTATCTGTAAAATTAATTAGAGTAGCCCACAGGGTAGCCCACAATCCTGAGAATGCTTAGCTGGATACTGAAAGGTCAGAGGGTCGAGTTGTAGGGAACAGCCCCACCATGGCAACTTGGCCACCTTGCCTGCATCCATGCAGGCAAAGTCTTGAAATATAGCTTATTTGAGTCTCGGCAGAATGTCTTATGATTCTCCCGAAACATGAGAGAATGGGAGACCATTAAAGGAGAGAGATAAGACTATCTCCCATTTGCCTCTATATGTCAGACCTTGGGAGACTGTTCTGCGAGTTTCTCATCACCATCCAGGTTCTGGTGAAGTATGGGGCTTTCTGCCCAATGTCCACCTCTCAGGATAGAGCTGAAACAAAACAAAACAAAAATTATTATAAAAACATTGAAAAAAAATACTGAACTACTTAGCTGTAGTCTAGGACTGACTTCTCAGCAATCCGGGATACCCCATTGCAGTCACCTGGCCCCTTTAACTTAATCAAGGTGTTAGCTGGCCTGAGTTCTCATTTAGTGGATCTGGAAAAAATCTACTTCCAACCTCATTCTTTTTTTTTTTTTTAAGATTTATTCATTTATTTGACAGAAATCACAATTCGGCAGAGAGGCAGGCAGAGAGAGAGGAGGAAGAGGCCCCTGCTGAGCAGAGAGCCTGATGCGGGGCTCGATCCCAGGACCCTGGGATCATGACCTGAGCTGAAGGCAGAGGCTTTAACCCACAGGCGCCCCCCAACCTCATTCTTGAGGGCAGATTTCAGTTCCTTGTGTTGCGAGACCAAAGTCTCTATTTCCTAACTGGCTGTCAGCTGGAGACTACTCAGATATTTTCCAAATGGTCCCCACAGACAGAATAGTACTCAGCCAGGAAAAAGAATGAAACCTTGCCATTTCCAATGATGTGGTTGGAGTTAGAGAGTAGTGTGCTAAGTGAAATGTCAGAGAAAACAAATGCCATATGATTTCATTCATATGTGGAATTTAAGAAACAAAACAAACAACCATAGGGAAAAAAGGAGAGGGGAAAACCAAGAAAGAGACTCTCAGCTATAGTGAATAAATTGATAGTGAATAAATTGATGGTTACCAGAGGAGAGGTGGGGGGGATGGGCTAAATGGGTGATGGGGATTAAAGAGGGCACTGGGTGTTGTATGTAAGCAGTGAACAACTAAATTGTACACCTGAAGCTAATATTACACTGTATGAAATAGCTGGAATTTAAATAAATACTTAAAAAAAAGATCAGGTGGTTTCTTTTGCTATGGGTAATTTGTTTTTGTTTTTTTGTTTGTTTTTATTTATTTTTTTTAAGATTTTATTTATTTATTTGACAGAGAGAGATCACAAGTAGGCAGAGAGGCAGGCAGAGAGAGAGAGAGGAGGAAGCAGGCTCCCTGCCGAGCAGAGAGCCCGATGCGGGACTCGATCCCGGGATGCAAGATCATGACCTGAACCGAAGGCAGCGGCTTAACCCACTGAGCCACCCAGGTGCCCCATGTTTTTATTTTTTTTTAATTTATTTTCAGCTTAACAGTATTCATTGTTTTTGTACCACACCCAGTGCTCCATGCAATCCGTGCCCTCTATAATACCCACCACCTGGTACCCCGACCTCCCACCCCCCGCCCCTTCAAACCCTCAGATTGTTTTTCAGAGTCCATGAACTACAAACAAAAACCTTCCCACATTCTTTGAATTCATAAAGTTTCTCACCATTATAAATTCTCTGATGTTGAGAAAGTTTTAAGGAATGATGAAATGCCTTTCTACACTCCTTCCATCCAAAGGGTTTCTCACCAGTAATCCTCTGATGCCAGATAATGGCAGAGCTACTACTAAAGGCCTTCCCACATTCCTTACATTCATAGGGTTTCTCACCCATATGAATTCTTCATTGTTGACTAAGGCCTGAAGGGTGATAAAAGACCTTCCCACATTCTTTACGCACATATAGTTTCTCACCAGTGTGAATTCTCTGATGTTCTGTAAGTATAGGACTATTATAATAAAAGATCTTTCCACATGCCATTCAAACAGTTTCTTACCTATTTGAATCTCTGGTGTTCTGTAAGTTTTGAATTGCTACAAAAGGCCCTTCCATAATCTTTATAATATGTATAGGGTTTTTCACGTATGAACTCTCTGATGTCAGTTAAGTGCTGAGCTACTTCCAAATGCCTTGGCACAATTTTTACGGTCATAGGGTTTCTCACCAGTATGAATTCTATGATTTATAAAAAAAAAAAAAATATGATGCACCCTTAAAGTTCTTGCCACATTCCTTACATTCATAGGGTTTTTCACCAGTATGGATTCTCTGATGCCTTTGAAGATCTGAGGAATAATGAAAGGCTTTGTCACATTCTTTACACATATAAGGCTTTTTAACCAGTGTGAATTCTCTGATGTTCAGTAAGTATTGAAAGGCTTTTCTGCTATGAAAGGCTTTTCTACACTCCCTACATATATATGGTTTCTCACCAGTGTGAATTCTCTGATGCAGAGTAATGGCTGATTTACTACTAAAGGCTTTTCCACATAACATACATTGATAAGGTTTCTCAATGTCATGAAATCTCTGATGATAAGTAAGATCTGAGGGATGATAAAAAAAAAATCCCACCTTCCTTAAGTAGGCAGGGGTCCTCACATGTGTAAATTCCCTGATGTAACAGAAATACTAATCTTCATTACTAGCTGGATGACAAAATGTAACACCCACTGTGGAGGTGGATTCAGCATTACCTAGCCAAATTACATATTTACCTAACCTTTTATAAACTAGCAATCTGAGTGACATGACTCTTCTCTCATGATATATTGACATTTAAAAAAAGATGGAGCACTGGGTGTGATGAAAAAATAATGAATACTGTTATGCTGAAAATAAATAAAAAATAAATTAAAAAAAGATACATTGACATAAATTTTACAAGATTTACTCAAAATGTCCTTCAGTAAAGCACAATTTATAATAACAATGACTGGAACCAACCCAAATGTCTATCCTAAGGTAACTGGTTGAAAACTATGGTGCATCTACTAAGTGGAATATATTTTCCAACTATAAAAAGCAATGATGGGGGTGCCTGGGTGGTTAAGTGTCTGCCTTTGGCTCAGGTTATGATCCTGGTGTCCTGGGTTGGAGCCCCACATCCGGTTCCCTGCTCAGCAAGAAGCCTGCTTCTCCCTCTCCCACTCCCCCTGCTTCTGTTCATAAGTATATACATGTATATGTGTAAGTATATGTATATGAAGAAACGCCCCTATATTCATTTAATGAAGTTAATAAATCATTTAAACATAATGAACCAAAACCTGTACGAGGAAAGAAAATTATAGGCCAATCTAAGTTACCAAATAGACATGCAAAATCTGAACAAAATGTTAGCAAACTCTATCCTGCAATGTCCTATAAAATGAACCAACATGACCATGTTAATTTTATTCTAGGAACACAAGGTTGCTATTATAAAATTTACTGTATCAACCACTGAATGAGAAAAAATTATTTCTTTTTTTTAAAGGTTTTATGTATTTATTTGTCAGAGAGAGAGAGCAAGCACAGGCAAACAGAGTAGCAGGCAGAGGCAGAGGGAGAAGCAGGCTCCCCGCCGAGCCAGAAGCCCGATGTGGGACTCGATCCCAGGACTCTGGGATCATGACCCGAGCCGAATGCAGCAGCTTAACCAACTGAGCAAGCCAGGCATCCCGAGAAAAAATTATTTCTAAAGACAGGGAAATAATTTGACAAAATCGAACATCTAATCATAAAAATCAACTCTCAATAAGCTATGAATAAAACAGATTGTTCTTACTTTCATGAGAAACACCTAGAGATACATAAGACAAAAACACATGTGATGTGAAAAGTTAAAATTGCGCTCTAGAAAAAATAAGTAGGAAAAAGATGGATGCCCCTACGATCCCCACTTTTCCTTAACATTTGCTGGAAATTACAGGCACTGGAGTAAGATTAAGACACGTCCATACACACACACACACACACACACACACACACACACACACACAAAGAAAGAACAGAAAAAAAGAAAGGTCTAACCATTGGAAAGCAGGGGAAAAACTGACAATATTAGTTGTTGTTTGTTGGTTTAAGAGATGCAGAGAGCGGGGAGAGGGGCAGAGGGATAAGAAGAGAGAGAATCCTCAAACAGACTCCATGCCCAGCAGAGAGTCTAGCATAGGCTCAATCTTATCATCCCGATATCATGACCTGAGCCGCAATCAAGAGTCAGAAGCTTAACTGACTGAACCACCCAGGTGCCCATGACAATATTTTTATCTACAGGGAAAGAACAAATTGTGGAAGTATTCTAAAAATTAATAAGAAAAATCAGGAGTGCCAGGGTGGCTCAGTAGGTTCTCCTTCACCTAAGTCTCTCCTTGCCTGTGTTCTCTGCCTTGGGATTTCAGGCACTTGCCTTTTATCCCAATACTCTCTACAGGGGTGACTGCAGTCTCTCCCAATGCGCCAGGTCTTACATCATCTCTGTGGGGGCTATAATGCACTGAATGTTTATATCTCCCCCTAATTCATATATTTAAATTCTAAGCCCTCAGATGAGAGTATTAGGAGGTAGGGCCTTTGGGGGTGATTAGGTCATGCAGGCAGAGCTGTCTCTTAGAAAAGAGACCTCGGAGAGATCTCCTTTCTGCCCTGTGAGGATACAGCGAGATGATCAACTATGTGCCAGTGGAGTTGCATCAGACATTCTATCTGTAGGAGCCTTGGTCCTGAACTTCCCAGTCTCTGGAACTGTGAGAAATAAATTTGTGTCTAGAAGCCACCAATTCTCTGGTACTTTGTTATAGAAGCCATGATCTAAGAGAGAGGAGCTTTTGAATTTCCCATCTTTACATCTTTCTTCTGACTGCCCTATTTAACTCCCCTTGTAGGTGATTCTACTTTTTTTTTTAAAGGTTTTATTTACTTATTTGACAGACAGAGATCACAAGTAGACAGAGAGGCAGGCAGAGAGAGAGGAGGAAGCAGTCTCCCTGCTGAGCAGAGAGCCCGATGCGGGACTTGATCCCAGGACTCTGGGATCATGACCTGAGCCAAAGGCAGCGGCTTAACCCACTGAGCCACCCAGGCGCCCCTAGTTGATTCTACTTTTAAAAAATTATTTACGGCATGTTCATAGGTTTTCTTAGTCCATAAACATAATAGTTTAAAATCTTATCATCTTTCCATCACTTAATAATGTACCTCATACAAATTATAAAATCAGTAACTGTTGGTTGGAAGCAGAAATTATAAATATATAAAATAATGAATTAAAAAGAAAACTGGTTCAGGGAAGAGAAGTCTCAAAATTTTAAAGAGAAAAATGACACACAAATCTAAATGCAAAAGAAGAGGGGCAACTGTGTAAGAATTGTATACAAAATAAGGGTAGAACCTGGTCACTGAAGAGGCACAAGGGTTATACTTCCCACTTAGAAATGGGAAGGAAGCATGAAAGAGAAGTATGGAAGTGGGAGGTAGAGGTAAACGTAGGGACATTTAAACAATTTGGCACAGAGGTCTTACTTTTCTTTACAGGTTTTGACTGTTGATAGAAACGTCCCAGAAAATATCTCACAGAGTTCCTTCTTTTATAAGCAGCTGAGTTACATCCTTCAATATTCTCTCCTTGCCTGACCATCACACACTCACCTGGAAGCAAGGCCCTTGTCAGCTCTCAGCCAATCATCCAGGCCTCTTTTCCTTGCTCCTGTAAAGATACCATATCTGGCTTAGGAATGCAGACTCCTACTTCCAAGAGAAACGGTAAACTGTTTTACTATGAGAGGCCCAGAATTCAAAATCAAAGAGGAAAGGTCATTATTTAGAGAAGATGGAGCCTCAGCCCCAGCATAGCTGCACATTTCCAACTCTACAGAGCTCAAGCTTTCTCTTTGGGAACATGGAAATGGAATATATAGGCTAGTTGAAAAGAGCTGAGAAATGCACAATGGGAAAAGCAAATATTCCAGAGGGAAGACTGAATTTTTAGAGACAGGCATGCTTACCAACTGATATCAGCTTGTTATAATTTTCCAAAATCACATTTCTGTACAAATCTCTCTGATCAGAATCCAGACTTTCCCGTTCCTCCTGAGTAAAGTCCATGGACACATCTTTGAACATCGGTCCCTGAAAAAATAAATCTGTGTATTAAGGTTATAATAAAAAACAAAGGATTTCACATGGGAGGAGAAAAGATAAAGGTGAACATAGTTGATAAGAGTGTTTATAGGAAAGGATAAATAGAACAAACAGGCTGGGTCTGTTTACTGACATACTGGATGTCAGTATGATTTAATTTATGTTCTCAAACTTTCCAATTCCTGAAGATAGATCAAACCACCCATTCTCAGTAAGATATTTCCAGTATCCAACCAGGTTTGGGATGTACAAAGACCAGCCAAGTAAAATTTCTCTATCATGTGAAATAGTATAAGCCATCATTTAGTCTAATAACGCTTGGTATATAATTGTCAGTAGAGGGTAATTCCCTCTGCTCACTGTTGACCCATTTAGCCCTAACAAAGAAAAAGGGATCACCTCACAAAAGTATCTTAGAATAAAATTTGATAATAAAAGAAATAGGCAATCCTTTAAAAAATTAAGACAAAAACAGGTTGTACATAAAGTATCAGGAATCAGAAATGCAATGGACTTCTAAATATCACCGTTAAACTCTAGAAAATGATATAAAGACATATTTAGAGCAAAGTTTCCCAAACTTAGCCTTGTTGACATTTAGGGCTGGATAATTCTTTCTCTGGGGGGTGGGGGGGTGCTGTCCTATGCACTGTTTGTTGGCTGTTTAGCAACAACCCTGACCTCCACTAGATGCTGGTAGCACTCTCATCCCAACTTTGACAAACAAAAATATCTGTAGTCATTGCCAAATATCCCTGGAGGGGGTGCAGGTAGGAGCAAAATTGTTCCTGGTTGAGAACCAATTTAAAGTCCAGACAAGCAAAGGCTCCAAATATTCCCCACCTGTTCCTATGCATCTTTGCTTGAGAGTAACAGGTTGTGCTCCATAAAAACCACAGAGTAAACCATCGAAGAGGTATATTGGGCATCCAGATGATGGGAAATAAGAGTCACAGGAGAGAGAGAACAGAAGATTCAGTGCTACTGTGAAAGGAAAGTACCAGGATGACAGCTATGTAGCAAGTCTGCAGCACAACCACTGGAGTCAGGAACAGTAAAACAAAGGAAACCAGAAGAAAGTACTGAAAAACTAAAATACTGATGACCGTGACATAATGGAGAATATTATTGATAGCCAAGTGACACTAAGTTTTACACATTCTGATGGGTTAGCACACAAATGTGGAAAACTGAGCAAATAACTTTAAAAGATGACTAGTTCCAGGAAAACAAACAAACAAACATCATTCTAGAACTAATATGTCTGCTTAGTATACTACTTGGCTCAGCTCTAATACTTACACAGTAACTACACACATATACCATAGAATTAAGTAAAAATCATATTATAATCCTGGTGAGAGAAATGTGGGGAAAAGCGAATTTGCCACTCCAACACACAGGGAAGCCAAGGAATAATGACTGCTACACTTGATTCCTCCACAAACAGTAAAATGAGAATAATTGGAAATGCCAGTATAAATATTGAGGGCAGTTAATTGACTTAATCTTTCTTCTCATTTTGGTATTTGGCACTAATAAGACCTCTCCCTGTCTGGGCTCTAGCAACAAGGTTCTCAAACAACTTGGGCTCTGGTATAATCCAACCTGTAACTAGGCATCACTAAACTGTAAAAAATGTTCCTGGTTTCTGGAGTTCCCAAAATCTGTTGAAAGATTCACAAAGAGGCTGAGGTCCTATGAACGCTGAACAGCACCAACCCAACTCCCATTGGACAGTCTGTGGAGATGATCATAATCTTCCAGATGTGAAGAGCACTTCCCACTCAAGTGCTCTACCCGACCTCATCACATCATAGTCCAGGTAAAATAGATTCATTTAGCAAAGAATATCCTCCTTTTCCTCTCTGTGCACTTCTCTATCAACATTCTTTACCCCACGTGGAATAACAACGACTTATAGAAAAAAAAAAAAAGTCGTGAACACTTGTTGCCATTCGGAGGGGGCATCTAGGCAACACGGCTGAGTAGATGGGGTGGAAGGAAATGGTCAGGAGGTCCTGAAAGAGATGCTCCTATCCAGAAAAGAGCAGGATAAAGAAGGCAAAGGCGCACTGTGTTTCAGGAAACAGAAAGGAAGCATTACCTCACCAGGATCTTGGCTTTCAGTCTTGCACCACGTGCAGTCGTCCTCGGGGCTCCCCTTCTGGAAAAGGGCAGAGTCCTGGCCCTGAAGGGCTAGCAGAGCAACGTGAGCCTCAATTCCCAGAACAACCCGGTTCAAAGGATAGCCCTATCCTCTGCTTCCCCGTTGTCCATTCTCTCCACTTCACACAGATACACTGACAGGGATGGGACAGAGAATGGACAAATTCTGCCCGAGACCAAGGCTCCAGCTGCAGCAGAATGGCCTCTGGGCAGCTGGCCGTGACTGGAGATGCCGACGCGAATGCCCCTACCCGGCACCACCTTGCTTCTGAGCATTTCTCTGTCCCTGGTACAGCTGGGGAACAGGGCCTCCTGGAGACTAGGCCTAGAGCAGAAAAACCTGCCGCAATCAAGATCCTGAGCTGGAGACGCGCCCCAATTCAGGTACCATATCAAAGAACCGAGGGCACCTCTGTCCTCAAGAAGGCAGTGGCTCCCGGAAGCACAGCTGGTCAGTCCCAGTCTCCCCCACACGTAATCAACCTTCCCATGTTAAAGGCGCAGCTCGCTGGTAACTCCGCCGCAACAAATGCACAAGCTGACCAGATATACGACCTCCAATCGCAAGGTTATGCTTGTGCCCATTCGACCAGTGAGCCTTTCAGCCCCAAGAAGTCCGGCAGTGCGAAGAAGGGATTGGAGCTCAGCGGACGCCACAAGCAAAAGTACCAACACGGCCAAAGATAAAACTCTTTAACAAATTGCATCCGCGCCTGTGCTACTTGGAGGCGTTTGCGAGACCTGAACTACAATCTCCACAATCCTTTGAGCGCACTCTACCTTTGACAGCACCACGTTGGCTCTAAATGCCTATGCCTAGAGCCAACTGCCCTCCTTGGTGAACCAGCGCTGTGAGATGGGTCAGTGTTCTCCAGAATACTGTTGCTAATCAGAAGTTAATGTTATTTAGTGACCACTGCCTGAGAGGCAGAAGGCTGCCAATGCCCTTGGCTCACTCGATCCCATCTGGGGAAACATTACTCTGTTCTATACACAGACTTTAGAAACCAAGGTCAAAAAAGTTTAGTGATAGCCAGAGAGTAGAAACGGATTACAACCCAAGATTGATTTTTTTTTTAAAGATTTTATTTATTTATATGACAGATAGAGATCACAAGTACGCTGAGGGGCAGGCAGAGAGAGAGAGAGGAAGAAGCAGGCTCCCTGCAGAGCAGAGAGCCTGATGTGGGGCTCGATCTCGGAACCCTGGGATCATGACCGGAGCTGAAGGCAGAGGTTTAACCCACTGAGCCACCCCGGTGCCCCGCCAAGGTTGATTTTTTTTAATGATTTAAAATTTTTGTCCAAGGTTGACTAATTTTTGCATATGATAAATAAAAGATAAATTACATAAGGTGAAAACTGAACACCTTGCAAACTTGTCTCCTGGACACCCAATATTCTCCAAGCAACCAGTGCATTCACCACCCTCCAACCACGACAACAGGTGTGCGGTTGCTTGTTTATATGTTTGTGTCTGATAAATATGGTAGAAAAATATGGTAGACTTTTAACAAAAATATTAACTGATCATACACACCTAAAATATTTGTAACTTCATATTAATATATACACACCTTGTTCTTTTAATTTACTATATCTTGTCCATTGAAAAGATGTATGATAATTTGTTTAACCAACTTATTATTGGTAATTGACCCTACTCCCCTTTTGCTACTAGGCTAGTCCCATAAATTATATTCTTGTTTCTTGTGGATATGTCTCCAGGCATCTGTTGCAAAAATTTTGGAGAAATGTGTACCTCCACTTTTTTTGATAGGTATTTGCTACTGCCCTTATTAAGTTATAGCAGTTTAACTGTCCAACAGCAACATGTGTAGATCCCTGTTTACCCAGCCTGTGGCTAAAATATTAGATACCACATTTATTTTTTCAGTCCGATAAGTGAAAACTACATCTCTAAATTATATATATCTTATTGGGAAAGGATATGAAAATCTTTCCAAAGGAATAAAAATTCCTTTGCAGCTTTTCTTCATTTTTTTCATACTCACCTGGTTTCTGTTAGATCATTGGTTATACTTTCTCTTAATGATTTGTAGTATCTATTTTTGTTATTAAGTAAGATAGACAGTTTTCCTTTTTTATATTAACATATAATGTATTATTAGCCCCAGGGGTACATGTAGACAGTTTCCTGTTTAAAAATTCTCTCAGCTTGGGATTTATATTTTTTCAATAGTGTTTCAAATATCTTGCCATGCTAAAGTAGACAAATAGATTTTACTACAATGTCTTCATGGTTTTAAGTTAGTTTCACATTATTATTTTCTTCCATGGTTTTATCTAGGATTTTTTTTGTTTCAATTCTTTTTTTAAAGATTTTATTTATTTGACAGAGAGAGAGAGAGAGAGAGAGATCACAAGCAGGCAGAGCAGCAGGCAGAGAGAGAGAGGGAAATAGGCCCCTTGCCCAGCAGAGAGCCCGATGCCGGACTCAATCCCAGGACCCTGAGATCATGACCTGAGCCAAAGGCTAGAGGCTCAACCCACCAAGCTACTCAGGCACCCCTTGGTTTCAATTGTTAATCTACATCTTTGATCCATCTGCATTTTAGTTTGCTTGCAGCTGCACATTAGGGATCCAATTTTTTTTCTCTCTTTCCCATGTGGCTAACCAATTAGATAATGCCATTAATTGTATAATCTATGTTTTACAGACATGTCTGTATTTTACACATGTCCTATAAATTGGAATATTGTCTAATATAACCACATTAAATATACTTTGGAGATTTAGCAGTTGATCACACAATATTATAATCTAATATATGGTACATATTCAAATTTCTCCCAATTATCTCAACAGTTCTTTTAAGTTTTATTTATTTTAAGTGATCTCTACACCCAGTGTGGGGCTCGAACTCACAACCCCAAGATCAAGAGTCATATGTTATTTCAACTGGGCCAGTCAGGTGCCCCCCAACAATGATTTTAAAGTTTCTTTTAAAATCCAACATACAGGGATGCCTGGGTGGCTCAGTTGGTTAAAATCCAACATACAAAAGTCATGCATTGCATGTAGTTGGCATATCTCATTAGTCTGCTTAGATCTAGAACAGTTCATACCTCTCTTGTACCTCAAAACTTCATATTTTTGGTATCCAGACTGCTTTTCTCCCCCAGAATGTTCTTCTACACATTTAAGAAAATTATTTCCCCTTGTTGAACTTCAGGCTAAATATTTTTTATAAGAATACTCCATGGGTGACATTGTGCCCTTCCCAATGTATCATATCAGAGGCCACTTGATGTCACTTTTTCCCATTCCTGATGTTATTTCCTTAAGGTTGTAGTCAACAGTCTTATCAATTTAAAAGTATGCCTTCTCTTTTTATTTTTAAGTAAACTACGTAACTTTCAGATTGTTTGAATATGGATACAAATTTGTCCTATCTTTGCCATATGGCTACTAAAAACATTTGTTGTAAAACCTATACATAACATATACATATAATACATCTAACTCCTCAAGATTCAAAGGGTATTAAATGATCCAAAATGCCTTCATTATCATATACTATCTTTCCTATGTGCTTTGATCTATTGCTGGATTTTGAAGTACTTCTAGTGTTCTATTACATTTTTGCTAGAGCTACACTCCTAATTATTATGGAGTTAAAATACATCTTAATATCTGATGGGCCCAATTATCCAATTCTTCTCCTCCTTCTTCAGAATTTTACTGGTTATTCTGATTTCTTTATTTTTCCATTAGAATTAGTTCATATGTCTAAAAAAATTCCTGGGTATTTTTAATTGAGATTACATCACATTTATAACCTAAGGAATTATGATTTTTCTTAATGATATCAGTACTGCAATTCCAGATGTTATATCCTTTTATTTTTTCATTTTCTAATTGCTTTGGAAAATTTTTATTTATTTCACATAATGATTATGGACATTTCTGTTTAATTTTTTTCTTCATAGCTCATTTTTTTGTGACTACCATAAAAGCACTTTTTTTTCTATGGGATCTTCTATTTTAAAAGAATATTTGTATCAAGAAATTAGAAATAGAGCTTTCCTATGACCCTGCCATTGCACTACTGGGTATTTACCCCAAAGATACAGATGTAGTGAAAAGAAGGGCCATCTGTACCCCAATGTTTATAGCAGCAATGGCCACGGTCGCCAAACTGTGGAAAGAACCAAGATGCCCTTCAACGGATGAATGGATAAATAAGATGTGGTCCATATACACTATGGAGTATTATGCCTCCATCAGAAAGGATGAATACCCAACTTTTGTAGCAACATGGACGGGACTGAAAGGGATTATGCTGAGTGAAACAAGTCAAGCAGAGAGAGTCAATTATCATATGGTATCACTTATTTGTGGAGCATCACAAATAACATGGAGAACATGGGGAGATGGAGAGGAGAAGGGAGTTGAGGGAAATTGGAAGGGGAGGTGAACCATGAAAGACTATGGACTCTGAAAAACAATCTGAGGGTTTTGAAGGGTGGGAGGTTGGGGGAGCCAGGTGGTGGGTGTTAAAGAGGGCACGGATTGCATGGAGCACTGGGTGTGGTGCAAAAATGATGAATACTGTTACGCTGAAAAGAAATTTTTTTAAAAAGTAAAAAAAAAAAAAAAAGGAAAAGGATATTTGTACATGAGGGTGCCTGGGTGGCTCAGTCAGTTAAGCATCTGCCTTTGGCTCAGGTCAGTATCCCAGAATTCTGGGATTGAGTCCTGCATCAGGCTCCCTGCTTGGTGGGGAGTCTGCTCCTTCCTCTGCCCCTCCACCACTTCCCATTCCCTGCTCATGCTCTCTCGCTCTCTTTCAAAAATGAATAAAATCACGGCAATAAATTTGACAATCTGGAAGAAATGGATGCATTCCTAAAAACAGATAAACTACCACAACTAAACCAGGAAGAAATAGAAAGCCTGAACAGACCCATAACCAGTAAGGAGATTGAAACAGTCATTAAAAATCTCCAAACAAACAAAAGCCCAGGGCCAGACGGCTTCCCGGGGGAATTCTACCAAACATTTAAAGAAGAACTAATTCCTATTCTCCTGAAACTGTTCCAAAAAATAGAAATGGAAGGAAAACTTCCAAACTCATTTTATGAGGCCAGCATCACCTTGATCCCAAAACCAGACAAGGATTCCACCAAAAAAGAGAGCTATAGACCAATATCCTTGATGAACACAGATGCGAAAATACTCAACAAAATACTAGCCAATAGGATTCAACAGTACATTAAAAAGATTATTCACCATGACCAAGTGGGATTTATTCCAGGGCTGCAAGGTTGGTGCAACATCCGCAAATCAGTCAATGTGATACAACACATCAATAAAAGAAAGAACAAGAACCATATGATACTCTCAATAGATGCTGAAAAAGCATTTGACAAAGTACAGCATCCCTTCCTGATCAAAACTTTTCAAAGTGTAGGGATAGAGGGCACATACCTCAATATCATCAAAGCCATCTATGAAAAACCCACCGCAAATATCATTCTCAATGGAGAAAAACTGAAAGCTTTTCCGCTAAGGTCAGGAACACGGCAGGGATGTCCATTATCACCACTGCTATTCAACATAGTACTAGAGGTCCTAGCCTCAGCAATCAGACAACAAAAGGAAATTAAAGGCATCCAAATCGGCAAAGAAGAAGTCAAATCATCACTCTTCGCAGATGATATGATACTATATGTGGAAAACCCAAACGACTCCACTCCAAAACTGCTAGAACTTATACAGGAATTCAGTAAAGTGTCAGGATATAAAATCAATGCACAGAAATCAGTTGCATTTCTCTACACCAGCAAGAAGACAGAAGAAAGAGAAATTAAGGAGTCAATCCCATTTACAATTGCACCCAAAACCATAAGATACCTAGGAATAAACCTAACCAAAGAGACACAGAATCTATACTCAGAAAACTATAAAGTACTCATGAAAGAAATTGAGGAAGACACAAAGAAATGGAAAAATGTTCCATGCTCCTGGATTGGAAGAATAAATATTGTGAAAATGTCTATGCTACCTAAAGCAATCTACACATTTAATGCAATTCCTATCAAAGTACCATCCATCTTTTTCAAAGAAATGGAACAAATAATGCTAAAATTTATATGGAACCAGAAAAGACCTCGAATAGCCAAAGGGATATTGAAAAAGAAAGCCAACGTTGGTGGCATCACAATTCCGGACTTCAAGCTCTATTACAAAGCTGTCATCATCAAGACAGCATGGTACCGGCACAAAAACAGACAAATAGATCAATGGAACAGAATAGAGAGCCCAGAAATAGACCCTCAACTCTATGGTCAACTAATCTTCGACAAAGCAGGAAAGAATGTCCAATGGAAAAAAGACAGCCTCTTCAATAAATGGTGCTGGGAAAATTGGACAGCCACATGCAGAAAAATGAAATTGGACTATTTCCTTACACCACACTCAAAAATAGACTCAAAATGGATGAAGGACCTCAATGTGTGAAATGAATCCATCAAAATCCTTGAGGAGAACACAGGCAGCAACCTCTTCGACCTCAGCCGCAGCAACATCTTCCTAGGAACAACGCCAAAGGCAAGGAAAGCAAGGGCAAAAATGAACTACTGGGATTTCATCAAGATCAAAAGCTTTTGAACAGCAAAGGAAACAGTTAACAAAATCAAAAGACAACTGACAGAATGGGAGAAGATATTTGCAAACGACATATCAGATAAAGGACTAGTGTCCAGAATCTATAAAGAACTTAGCAAACTCAACACCCAAAGAACAAATAATCCAATCAAGAAATGGGCAGAGGACATGAACAGACATTTCTGCAAAGAAGACATCCAGATGGCCAACAGACACATGAAAAAGTGCTCCATATCACTCGGCATCAGGGAAATACAAATCAAAACCACAATGCGATATCACCTCACACCAGTCAGAATGGCTAAAATAAACAAGTCAGGAAATGACAGATGCTGGCGAGGATGCAGAGAAAGGGGAACCCTCCTACACTGTTGGTGGTAATGCAAGCTGGTACAGCCACTCTGGAAAACAGCATGGAGGTTCCTCAAAATGTTGAAAATAGAACTGCCCTATGACCCAGCAATTGCACTATTGGGTATTTACCCTAAAGATACAAACGTAGTGATCCAAAGGGGCACGTGCACCCGAATGTTTATAGCAGCAATGTCCACAATAGCCAAACTATGGAAAGAACCTAGATGTCCATCAACAGATGAATGGATCAAGAAGATGTGGTATATATACACAATGGAATACTATGCAGCCATCAAAAGAAATGAAATCTTGCCATTTGCGACAACATGGATGGAACTAGAGCGTATCATGCTTAGCGAAATAAGTCAAGCAGCGAAAGACAACTATCATATGATCTCCCTGATATGAGGAAGTGGTGATGCAACATGGGGGCTTAAGTGGGTACGAGAAGAATAAATGAAACAAGATGGGATTGGGAGGGAGACAAACCATAAGTGACTCTTAATCTCACAAAACAAACTGAGGGTTGCTGGGGGGAGGGGGTTTGGGAGAAGGGGGTGGGATTATGGACATTGGGGAGGGTATGTGCTTTGGTGAGTGCTGTGAAGTGTGTAAACCTGGTGATTCACAGACCTGTACCCCTGGGGATAAAAATATATGTTTGTAAAAAATAAAAAAGTAAAAGTAAAAAAAAAAAGATTTGGATAAAAACAAAACAAAACAAAACAAAACAAAAAGATATTGTCCAGATTAACACCTAGACCCTGGGAGTCTTGCATCTAGTGTGGCATCTAGGTAGAGGTATCTGGTAAATTTTTAATACTGCGTGTAGGCCAAGGGACATCTCTATTATAATTTTGTAAAATTATATATGAGGGATTGTTTATAATCTAAGATGATATTATTCAAAAGCATTTTATTAGATTTATTTTTGGAATTGAAACCTGATTAGAAAACTGCCATTTTCAAATTGTTCTTTTTAAATGTCTTGACCTTTGAGACATTTTAGTTCAGTTATAAACTTTCTTATGATTGTGGATTAGAAACTGCTATAAGCTTGGGCCAATATTTGAAATAATTGCTGAAAGACCTTTTATTATCCTTACATTTTATATTTTTGTGGACTTTTGAATTTTAACAAAGTGATCTTGATTCCTATGTTAGATTTTGGGGCTGAGTATGGAAATTTTCTATTTTTATTTTTAATACACCACAGGATTTCTCCAGGTATTTTCATTGCACATTTCAGATGGTAAGCTTTTTATTTGCTTTTCCTAATAGCTAGAAACCATCTAAATCTTGATGGTATTATTATTGTTTCAGTTTGCAAGAGTTCTACTTATAAATACTGTATTGATGAAGAAGGAATGCCATGTTGAACACATCAAACAGTTCATGTGGGTTACTTGAAAATGACAAATCAAAAGCTGTCATGTAATAGAAAAAATACACTTTGAAACATAAAAAAAATGGATAAAATCTTTTTTTAAAATTTTAGAAAAGAATATTTGTACATGGGTTTGTTGACTTCTCTATGTTAATTTTCTACCAAGGCAACTTCAAATTGGTCTCTCATGATAGTTTAATGTGCAAAAGCATGATAAAATACAACTTTTTCTCCTGGATCTAGATGAAGCCACAGAGTACCTGGTGCCAATTCTCCCTGTCTATGGATATCACTGTAGGGTATGCAGCAGAGCCAATGAACACCAAGTTTTCTTCTATAATTCAATAACTGAAAGATAATTTATGCCATGGGACTGTGTGGTATAATTTCTTGCAATGACAAAAATGTTCTACAATATGCTGCCCAACACAATGGCCACTGGCTGCATGCAACTGTTGAGCACTTGAAATGTGCCTAATGAGAGAGAAAATGAAGTTTAAATTTTATTTACTTTAAATCTAAATTTAACTAACTACATGTATCTACTTGTTAATGTTTTGGACACTAAAGAGTAAAGATGTCAAAGATGATGTGGGATTGTTTCTTAGATAAAGAATTACTTAAAAGTGTGACGCAGCTAGTTAGGCATGAGAAAGGAGGGATAAAGCGCATGCTGGCCACCCTCTAGAGTTAACAGCCACACCTTCAGAGCCACCTCCAAGTGGCCTAGCCACAGAGCTGGCTCAAAAGCCACAAGGGGACGTCCAAGAACTGAGCATGCACACAAAAGGTGCCACTTTAGGTTAAGTAACCTTAAGGTCACAGCAAAATCTCACTAGAAACTCATAAATATACATTTGTAAATAAATACAAGTATAAGTAAAAACAATTATGACAGAATGCATCATGGGTAGGCACATGCACAGAGACCAAAATGTTCTATAACCACCATCAATGAAAATTGTCAATTAAAGCCAAATTTACCTTTGCAGAAAACAGGCTTAAAAGGATGCAGCTAGAGCTTCTGGAGGTCATAGCCACTCTCACTCTGGCTAGGCCGCTTTCTCTCTTGAGTGTACTATACTTACCTACTCAATAAACTCTATCTCTCCCTTCTGGTCTCAGGTTTCCCAATACTTTGGTACATCTGGGACAAGAACCGAGAGACCTGGTAACAAAAGTTGTTTTGTGCGGTGTGTTCCTACCTTCACAAATGAAAAGATGGTTGCTTTCCTCTTGCCTCAAAAACAAGCAATGAGGCCACTGAAGCAGTTAGTATCTTATCTCTGTACGTCAGCCCTAACACCTCCATACATTGCTTCTAATGAATAAAATGTGGCAAAAAGGACAGTATATCATCTCCATAATTATGTTAAGTTATATGGCAAAGGTGAAGGATTTGGGCAGATATAATCAAGGTCCCTAAACAGTTTAAGTGAATCAAAAAGGAGATTATCCTGAATGCGTAGGATCTGAGAGATGTAGCTTTTAAAACATCTATAGGTCAGAGAAAAGTAAAAATACCTTCTGCTGCTATTGAAGAAGCAAGCCACCATTGCACAGCTTCAAGAAAATTAATTCTGCCAACAAACATGTGAACTTGGAGGATGACCCTGTGCATTCAGTGAGACACTACCCCCAACTGACAGCTCAATTGCCACCTCGTAAGACCCTGAGCAGAGGACCCAGCTAAGCCATGCCCTCATATATGCTCATTGAAACTTTGAGATAATAATTGTGTGTTGATTTAAGCTGCCAAAATCATGGCAATTTGTTATGCAGCAACAGAAAAGTAATAAGTTCTATTATTGGCCATAGTTCCTAGTAGAAGCTGTTGATTTTAGTTCACAGTTGTTCCAAACTTCTCAGAACCACCTGTATCACACCTCCTCAGAGACACCTGCACTAACCAAGCTAAACCCCATTATTAAGGCAGTTTGAGTCCCAGATAAATGGAAACTTCCTCTTTATCCCTGTAGCACCAGTATGAGATTTCAAGTATTAATTGTTGCAATACATAAGTGGATTTTTAAAATTTTTTATATGTCTGGATTTAGAGTTATAAGTTCTATGAGTAATTTTGCCACCTCCTAAGGTTTTCCTGTGTAGGATTCTCAGCAAACTTTATATTCAAAGAAATCACTATTTATTCATATTTCATCCTTTGCAAAATATTAGTTTAAACATGCATTGGATCAAGAGTCAGATGTTCCTATAATCCAGTACTATTTTTAAATCAGCCAGACAATATGGTCAATAACACTTTCAATAATGTTTCATGCTGACATAAATGTTAGGATTTGACATATAAGGTTAGATATGAATAAAGGTATTACTGACTACATTTTATGTTTTTTCTTCATGACCAAGAAGGAATGAAGTATGATGACTTTGCTATATTCACTGGAAATTTAGCATTTTTCTCTAATATTAAATTTCTGATATTAAACCAAATATACACCATAGTTAAAAGCCTTTCCATATATAATAAAATAGCCAAAGGAAAAAAATAATCTTAACAATGGATTATTTTAATGAGTATGTTAAAGTTTCAATTAGAAGCATTTGTGTAAATTAACTCATTTGGTCCTTACAAAATCCAAGTATGCTAGTGAATATAGTCACTAGCCATTTCACATAAAGTATAACAATATATAGGAATATGTTTTTAACAGAAATACATCGCAATGGAAATGAATAATTTTTTTTAAAAATTTAATGTCCCCACATTATACTTGAGCAAAATCATTAGGAAAAACTGCACAGAAGGGAAGAGAGAAAAATGGCATAACACAGTACAATCAAAGGGAAGCCAGTTTAATCTGTCATGTTTAAAATGTGTACATGGGGGGCGCCTGGGTGGCTCAGTGGTTTGGGCTGCTGCCTTCGGCTCGGGTCATGATCTCAGGGTCCTGGGATCGAGCCCTGCATCAGGCTCTCTGCTCTGCAGGAAGCCTGCTTCCCTCTTTCTCTCTCTCTCTCTGCCTGCCTCTCTGCCTACTTGTGATCTCTGTCTGTCAAATAAATAAATAAAATCTTTAAAAAAAAATAAAATAAAATGTGTACATGGTAAAAGGTATGTATGGATTATTTCAAAAACAATGAAAAAAAGACAAACAAATACAGTGTGCCAAGTAGGATGCTAAAAATGACATTCCTTATAAACATCAAAAGTGGAGTCAGTCATGGTATTTTACCATAAAGGCTTGGTAAAAATAATGGTACAATCATATATATTTACACTATTAATATACTTAATCACATGGAATGTCCTATATGACATATCTTGTCATTAAAAGGCAATTTATGAGGCAATTTGAATAATGTGATTACACTTTAATAAATTTATAAAAGGATTTGTTCCAACAATTTGACAATAGTTATAGCCCCTTGGGGGATGAAAGTCAACTCTATTGGATTTTTGTAGAATTTAAAAATTTAGAGAAAATTATTATAATAAAATATCATATTTATGAAATAAAAATATTAATTTATACACAGAAATCATTCTATCACTTTATCAATATTAAATATATGTCTTAAAGTAATGATATTTTGTTTTTTAAAAGATTTTATTTTTAAGTAATCTCTTCACTCAACATGGGGCTCAAACTCACAACCCTGAGATCAAGAGCTGCATGCTCCTCTGATTGAGCCAGTCTGGAACCACTTAAAATAACAATATTTTAAATGAAATGGTACAGATGCAAAGATGTGCAGGTAAAAGTTTATTATAAAAAGATCAATTGAAGAGTTTCCAAATTGGATGTTGGGATATAAAAAGATTCATTAAGTCCAAGTTTATAATGCTAAAAATATAATAAAATGTCACAAAACTGTGCACAAATAGCATCATGAAATAGTTACTGAGTCAGTTGTGCTGTGTTAAGAATTTTGGTGATATCCAAGATCTATAGGCTCTTCAAATTCACACCCCAAAACCAGATAATCATGACAAAAATTGGGCAGAAGACATGAACAGACACTTCTACAAAGAAGACATACAAATGGCTATCAGACACATGAAAAAATGTTCATCATCATTCGCCATCAGGGAAATTTAAATCAAAAACCACATTGAGATGCTACCTTACACCAGTTAGAATGGCCAAAATTAACAGGACAGGAAACAACAAGTGTTGGAGAGGAAGTGGAGAAAGCGGAACCCTCTTACACTGTTGGCAGGAATGCAAGTCAGTGCAACCACTTTGGAAAACAGTGTGGAGATTCCTCAAAAATTTAAAAATAGAGCTACCCTATGACACTGCAATTGCACTACTGGTATTTACTCCAAAGATACAGATGTAGTGAAAAGAAGGGCCATCTGTCCCCAATGTTCATAGCAGCAATGGCCACAATCGCCAAACTGTGGAAAGAGCCAAGATGCCCTTCAACAGACGAATGGATAAAGAAGATATGGTCCATAAATACAATGGAATATTATGCCTCCATCAAAAAGGATGAATATCCAACTTTTGTGTCAACATGGATGGGACTGGAAGAGATTATGCTGACTGAAATAAGTCAGGCAGAGAAAGTCAATTATCATATGGTTTCATTTACTTGTGGAGCATAACATGGAGGACATTAGGAGAAGGAAAGGAAAAGTGAATTGGGGTAAATTGGAGGGGTAGATGAAACATGATTGACTGTGGACTCTGATGGTTTTGGAAGGTTTCAGAAGGGAGGAGGATGGGAGAATGGGTGAACCTGGTGGTGGGTATTAAGGACGGCATGGAGCACTGGGTGTGGTGCATAAACAATTAATGTTGGAAACTGAAAAAATAAAATAAATAAATAAATAAATAAAATACAAAAAAAAAGAATTTTTGTGAGAACAAAATAAATTCAAAAATTTAATGTATAACTTATGATAAAACAGTGTTTAAGCTATGCATAACCCAAACTACATATAGCCATATAAAAAAATAAAGTGGATTTAAAGTATTTTAAAATAGAAAAATGCAACGAAAAGATCTTTCACTTTTCTCCAGTCATGATAAAAAGTTTTTAAAATTTAGAAAGGAATGAGCCATTGGTAGAAGCCTTCCAATATTCATTTTATTCTTATGGTAGTTAAATTGTGAAACACATAAGGCATTCTCTATTTATTATATTTCTATATTTTACCAATAAATTCTTAGCATTTCTTATATTACATATCTGTGGTTTCTCTTTCATTTCATGTTACCTGAAAGATATGCCTAAATGTCTTACAAAACTTTCTTTCATACTATTTCTTACCATTATGAACTTTTTGGTGGCGATTAAGATTTGAGCCTCTTGCAAAAGCCTTCCCACATTCCTTACATTCATAGGGTTTCTCACCAGTATGAATTCTTTGATGCAGAATAAGGTCTGAAGAACGAAGAAAGGCTTTCCCACATTTGTTACAAGTATATGGTTTATCACCAGTATGAATTTGCTGATGCCGGGTCAGGTATGTTGCACAAGTGAAAACTCTCCCACATTCATTACATTCCCAGGCTTTCTCATCAGTGTGAATTTTCTGATGCTTTATGAGTACTGAATCTCTACTCAAGATCTTTCCACATTCCTTACATTCATACAATTTCTCATCAGCATGAATTAACTTGTGTCGAGAAAGTTCTGATGAACGACGAAATGCCCTTCCACATTCCTTACACTCATAGGGTTTCTCACCAGTATGAATTCTTTGATGTTGAGTAAGGTCTGAAGACTGACGAAAGGCCTTCCCACATTCCTTACATAAGTAGGGTTTCTCACCTGAGTGAATTCTCTGATGTGCTGTAAGTATTGAGCCAGTACTAAAGGCTCTTCCACATTCCTTACATTTGTACGGTTTCTCACCAGTATGAATTCTCTGATGACGAATAAAGGCTGAAGCATTACTAAATGCCCTAACACAATACTTACATTTATAAGGTTTCTCACCAGTATGAATTCTTTGATGTTGAGTAAGGTATGAAGAATGACGAAAGGCTTTTCCACATTCTTTACATTCATTGGGTTTCTCACCTGTGTGAATCCTCTGATGTACTCTAAATATTGAACTAGTACTAAAAGCCTTTCCACATTCTTTACACTCATAGGGTTTTTCACCAGTATGAATCCTCTGATGACGAATAAGGGCTGTACCATTACTAAATTCTCTAACACACTCCTTACACTTAAAGGGTTTCTCACTTGTATGAATGCTATGACGTAGAAAAAACTGTGAGGCACTAGTAAAGACTTTCCCACTTTCCTTAAATTCATTAGCTTTCTCTGTAGTAAAAATTACCTGATGTTGCATAAATTCTGAGTCACTATTCAAAGACTTCCTACATTCCTCATATTCATAGGGTCTTATGCCAATATGCACTGAATGATATGAACTAAGTTTTGAAGTTCTATTAAGGGCCTTCCCATATTCCTTACAGTCATATAATTCCTTGCCAGTATGACCTTCTTGATGTGTAGTAAGTTTTGAGTCCTGTCCATAGGCATTTTTATATTTTTGGCATTCATAATATTTCTCTTTGGTATTAAATGTTTGATGTCGAGGGAGAGATGTATGCTGAATGAAAGGGGACATGTCTTCAGAGGCACATGAGACTTGGCTAAAATGTCTTTCCTGAGATTGCTGTTTAAGTCCATGCTTTGTATATCCTTCCACTATAACCCATTGGGATGAATCTATTTTATAGTCATTCTTTTTCAGAGATAATTTCTTGTTCTCACACCTAGATATATATTCTGAAAGAAAGCACAAATAAAACATTCACTTTTGGAGGGAGGAAGAAGACACAAAACTTATAAAAGGCAGAATTACATTGAAATTAATGTTAATAATGCAAATAGAATTTATAGTTCTTATATGGTGGTGCAATTTGAGAGATAAAGTATAGAAATTGAAAAGTGAAATAGGAAGTCATGGGGGGAAGGGATCGGAAAAAGATGAAGTCAGTGATTCTTAAATTTTGGAATAAATTCAAAGTATACTTTGGCAAAAACCCAAAAGTCTGATAATTTAGTCTTTTAGAAGGCTATTTAGGTAAGTAACCTCTCTCATACATTCAGGGTAGTGAATAAAAATGGTACAACTACCATACAGGCCTATTTGCCAGTTTCTAGCAAAATTAGGTAAGCATTTTTCCTTGAGCAAGCAATTCCAATTCTAGGAATGCAAACATATACTTTTGGGAAAGAATCTGAAGAGGTTTATGCAGAAGGTTATCCACTACAGAGCTATTTGAAAGAGCAAATGACTATAATGACTCCAAATAGCCACCAACTTAATACTACTTGAACTCAGTATAGTACATGCACACAGTAGAGTTCTAAGTAACTATATAAAGAAATGAGAAGTATCTGTATATTCCTATTGAATGTACATCATGATTTTTTCTTTTCTCTTTTTTTAAAAAAGATTTTATTTATTCATTTGACAGACAGAGATCACAAGTTGGCAGAGAGTCAGGCAGAGAGAGAGGAAGGGAAGCAGGCTCCTTGCTGAGCAGAGAGCCCGATGCAGGGCTTGATGCGGGGCTCGATCCCAGGACCCTGAGATCGTGACCTGAGACGAAGGCAGAGGCTTTAACCCACTGAGCCACCCAGGTGCCCCAATCTTCATAATTTTTAATGTAGAAGAACAAGATGTAGTTCTGTATAGTATATGCTGTATAGTATATTACTATATATATATAGTATATATACTATATATATATGTATAGTATATGCTGTTACCATTTATATAAGGAGATATATGAAGATATAGGTGCTCACCTTAAACAAAACAAAGAAAGAATAAATCATGAAGTTTATGAAAGGTATACTATATTGGAAGGAATGAAAACAATGGGGATGGGTAAATTCAAATACACCACAAAAATGTAGGGGAAATTGGTATTAGGTGAGGAATATAGGAGCTCTCTATATTATTTTTACAACTTTTTTGAATATATAAAATGATTCCAAATATTTTTTTAATTTATAGAAGAAAAAAAAGTTATGCCTCTAAAAACCATGAAAAAAGATGAATACCACATAGTTGTGCTGTTTCTATCGAACACTTCCTGAAAGGTACAGCCACAGTGATAAGACTAGACAGGAGCATTACGTTACAAGCACAGGAAAGCAAGAAGCACAACTGAAAATATTTACAAATTTTATGACTGTCTGCATGGAAACTCTACTAATTAGTTATATTTGCCATAATTAGTTATGGCAAAAATCAATATATAATACCAAGAAAGATAAGTCAATTTTACACATTTAAAAAATTTTTGCCAATGTATCTGGATGGAATGATTTCCAAAACAATCTGTTCATAATTATTAAAAGAAAACCAGGACAGGGTGCCTGGGTGGGTCAGACAGTTGAGTGTCCAACTCTTGATTTTAGCTTAGGTCATGATCTCAGGATCATGAAATGGAGCTGGCCTCAGGCTCCAAGTTGATTGGAACCTGCTTAAGATTTTCTCTCTCCCTCTGCCCTCCCCCCCACTTTTGTAGTATCTTGTGTAAAAGAAGGAAGGAGAATTGGGAATATAAATATGAACATGCTCTATTTCTAAAAAAATAAAGGCTGAAAGGATTAATCAGACTACCCCAAATCCCCTCTTTCCAAAAAGTTACCTAGAGAGTGGCAATGAATGAAGCAGATAGGATTACAAACCTAACTTTAAAAACATATATATATATATATATATGTTTTAAAGATTTTATTTATTTATTTGACAGAGATCACAAGTAGACAGAGAAGCAGGCAGAGAGAGAGGAGGAAGCAGGCTCCCTGTTGAGCAGAGAGCCCAATGCAGGGCTCGATCCCAAGACCCTGGGATCATGACCTGAGCTGAAGGCAGAGGCTTTAACCCACCGAGCCACACAGGTGCCCCCCTAAGTATATCTTTATATTGACTTTTAAAGCATATAAGTGCTTTATATATTCCAATTATAAACTAAAAATAATCTAAACTTAACAGTTAAGATAAATGGTATATTAAGTTGAAAATGCACAAAAAAAGAATTAATCTAGCCACTTTATGAACTGTAATCTGACTAGAAATCCTTGGTGTAACATAGTCTACGGGAAAAATGAAAAGGAAAGGAAAAGAAAACTGTGACAATTATTGAATATGATTTCAGGTAGGTTTTTCAGTCAGTAGTTGTGCTAGTATACTAATTTTGAAACTATTCTCTGGTTTTAGAAAGGAAGACTTGAATAAATATACTCATGTTGTGGGAAATAGGGTTTTCCACTGTTCAAGAAAAAGTTATGGGGCGCTTGGGTGGCTCAGTGGGTTAAAGCCTCAGCCTTCGGCTCGGGTCATGGTCCCAGCATCCTGGAATCGAGCCCCGCATCAGGCTCTCTGCTCTGCAGAGAGTCTGCTTCCTCCTCTCTCTGCCTGCCTCCCTACCTGCTTGTGATCTCTCTCTCTCTCTGTCAAATAAATAAATAAATCTTTAAAAAAAAAAAGAAAAAGAAAAAGTTACAAAACAAACATAGAAAAGTGAGACAGAGTCTTGTCTTTTGGACTTCAATTCGAGTTATTAGTATGATCCAGTTATAAAATGTTCTTTTCTAATATTTTATTTATTTATTTATTTATTTATTTATTTATTTGTCAGAGAGAGAGAGAGAGAGTGCACAAGCAGGCAGAGTTGCAGGCAGAGGCGGAGAGAGAAGCAGGCTCCCTGCCGAGCCAGGAGCCCAATACAGGACTCGATTCCAGGACCCTGGGATCATGACCTGAACTGAAGGCAGTGGCTTAATCAACTGAGCCACCCAGGCATCCCTAAAATGTATGTTCTCTGTCTCTTTCTACTTAATGGATATAAAAACAATGACAATCCAGTAGTAATGAATGCATTGACATACTGGTCAATGAACACCATTTCCTAATAAAAGAAACCAAGGCTTCGTAATGAGTTGGCTTCTTCCAAGTTGGGGGAAAGAAAAATACAAGATGAGATTGGAACATATTTTTGTGCCAGAAAACAAGAAGGTCTTTAAAGACTCATGCATACATGAAAAAGGATGCAGAAGCCAGCTGCAAGGGGCTTTCAATGGCCATCTATGAATGACAGTTTAATCATCAAAAAGAAGAATGATTACAATTGGTTATAAGATATTGATTTTTAAAAGAATCAATGAACCTGTAGTGTTCTCAAAAAAAGTGGAGAGGAGAAGCTTTTTTTTTTTTAAATAAAGCAAGACCAACTAATAAATGCAGAAAAGATGTGATATAATTAGAACTTCACCTTTCCCAAAGCTCAGTGTAATTTGTTTTGAACAAGAACCAATGAATACCAAAAATTTTGGGTAAAAGATTTCTACAGACAATTATACAGTCTCCAAGTATCACTGCACAGATTATTTAGTAGTGATAAGGGGGGAAATGTACCTTTCCAATGAAAGACCTGGTAGTCATCTTCAACCACCACCTGATCAAAATTATCATCAATGTAATGAGAAGACTTGGCTTTGCCTCCTGGTATAATGAATTAATAAGTGCATGACCCTAGGATAGCCTAGGTGGCACAGTCAATTAAGCATCTGACTCTTGGTTTGGGCTCAGGTTGTGATCTCAGGGTCTTGAGATGAGCCGCACATTGGGCTCTGCACTCCCTTCAGAGTCTGCTAGGGATTTTCTCTTCCTCTCCCTCTGCTCCTCCCACTTGAGCTCCATCTCTCTCTAAAAAATAAATATATTTTTTCATTATTATTTTTAAATATTTTATTTATTTAAGAGAGAGAGAATGAGAGAGAGACAGATTGAGAGGGGAGAGGTCAGAGGGAGAAGCAGACTCCCCAGCGAGCAGGGAGCCTGATGTGGGACTCCATCCCGGGACTCCAGAATCATGACCTGAGCCAAAGGCAGTTGCTTAACCAACTGAGCCACTCAGGTACCCCAAATCTTTTTTTCTTAGGTGTAAAAACTTAATTAAATATCAGATCAGATAAAATTGCTTAATGTGAATCTAATCATGGGGTTGCAATTAGATAAATTCTGAATGTAAAACATTACAGGACAATTTGTCTTTCACTATTAAAAATATTATTTTGAAAAACAACAAAAAATAGGCAAAATATTATTCTTGATTCCAAGATTAAAACAACATAGAATAATTTATTTTTAAAAACCTGGCGATTCACAGACCTATACCCCTGGGGATAAAAATACATGTTTATAAAAAATTAAAAATTATTTTTAAAAAAAGGTGCAAATTTGGGGTGCCTGGGTGGTTCAGTTGGTTATGCAACTGCCTTTGGCTCAGGTCATGAGGGCTCTGGGATGGAGCCCTTCCCACCCCGCAGGTTCCCTTCTCAGTGGAGAGCCTACTTTTCCCTCTCCTCCCTGCTTGTGCTCTCTTTCGCTATCACTGTCACTATCTCTGTCTCTCTCTCTCTCTCTGTCTCAAATAAATAAATAAAATCTTTTTAAAATAAGGTACACATTTCTGAAGGTGATGCAAAAAATTGAACATATGCATTATATACATGGCTGGAAAAAGCCTTTAAAATTGTCTTTTAAAAAATCAATAAAAAAATACGAGAAAAATTCATTTACAAAAGAATGTATAGAAGAAAGGAAGTTTCAATTAGAAATTCAAATTGGAGGGCCCTTGGGCGGCTCAGTGGGTTAGGCCTCTGCCTTCAGCACAGGTCATGATCTCAGGGTCTGGGATCAAGCTCCACATCAGGCTCCCTGCTCAGTGGGAAGCGTGCTTCTCCCTCTCCCCCTCCCCCTGCTTGTGCTTCCCCTCTCGCTGAGTCTCTCTCTGTCAAATAAATAAAATATTAAAAAAAAGAAATTGAAATTGGAAGAATCTGGAAGACAACCTCATTATCTAAGTATATACATATTATAATATTGATATTTCTAAAAGATTATTAAGAAAGGAAGGTATATTATATATTGTTCTAGAGAAAATTCATGATGCATTTATATGCATCTAATGTTTATATGTAATATAAATGCATGTAGTATGTGTGCTATAGTTGACTATATACGGGACCTAAAAACTCACTTAACAATTGATTTTAAAAAGTTAACTTCTATCTGTTCACCTGCATTTCAGATGAAATCATGTCCACTATATCTACTCCCCTTTGATTTAACTTAGAGAGGAAAAATAGCTTAGGAGCTAAGAGATGTATAACTTATTTCTAACTCTTACTAGTTGTTGACCTTGGACAGGTTATTTCAAGTGTCTCTGTCTCAGTTTCCTCTTCTGTAAATAGGAAAAAATAGTATTTTTGAAAAATAAAAATCTAATCATGTCACAGCTCTGCTTAAATCTACTTATTTCCATCTCACTCAGAAAAAGTTCAACCACAGTTTACAAGGTCATTATAAACGACTCTTTCCAGCATATATCTTTCTGATCACAGATCCCAGATTCTCTCCTCTTTGTTTACTCACTGCCCCCATACTGGCCACCTTTGGGCTCCTTATACACAATGAGACTGCCTGCCTCAGGATTTTTGTACTTACGGTGCTCTCTATTATGAATCATCCATTTTTATGACCTTTTCCCTCTCTCCCATTCTATTTTATGTTGATTACATGCATCACACAATTGCTTGATCCTCCTCCTTTGCCTCAATCTCTTCTTGTTTGCAACTTCTGCTATCCCACTGCAAGCACATAACTTTTATACCCAAAACTCTACCATGGTGACTGAAATCACTCCCAGGACTCCAACCATTATAGCTCTGTGAGGCTTTCCACTTTTCAATCTTTAGCCATTTTTCCTGTTGTGGCATTTGAACTGCAATTAATTTTACAATTACAATTAATTCTACATTTTGAAAGATTTTTATATATTTTTAAAAGTTTTTTATTTAAGTTCCAGTGAGTTAAAATGCAGTGTAATATTAATTTCAGGTGTATAATATAGTGATTCAACACCTGCATGTAATACCCCATGCTCATCACAGCAAATGCACTCCTTAATCCCCATCACCTACTTTTCTCAAACCCTAGGCTATAAGTTTCTTAGTAGCTGATATATTTTATAAATTTTATCTCCCAGAAAATTATTCTTCAGTGGTTCTTGTGTGGCTCAGTAGGTTAAGCCTCTGCCTTCGTCTCAGGTCATGATCTCAGGGTCCTGGGATTGAGCCCCACATCAGGTTCTCTGCTTAGCAGAGAGCCTGATTTCTCCCTTCTCTCTGCCTGCCTTTCTGCCTACTTGTGATCTCTCTCTCTCTCTGTCAAATAAATAAATAAATAAAATATTTTTTAAAGAAAATAAAAATATTCTCTATAACATAGAGTATAATGAAATGTTGGCTGAAAGAATGAATACATGAACCTGAACATATTTAATACCAAAATGTTTAAAGGAGTGACATGTGTATAGACCAAAAGGAAAGAGAGAGAGAACTAGGGAATGGGAATTAGATCTCACTTAAAAGTAGATGTTTCTCATTAGAATCACTTATAAGAATAGGCAGAAAATATGAGAGAAAAGAAGCATTGATTGTATCAAGGAGAAGGTGTGGGCATTTGGAAGTTCATGATAACTTTACTTTTCTTAATAGTTGTAGGCCTTTGAGGGGCGATTCCTCCAAATATCTCAAAGATGTGGTCTCTTCACTGAACAGCAGGTTTAGATCCTACATTCCCTTATATAATCGTCAGTCACTTACCTAGGTACAAGCCTCTTGTCAGCTCACTGTCAAAAACACTCCAAGGCTCCTTGCCTTGCTCCAACAACGAGATCACATTTGGCTTAGGAATGCAAAGACCTACTCATAAGAGAAGAAAGGAGACTTTTTAGGTTGTAGGTGTCCCAGGACACAAATCCTATTCTGTGATCAGCAAATAAATTGGAAGGGCCACAGAAAAGCAGAGAAGGTGGAGCTTTAGCCTTAGGTCCAATGAAGCTATACATTCCCAACTCTAAAAAGCTCAAGTTATGTCTGTTGGAACAGGGAGAAGAAATGGATAGGATATATGAAAGGAGTTGAGAAAGTCTTCTCAGGGGAAGAAAATGTTCCAAAGGACTCTAGACTTTTTGGACAAAGGTATACTTACCGACTGAGACCAGGTTGCTATAATTCTCCAACATTACATATTTGTATAAATTCCTTTGAGTTGAGTCCAGGCATTCCCACTCTTCCTGAGAAAAGTCTATAGACACGTCTCTGAATATCAGAAATCCCTGAAAAAAAAAAAAAGGCTCTGAGTTACACTCATGTAATGAAAATAAATGACTTCAAGGTAGGAAAGATGAGAAACATAAAAGGAGAAATAAAGGCGAGTTTTACAGAGAAGGAGAGAAATGGAGCACAAACCGGTTGGGCTCAATACCTGTGATGTGGTTGAAAACTAGAGTTAGTGTTAATCAATGAGCAGGCCTCACATAACCCAGCTCCTGCAGATAAAAACTCCTGTGCACAAAGAGAATTCCAAGATCCATTCTCATTTAAAATTATACTAAATCCAATTAAGAGGAATATCCAGTTAAACAGCTAGCTGGTATATAGTATATTCTCAGTAAAGAGAAATACCCTTACGTGTCCCTTTCCCCCTTGTAAAATCAAGTTATAAATAATTAGTAAACTCTTGGAAGGGTATGAGAGGATAAAATTTTGGAATAGTAAGAATATAAAGAAGATCCTGATGTTTTCAACAATCAGAAAGCAGGTCACATGAAAGGTACCAGAAAATAGAAACACAATGTTCTGCAAAATAGTGTCCTGAAGGGGCACCTGGGTGGCTCAGTTGGTTAAGCGGTTGCCTTCAGCTCAGATCATGATTCTAGGGCCTTGGGATTGAGCCCCGCATTGGGCTCCCTGCTCAGCAGAGAGCCTGCTTCTCTCTCTCTCTCTGCCTGCCCCTTTGCTTACTTGTGTTATCTCTCTGACAAATAAGTAAATAAATAAAATCTTTTTTAAAAATAGTGCCCTGAAATGGGGAAATAAAACAAAATTTAAAGTGTAAAAATTTTGCAATACTGGGAATAAACTGTTGACTAGAGTCATTTAACCAGCCAAAATTCACACAAATGCACGGTTGTATAAATCATTTCTAGAGAAGCAAAGAATCAAATATGTATCTCCTGTGTACCTTTTCTATTTTGTTGTTTTTTATTCTTTTATTTATTTCATTTAAATTCAGTTAGCCAACATATAGTAATTATTTTATTTAAACCAGATTTTTCAGTTTATTGACGTACAATCGACAAATGAATTATATATGCTTAAAGTGTATAACGTGATGATTTGACATATGTATACTTTGTGAAATGATTACCACAATTGGGTTAATTAACACATCCATCACCTCACATGGTTACCGTGTGTGTGTGTGTGTGTGTTGAGAACACTTAAAGTCTACCTTTTTTTTTTAAAGATTTTATTTATTTAAGAGAAAGAGAGGGAGAGAGCACAAGCAGGGGAGAGGGGCAGAGGGAGAGGGAGAAGCAGACTCCCTGCTGAGCAGATCCCAGCACCCTGGGATCATGACCTGAGCCAAAGGCAGATGCTTAACCAATTGAAACAACCAGACACCCCAAGGTCTACTCTTCCAGCAAATTTCAAGTCCATAACACAGTATGATTAAGTATAATCATCATGAGGTACATTAGATTCCCAGAGCTTATTCATCTATAACTGAAGGCCTGTACCCTTTGACCAGCATATCCCTACCTCCTCCAACCCAGTTCTTAGCAACCTCCACTTTATTCTTTTTCAGTGAATTGGACTCTTTTTTTTTTAATCTCACACATAAGTGAGATCATTACAGTATTTGCTTTTCTCTGGCTAATTTCACTTAGCATGATGTCTTCTAGATAACATCCATGTTTTTGCAAGTGGAAGGATTTCCTTCCTTCTTCACTATATCTTCACTATATGTCACAGTGAAGATATTGAATCTTCACTATATGTCACTGTCTGCCTATCTATCTATCTATCTATCTATCATCTATCTATTTAGATATCTATAAAGATACCTCACATCTATTTTATTCATTCATCGCTTATCACTGATGAGTGGACACTTAGGTTGTTTCCATACCTTGGCTATTATAAATGATGCTGCAGTGAAAATGAACATGGCAGTCCAGATATATCTTCAGGATACTGATTTTGATTTCTTAGTATTTGTACCCAGAGGTAGGACTGCTGAATCATATAATAGTTCAATTTTTAATTTCTTGAGAAATCTCCACACTGTATTCCATAGTGGCTGTACCACATTATATTTCAACCAACAGTGTAAAAATGTTCCTTTTCCTCCACTTCTTCACCAACACTTATCTATTGTCTTTTTGGTAAAAGCCATCCTAGGTATGAGATGATCTCTCATTGCAATCTTCAACTTTCTCTAGTGATTGTTGATGTTAAGCACCTTTAATATGCCAGCTGGCCATTAGTTATGCCTTTTCTGGGAAAATGTCTATTCAGGTCCTTCTCCCATTTATAAAACAGGGTATTTGGGGGGTTTTTTGGTTTTTGGTTTTTTTTTTTTTTGCCATTGGGTTATATAAATCCGTATATATTTTGGATATTAATGGCTTATCAGATATACGGTTTGCAAATATTTTTTCTCATTCCATACATTTCTTTGTCATTTTGTCAACTGTTTCCATTGATACACAGAAGATTTTTAGTTTGATGAAGTCCTACTGAATCTTACATTTGGAAATTTCCAACTGAACCCTAGTGAGGCAGTACCTACCAATTGACCCTGCCCACCAGGAGCGTGTAAGCATATTCTCACACTAATACCTAATTTCTATATTGTTGCCAATATGAGAAGTGAAAATGGAAGTTCTCATTTACATTTCAAATAATGTTGATAATTATTTTTATAATATTATAAGGTTGACTACTTCTGCCTAGTTCTTACTGCAGTTCCTATAGTATGAATTATTTTTTTATATTCTAGCCAGTTCTTAATGAAGTTAGTGTTTTTCTCTTATTGAGATTAGTAATAAGTTATAATTTGCCACAAATGTATCATAGTTTGTCACTTGTACAATAGGCAAAAAGTCATACTTGAGAATCTTTTCCACAAAGAACTCCTGGGCTTGCATTATTAAAAAATATTATCTTCTTTTCAAGCTCACATGGAACATTCACCAAGATAGACCACATTCTGGGCCACAAAATATACCCTAACACTTAAAAGAATAGAAATGAGACAATGTCTATTCTAAAATAACAATGGTATTAAACTAGAAATTGACTAACAGAAAGCTAATTAGAAAATCCCAAAATATATGAAGATTAAACAACATATTTCTAATAGGTCAAAGAAGAATGTTCAAGAGAAATTTTAAAATATTTTAACTAAATGAAAATGAAAACACAGTATTATCAAAATTTATGGGATGCAGCAAAAGCAGTGCCCAGATGGGAATTTATAGCAATTAACATATATATTAGAGAAGAAGAAAAGTCTGAAACCAAAAATCTAAGTTCCATCTTAATAAACTAGAAAAAGAACAAATTAAATCCAAAGGAAGGGTGCCTGGGTGGCTCAGTGGGTTAAGCCTCTACCTTCGGCTCAGGTCATGCTCTCAGGGTCCTTGGATCAAGTCCCGCATTGGGCTCTCTGCTTGGCGGGGAGCCTGCTTTCTCCTCTCTCTCTCTCTGCCTGCCTATCTGCCTACTTGTGATCTCTCTCTCTGTCAAATAAATAAATAAAATCTTTAAAAAAAATCCAAAGGAAGGAGAAAAAAAGAAATAATAAGAGAGCAGAACTCAACAAAATTGAAAACAGGGAATCAACATAGAAGACAATAAAACCAAAGGATATTTTTTAAAGATCAATAAAATAAATAAGTCTCTAGCTAGACTAACTAAGAAAAAATACAGAAGACATGAATTACTAATATCATAAATGAAAGAGGGGATAGCACTACATATTGCATAAATATGAAAAGATAATAAAATAATACTATGAACAATTATGCATACAGATTTGATAAATAGATGAAATGAAATAATTATTTGAAAGATAAAGTATGCTGGGGCACTTGGGTGGCTCAGTCATTAAGCATCTGCCTTCGGCTCAGGTCATGATCCCAGGACCTTGGGATGGAGCCCCACATCAGGCTCCCTGCTCAACAGAAGGCCTCTTTCTCCCTCTTCTACTCTCCCTACTTATGTTCCCTCTCTCACTGTCTCTCTGTCTGTCAAATAAATAAATAAAATCTTAAAGAAAGAAGGAAAGATAAGGTATGCCAAAACCCATACAAGATAAAGCAGACAATCTGAATAGGTGTTAAGTCTATAAATGAAATTGAGTCAATAATTCATAAACTTCAAAAACAGAAAGCACCAGACTCAGATGTATTCACTCAAATGTATTCACAAATACATTCACTCAAATGTATTCGCTCAAATAATTGAGGAAGAAATTGTTCCCATTCTCTATAATGTCTTTCAGAGGATAAAAGCAGAAGGATTGCTTCCTAAGTCATTCTGAAGCCAATATTAATCTAACACCAAAACCAGACAAAACATTATTAAAAAAAGAAAGAAAGAAAGAAAGAAAGAAAGAAAGAAAACTGCAGACCAGTATTTCTCATGAACGTAGATGTAAAAATCCTTACTAAATAATAGCAACTGAATCCAAGAATATATAAAAAGAATTATTTAGCATGACAAAATAGGATTTATCCCAGGTATGAAAGGCTGGTCCAAACCTTGAAAATAAATTAATGTGATCCACCACATGAACAGACTAAAAAATTAAAAACCCATGATCACGGGGTGCCTAGGTGGCTCAGTGGGTTAAAGCCTCTGCCTTCGGCTCAGGTCATCATCCCAGGGTCCTGGGATCGAGTCCCGCATTGGGCTCTCTGATCAGCGAGGAACCTGCTTCCCCCTCTCTCTCTGCCTCTCTACCTACTTGTGATCTCTCTCTGGCAAATAAATAAATAAAATCTTTAAAAACAATCCCATGATCATATCAAAAGATTCAGAAAATGCTTTCAACAAAATCTAACATGCATTCATGATAAAATTCTCAATAGAATCACAGACAGATAAAGATGGTGGCATAGTAGGAGAATCCTAGGCTCACCTGGTCCCATGAACACAAGTAGATGACTATCAAATCATCCTAAATACTCCAGAAATCAACCTGAAGACAGACAGAACAAACTACACAACTAAAGGAAGAAAAGAGGCCACATTGAAGAAGGTAGAAGTATGGAGACATGCTTCATGTGAGAAACAGATTGTTGGTGCTGCAGAGGGGAGGGAGCCATAATCATAAAGAAGTGTGAGAGAGAGGAGCACACAAGGGAACACACAAGGATAAAGTTTCCCCAAAGCCACTGGCTTAGGAAAAAAGAGGGGCTGAATTTTGGGAGTTCTTGAAATCAGTGGAGCTTAAAGCCTGGAGTTTTTAAAGTTAGCAGACTTGGCTGGGATAGAGTCTGGTGGGCTCCGTGCTATTCCTGGAGAGAAGGCAGGCAAATGACCCAGGGACAGATAGCACAGAAACAGTGATTTGAAGAACTCCTGGGACACAGAGTGGGGAGACTATTCACTCTGCTCAGTGCATCAATAAGACACAGCATTCACAGAGACACCTCTCTATAAACAAATGGCCAGTACCATTACCCTCCCTTTCCCCTCAGCATAAACACAGAGCCAACCATGGGAGGCACCACAGCTCTACTACTGGCTGCCCAACTTGAAAACACCAAGTCCGAGCCCCCTGTGTGTGGGAGACTGCCCTTCTCAGTCATGCTTGCCTCAGTCCTAGTGCAGCTGGTCCCTCCCCCAGAAGACCAGGACAGACCCCAGACGACACCATGTCTCCCAACCAGAGAGTTCTGCAAAACATCAGTTCTTGTGGAAGTAGTGTCAGTTCCGATTTCACAAGCACACCAGAGCACACCTAATTAAAACTTATTATATTGAGGCCAGGGGCCAAACACTGCTCACTGCAGGCAAGGAAAGTCTCTGCAGATGACTGGCCTGAAGGATAGAGCAGCCAAAACACAACAGCAGAGCATACTCAGCACATGCCAGAGATCTTCCTGAAGCACCAGGCCCTAAGCACTACATGACCTCGTTCAGAAAATCATTACTTTCAGGAGCAGAACTGGCTTTCTAACATTGACAAGAAGGCAGATGCCTAGAGAAAACACAAAGATAGAATTTATCCCCGATGAAAGAATAAGATAAGGCCAGGGAAAGGGATGTAAATGAAATGATATAAATAATATACCTGATGGAGAAACAACAATCACCACTAGGCATGAGAAATGAACAGAAGACATCAATGAGACACTTAGAACAGAGAGAAAGAGTTAAAAAGGAATTAATCACAGATGAAGAGTGCAATAAGAGACTAGAAACACGTATGATGTAACAAACATCAGGCTGAGAGAAGCAGAGGAATGAATACATGATATAGAAGAAAAAGTAATGGAAAGTAATGAAGCTGAAAAAAAGAGAAAAGGAAGAATTATGCAACACAAGAATAGACTTAGGGAACTCAGTGAGTTCCTCAAATGTAATCACATTTGTATTATAAGAGTCCCAAAAGAAGGAGAAAAAAGGTGGAAGAAAATTTATTTGAAGAAAAAGCTGAAAACTTCCCTATATGGGGAAGGAAACAGACATCTAGATTCAAGAGGCAGAGAGAACTAATATCAAGGGGGGCCTGGGTGGCTCACTGGGTTAAAGTCTCTGCCTTTGGCTCAGGTCGTGATCCCAAGGTCCTGGGATTGAGCCCCGCATCAGGCTCTCTGCTCAGTGGAGAGCCTGCTTCCTCCTCTCTCTCTCTCTCTGCCTGCCTCTCTTCCTACTTGTGATCTCTGTTTGTCAAATAAATAAATAAAATGTTTAAAAAATCAACAAAAGCAAGCCAACACCAAGACATGTTGTAACTAAGTTTGCACAATAGGGTGATAAAGAAAAAATCCTAAACACTGCAAGACAAATGAAGCCCCTAATTTATAAGTGAAGACCTGTTAAGTCTAGCTGAAGACCTCTCAACAGAAACTTAGCAAGCTGAAGCAAATGCCATGATATACTCAACATGCTGAATGGGAAAAATCTTCAGACAAGAATACTGTCTCCAGCAAGGCTATCATTTGGAATAGAAGGAGTTCCCCCAGACAAGAAAAACTGAAGGAGTTCATGACCACTAAACCAGTCCTGCAAGAAATGTCAACAGGGGGCGCCTGGGTGGCTCAGTGGTTAAGCCGCTGCCTTCGGCTCGGGTCATGATCTCAGGGTCCTGGGATCGAGTCCCGCATCGGGCTCTCTGCTCGGCAGGGAGCCTGCTTCCTCCTCTCTCTCTCTGCCTGCCCCTCTACCTACTTGTGATTTCTCTCTGTCAAATAAATAAATAAAATCTTTAAAAAAAAAAAATGTCAACAGGGACTCTTGGAGTGGAAAGAAAAGACCAAAAGTGACAAAAATAAGAAAGGAACAGAGAAAAATCTCAGAAGCAATGACAAAACAAGTAATAAAATGGCACTAAATACATATCTATCAGTAATTACTCTGACTTAATGGACTAAAATGCTCCAATCAAAAGACATAGGGTGTCAGGATGGATTTAAAAAAAATTAGACCCATATATATGTTGCCTACAAGGGATTCATTTTATTTACTTATCTTTAAAGATTTTATTTATTTAATTGAGAGAGAAACAGAGCACAAGCAGAGGGAGGGGCAGAGCAGGAGGAATAGAGATAAGCAGACTTCTTCCTGAGCAGGGAGTCCAACACGGGCTTGATCCCAGGACCCCAAGACCGCGACCTGAGCCAAAATCAGATATTTAAGGGCACCTAGGTGGCTCAGTCTGTTGAGCTGCTGCCTTCGGCTCAGGTCATGATCTCAGGGTCTTGGGATCGAGTCCCGCATCGGGCTCTCTGCTCAGCAGGGAGCCTGCTTCCCTTCCTCTCTCTCTGCCTACTTGTGATCTCTCTCTCTGTCAAATAAATAAATAAAATCTTTTAAAAAATCAGATATTTAACCAACTGAGCCACACAGGTACCCCCATGGGGCTCATTTTACACCTAAAGACAGGTGCAGATTGAAAGTGAGGGGATGGAGAACCATTTATCATGCAAGTGGCTGTCCAAAGAAAGCCAGAGTAACAATATTTATATTGGATAAACAAATCTTTTTTTAAAGATTTTATTTATTTATTGGAGAGAGAGATCATGAGCAGGGAGAGGAGCAGAAGGAGAGAGAGGAGCTGAATCCCCACTGAGCAGGAAGCCCAATGCAGGGCTTGATCCCAGGACTCAGGGGTCATGACCTGAACCGAAGGCAGATGCTTAACTGACTGAGCCACCTAGGAGCTCCACAAACAAGATTTTAAAACAAAGAGATGAAGAAGGGCACTATATCATAATAAAGGGGACAATTCAACAAGAAGGACTAACAATTACAAATATTTATGCATCAACATGGGACACCCCAAATATATAAAATGAAACAAACATGAAAGAACTCACTGATAATAATACAGTAATAGTAGGAGACTTTAACATATGGACAATGGACAGATCATCTAAGCAGAAAATAAGAAACAATGGCTTTGAATTACACACTGGATCATATGGACTTAACAGATACAATCAGAACATTTCATCCTAAAGCAGCAGAATACATATTTTTTCCAAGTGTACATGGTACTTGTCCAGAATAGATTAACACTAGTTCACAAATCAGTCCTCAACAAAAGTACAAAAAGATTGAGATCATACCATGCATATTTTCAGTCAACCACAAGAAAAAATTTGGAAGGACCACAAATACATGGAGATTAAACAACATGCTACTAACCAATGAATGGGTCCACCAGGAAATCAAAGAAGAAATAAAAAACAAATTGAAATTAAAACCACAGTCCAAAACCTTTGGAATGCAGGAAAAAAATGGTACTTAGAGGAAAATGTATAGCAATACAGGCCTACCTTAAGAAGCAAGAAAAATCTCAGAAGATAGGAACAGACACTTCTCCAATGAAGATATACTATCTACAAGACAATGGCTATCAGACACATGAAAAAATGTTCATCATCACTAGCCATCAGGGAGATTCAAATTAAAACCACATTGAGATACCACCTTACACCAGTTAGAATGGCCAAAATTAGCAAGACAGGTAACAACATGTGTTGGAGGGGATGAGGAGAAAGGGGAACCCTCTTACACTGTTGGTGGGAATGCAAGTTGGTACAGCCACTTTGGAGAACAGTGTGGAGATTCCTCAAGAAATTAAAAATAGAGCTTCCTATGACCCTGCAATTGCACAACTGGGTATTTACCCCAAAGATACAGATGTAGTGAAAAGAAGGGCCATCCGTACCCCCAATGTTCATAGCAGCAATGGCCACGGTCGCCAAACTGTGGAAAGAACCAAGATGCCCTTCAAAGGACGAATGGATAAGGAAGATGTGGTCCATATACACTATGGAGTATTATGCCTCCATCAGAAAGGACGAATACCCAACTTTTGTAGCAACATGGACGGGACTCGAAGGGATTATGCTGAGTGAAATAAGTCAAGCAGAGAGAGTCAATTATCATATGGTTTCACTTATTTGTGGAGCATAACAAATAGCATGGAGGACAAGGGGAGATGGAAAGGAGAAGGGAGTTGAGGGAAATTGGAAGGGGAGGGGAACCATGAGAGACTATGGACTCTGAAAAACAATCTGAGGGTTCTGAAGGGGCGGGGGGTTGGAGGTTGGGGGAACCAGGTGGTGGGTATTAGAGAGGGCACGGATTGCATGGAGCACTGGGTGTGGTGCAAAGAACAATGAATACTGTTACGCTGAAAATAAATTTTTTTAAAAATGAAAAAAAAAAGCAAGAAAAATCTCAAATAAACAACCTAATCTTGCACCTAAAGGAGGCAGAAAAAGAACAAACAAGACCTAAAACCAATAGAAGAAATGAAATAATAAGACTAGAGCAGAAATAAATGAAATAGAAACTAAAAACAAACAAACAAACAAATATAATGGATCAATAAAACCAAGAGCTGGTTCTTTGAAAATCAACAAAATTGTTATACCTTTAGCCAAGGTCATCAAAGGGAGGGAGGGAGGACTGGGGGAAGGGAGAGAGAGGGAGAACTTAAAGAATTATAAATGAAACAGGAGAAATAAAAACCAACACCACAGAAATGCAAAGGATTGTAAGAGAATATTACACGAAATTACATACCAACAAATTTGGTAACCTAGTAGAAATGGATAAATTCTTAGAAACATATAACCTCCGAGAGGGAGAGAGAGAGCTAAAGAGAGAAAGGAAGGAAGGAAAAAAGGAAGGAAGAGAGGGAGGGTGGGAGGGAGGGAGCAGGAGAGAGAGACGAGGAAGGAAGGAAGAGAAGAAAGGAGGGATACAGGGTAGGTGAGAGGGAGGAAGGGAAGGAAGGAAGAAAAAAAACAAAGAAAAGAGAAAGGAAAAGAAGGAAGGGAAAGGGAGGGGAACCTCTCAAAACTGAATCAGGAATAAATAGAAAATCTGAATAGACTGATTACCAGCAAATAAATTGAATCACTAATCAAAAATTTTCCAAACAAACAGAAGGTCTAGGACCAGATGGTTTCACAGGTGAATTCTACCAAAGATTTAAAGAAGACTATTCTCAAGCTAACCCAAATAATGGAAGAGGAAGGAAAGCTTGCAAATTAATTCTATGAGGCCAGCATTACCCTCATACCAAAACCTGACAAAGATATCACTAAAAAAGAGAATTACAGGCCAGTATCCCTGATGAACAGAGATGTAAAAATCTTCAACAAATACTAACAAATTTGACCCAACAATACATTAAAAAAACCATTTACCACAATCAAGTAGGATTTATCCCTAGGATGCAAGGGTGGTTCAATATTCACAAATCAATAAATGTGATATATTGTATCAAAAAGAGAAAGGATAAATACTATATGATCAGTTCATTAGAGGTAGAAGAAGCATTTAACGAAGTACAACATCCATTTATGATAAAATCCCTCACAAAGTAGGGATAGAGGGAACATACCTCAATAAAATAAAGGCCATTCATGAAAAGCTAACATTATCCTCAATGGGGAAAAACTGAGTTTTTCCTTTAAGATCAGGATGTCCACTCTTACCACTTTTATTCAAGACAGTACTGGAAGTCCCAGCTACAGCAATCAGATAACAGAAATAAAAGCATCCTGTTGTTAAGGAAGAAATAAAACTTTCACTCTTTGCAGATGACATGATACCACATAGAAAACCCTGAAGACTCCACCAAAAAAAATGGTAGAAATGATAAATGAATTCAGTAGAGTACCAGAATAGAAAATTAACGTTGACAAATCTATTGCATTTCAATGGAAGTGAAACAACAACAACAAAAACAACAGTGTAACAATACTTATATTTAACAAAATAGACTTTTGAAAAAAGACTGTAACAAGATACAAAGAAGGGCATTATGTTACAATAAAGGAATCAATCCAACAAGAGGCTGGGTATACAGCCAAAGAAAATGAAAACAGAATTTGACTGCATACACTCAATCCCATGATTATTGCAGCATTGTTTGCAATAGCTAAAATATGGAACCAACCCAAATACCCCTCAATGAATGAACAGATAGAATAGATGTGGTACGCACAATGGAATATTACTCAGTTGTGAGAAAGGATATCCTTCTATTTGCAACAACATTGATGAACCCTAGGCACATTATTCTAAAAGAGACAAGTCAAAGACAATTACTGTGTGATATCACTTAATATATGGAACCTAAAAAAACTAAGTGTGTAAAAAATAGAGTAAAATGAATACAAGGGGATGGTGGGAGTGGATAAGAACAAAGATGTTTAAGGGGCGCCTGGGTGGCTCAGTGGGTTAAAGCCTCTGCCTTCGGCTCGGGTCATGATCTCAGGGTCCTGGGATCGAGCCCCACATCGGGCTCTCGGCTCAGCGGGGAGCCTGCTTCCTCCTCTCTCTCTGCCTGCCTCTCCATCTACTTGTGATCTCTGTCAAATAAATAAAATCTTAAAAAAAAAAAAAGAACAAAGATGTTTAAGGGTACAAACTTGCAGTCAGTAGTAAATAAGCCACAGAAATCCAATGTACAGTATAATGAATATAGACAATAATATTATACTATAATTATGGGATAAATATTGCTACATTGGCCATCATATTACAATACAAAAATGTAAGAAACTAATACACTGTACACCTTAAACTTAGGCATGTTATATCTCAAATTTATTCAGTAAAAAAAGATCAATGGAACAATGTAGTCCAGAAAGTGTTGCACATAAATAAAATCATATAATCCCTGATCTTTGAGAAAGGGGCAAAAGAAATATAATGGAACCACAGACTTTTCAACAAATGGTGCTGGGGAAATTGCACATCCACATGCAAAATGAATCTAGATAGAGTATCTTGTACCAAAAATTAACTAAAAATGGACAACATATTTATATGTAAAATGTAAAACTATCAAACTCCTAGAAATTAACATAATAGAAAGTCTAGAAGATTCTGGGTTTGGTGATGAATTTCTAGATATAACACCAAAGGTGTGATCCATGAAAGAAATAACTGATAAGCTGGACTTCATTAAAATTAAAAACTGTTCTGTTGAAAGATGATTTCAAGAGAATGAGAACACAAGTCACAGAGTGGGAGAAAGAATTTGCAAAAGGCAATCTGATAAAAGACTATTGTCCAAAATATTTTTTAAAACACTTTAAACTCAATAGGAAAATAAACAACCACATTTAAAAATGTGGGCCAAACCTTAATAGAAATCTCATCAAAGAAGATATGCAGATAGAAAATAAGTCCATGAAATAATGCTCTACATCATAAGTCAACAGGGAAGTGCAAATTAAAATAACATGGAGATACTACAATACACTTATTACAATGGACAAAATCTTGGACACTGAGAACACCAAATGCTGGTGAGAATGAAAAAATGACAGGAAATTTCATTCATTACTAATGGAAATGCAAAATGATTCACATACTTTGGTCGTTTCTTATAAAATAACATATACTTTTAACACACAATCAAGAAATTGGGCTCCTGGGTACCCAAAGGAGTAAAAAAGTACTCCTTTTTTACCCAAAGGAGTAAAAAAAAAAAAAAATTTACGTCTGCACAGAAAACTGCCAATGGAGGTTCATAGCAGCTTTATTCAGAAATTCCAAGACTTGGAAAAAAAAAAGATGTCCTTCAATAGATGAATGGGTAAATAAATTATAGTACATTGAGAAAATACAATATTATTCAGTATTAGAAAGGAATGAACTATCAAGACAGGAACAGACATGTAGGACTTGTAAGTGCATTTTACTAAGTGAAAGACTTAGCCAATGTAAAAAGACTATATTCTGTATATAATTCCAATTATATGACATTCTAGAAAAGGCAAAACTAGAGACAGTAAAAATATCAGTGATTACACGAGCTGTGGCAATGGGAGAGAGATAGGCAGAACACAGATTTTTAGGGCAGTGAGAGAGATAGGCAATGGGAGAGAGATGGGCAGAATACAGATTTTTAGGGCAGTGAAAATAACTCCACTGGATGCTATAACAATGGATATATGTCATTATATATTTGTCCTAAACCAAAGAATGTACCTCAAGAACTAACCCTCACAGAAACTGTGGACTTTGGGTGATGATATGGCAATGTAGGTTATAACAAATGTTCTACTCTGGTGAGGGATGTTGATAATGGGGGTGTTGATACATGTCAGGCCGGAGAGTATATGGGAAATATATGTACCTTCTCAATTTTGCTGTGAACTTAAGACTTCTCTTAAAAAAATAGTCTTAAACACACACACACACACACATGTGCGCACACAACACACACACACACATGCGCAGTAACAGGTGGGTGTGAATCTATGAAGAAGCGATGTGTCAAGAAATAACAAAAATTCTGTGCTATAAGATTGTGTGTTATAAGACAGAAGACCTGTCTTATAAGAAATGGTAAAGGACATTTTACAATTTTAATGAAATGAATTTAAAAAGCAACATGATACAAACATAATGATTCAAAGGGGCACAGACACCCCAATGTTTATAGCAGCAATGTACACAATATCCAAACTATGGAAAGAGCTGAGATGTCCATCAACAGATGAATGGATAAAGAAGATACGGTATGTATACACACACACACACATACACGACAGAATCAAAAAGAATGAAATCTTGTCACTTGCAATGACATGGATGGAACTAGATGGTATGATGCTAAGCAAAATAAGTCAGAGAAAGGCAAATACCATCTGATTTCACTCATATGTGGAATTTTAAAAAAATGGATGAACATGGGGAAAGGCAAGGAAAAATAAAATAAGATGAAAATTAAGAGGGAAGGAAACCATAAGAGATGCTGAACTCTAGGAAACAACCTGAGGGTTGCTGAAGGGGAGGGGATGTGTGTGTGGGGGAGGGATAATTGGATGATGGACATTAAGGAGGGCACTTGATGTAAGGAGTACTGGGTATTATATGCTACTGATGAATCACTAAATTCTACCTCTGAAACTAATTTTAAAAGGCATATGAAGATGTAAACCTCACTGGAAAAGACAAAGACAAAATACTGTAATACCGTAATGGTGTCATGTATATTTTAACACCAGTAAAACAGTTAAAAGATATAAGTATTAAGAATAACCATAACCAGATAAAATTTGCTAATGGAAATACAATATAAAATAAGCAAAATTTAACATCAATTACATAAAGTGTGTGGAGAGAAATGAAGTGTAAAGTTATGTATGCAATTGAAGTTGTTAGAAGATTAAAGTAACTATTATAACTATAAATTATTTGATTTAAGCCTCATGGTAACCACAAAGGAAAAACATATAGTAGGTAAACCAAACAAAGAGAAAATAATCACAGCATATACGGACAAAAAATCATCAACTACAATGAAGAAAACAAGAGAGGAATAAGAGAACTACAAAAAAGACAAAATATTAAGAAAATTTAAAGTCCTTGCCTATTAATAATTACTTTAAATGTTATATTCAGTTGGCCAGCATATAATATTGGTTTTTATGTAGTGTTAAATGATAGTAATAGTAAAATAATTAAAAAATAATAATTACTTTAAATGTAGAGGGACTAAACTTCCCAACCAGAAGACATAGAGTAGCTGAAAAAACAGACTGAAAAAAAAAAAAAAACCCAGACCCAAATAAATGCCGTCTATAAAAGACTCACTTCAGAATTAAGAACATACATTGGCTGAAAGTGTGATGTGGAGACATGGACGTGGCAACAAAACAAAGCAGGAGAGGCTATACTTACATCAACAAAATAGACTCTAAGTCACAAATGTTCACAATAGACAAAGAATGTCATATTTTGATAAAAGGGATAATACAACAAGAATATATAGCAAATATAAATATATATGCACCTAATATCAAAGCATATAAATATAGAAAGCCAATACTAACAGATCTTTAAAGGGAAAATAGCAATACAACAATCACAGGAGGCTTCAACATTCCACTGTCATTAGTGGATATAGATCATCCAGACAGAAAGTCAATTTTAAAATGCAGAACTGAACAACAAAATACACTAAATGACTAACACACATATACAGAGCATTTCACCCAACATCAGCAGATTACTCATTCTTCTTAACAAATAAGTAACATTATTCAGGATACATCACACACAGTCATAAAACAAGTCTTAATAAATTTAAGAAGGTTACAACGGATGAATGGATAAGGAAGAAGTGGTCCATATACAACAGACGAATGGATAAGGAAGATGTGGTCCATATACACTATGGAGTATTATGCCTCCATCAGAAAGGATGAATATGCAACTTTTGTAGCAACATGGAAGGGACTGGAAGAGATTATGCTGAGTGAAATAAGTCAAACAGAGAGAGTCAATTATCATACGGTTTCACTTATTTGTGGAGCATAACAAATAGTATGGAGGACAAAGGGAGATGGAAAGGAGAAGGGAGTTGGGGGAAATTGGAAGGGGAGGTGAACCATGAGAGACTATGGACTCTGAAAAACAATCTGAGGGTTTTGAAGGGGTGGGGGGTGGGAGGTTGGGGAAACCAGGTGGTGGATATTAGAGAGGGCACGATTGCATGGAGCACTGGGTGTGGTGCAAAAACAATGAATACTGTTATGCTGAAAATTTAAAAAAAATTAGATAATTAAAAAAAAGAAAATAAAGAATATAGCACCTGATTGGTTCAGTTGGTTAAGCAATGGCCTTTGGCACAGGTCATGATTCCGGAGTCCCGGATCAAGTCCTGCATCAGGCTCCCAGCTCCATGAGAAGTCTACCTCTCCCTCTGACCTTCTCCCCTCTCATGCTCTCTCTGTGTCTCTCTCAAATAAATAAATAAATAAAAATCTTAAAAAAAAGAAAGAAAATAAAGGATAAAAATCATATAATCATCCCAGGAAGTGCAGAAAAAGCATTTGACAGAATTCAACATCCATTTCTGATAAAAAAAAAAAATTTAACAAGGTGGGGTATGGTGAAGAAATACCTCAAAATAATAAAGGCCACACACATATACATAAAATATAATTTCTCCCTATTAATTAAAGATATGTGATTTTATTTTTGTATAGCTTTTAAATTTTTAAACTTAATTCCAGCTTTATAATATTGTTTAAGGTGTACAACATGTTGACATGATACACATATATTCCAAAATGATTAGCATCAGGGTTAGGTAACACCTCCATCGTGTAACATAATTACCATTGCGGTTTTTTTGCAGTGAGACATTTACTAATCTACTCACAATATTTAGTTGCCATGCTGAACATTAGATCCCTAGAACTTATTCATCTCATAACAGGAAGTTGCTACCCTTTGACCAACAACTCTGCATGTTTCCCACCATTCTGTGGTAAAAACCACTATACTGTTTCTATGAATTCGCCTATTTCCGATTCCACATATGACTGATGTTCTATAGTATTTTTCTTTCTCTGGCTTATTTCACTTAGCATAATGCCCTCAGAGTTGATCCAAGTTGTCACAAATAGCAAGATTTCCTTCTTTCTCATGGATGAATGATACTCTATTGTATATATATGTATCACTTCTTCTTTATCCATTCATCATCCATTGACTGACTCAGGTTGTTTCCATATCTTGGCTATTATAAATAATGCTGCAAGAATATGGAAGTGTACATATGTGGAATTTAAGAAACCAAACAGATGAACAAAGGGGAAGGAAAAAATAAGAGAGAGAGGCAAACCATAAAGTAGACTCTTAAGTATAGTGAACAAACCAAGGGTTGCTACAGGGGAGGTGGGTGGGGAAATGGGCAAAATAGGTGACAGCTATTAAGGAAGGCATTGAGTGCTATACTACATGTAAATAATGAATCACTAAATTCTACTCCTGAATCTGATATTGCATTATATGTTAACTAACTTAGGATTTAAATAAAAACTTGAAATAGAAAATAAAATAAATAATAAAATAAATAAAAACTTGAAACAGAAAATAAAATAAAATAAAAAATAAAATAAATAATAAAATAAAAACTTGAAACAGGAAAGAAATACAGCATTAAAATATGAAATATAGCACTTTAAAAAAAGAATCTGGAAGTACAGATATCTTATTGATACCAGTTTTTGTTTCCTTTGATATACCCAGAAGTGGATTGCTGGATCCTATGGAAGTTTTATTTTTAATTTCTTAAGGAATCTCCATATTGTTTTCCATAGTAGCTGTACAAATTTACATTCTCACCAACAGTGCACAGGGATTTAGTTTTCTCTGCAACCTCACCAAGACTTGTTAACTCTCGACTTCTTGGTAATAGCCATTCTAACAGGTATGAGGGAAAATTTCACTGTGGTTTTGATTTGCCTTTCCCTGATTAGTGATGTTGAGCATCTTTTCATGTACCTGCTACCTATCTTATCTATTCTTTGGGAAAGTGTCTCCTTAATTCTGCCAATTTTTTAGTTAGATTTATTGGGGTTTTTTTGACCACTGAGTTGTATGTGTTTATATATTTTGAATATTAACTTATTTTGAAATATGATTTGCAATTTTTTTTTCTCATTCCACAGGTTGCTTTTTCATTTTGTTGACTTTTTCTTTTGCTGTGCAGGAAACTTTTACTTATTTAGTACCATATATTTATTTTTGCTTTGCTTTGTGTTTTGATGGCATACCCAAGTAATCATTGCAAAGACAATGTCAAAGAGGTTTTTCCTGTTTTATTCTAGGTGCTTAGGGTTTTAGTTCTTATGTTTAAGTCTTTTTTTTTAAATTTTTGTGTTTTGATGCCATACCCAAGTAATCATTGCCAAGACCAATGTCAAAGAGGTTTTTCCTGTTTTATTAGATGCTTAGGGTTTTAGTTCTTATGTTTAAGTCTTTAATCGATTTTGAGTTAATTTTGTGAGTAGTACAGATATTGGTCCAATTTCATTTTTTTCCATGTGAATATCCAATTTTCCCAACACCATTTAATGAAGAAATTATCTTTTCCCTACTGATTATTCTAGGTTCCCTTGCCAAATATTAGCTGACTGTATATGCAAGGTTTTATTCCTGGGTTCTCAATTCTGTTCCATTGGACTATATGTCCATTTTTATGCCAGTATCAACCAGTCTTATTTACTATAGCTTTATAGTACAGTTTGAAATTAGGCAGTGTGATGCCTTCAGCATTGTACTGCTTACTCAGGATTACCTGGGCTATTTATGGTCTTTTGTGCCTCCATATAAATTTTAGGATTGTTTTTCTATTTCTGTGAAAAATGCCAGTTGAATTTTGACAGAGACAGCATTGAATCCATAGATGGCTTTGGGTAGAATAAACATTTTAACAATAATAATTCTTATGATCCATGAACATGGGGTATCTCTTATTTGTGTCTTCTTCAATTACTTTAATCAGTCTTGTAGTTTTCACCACACTGATTGCTCACCTCATTGGTTAAAATTATTTCTACATGTTTTATTATTTCTGATGCTATTGTGAATAAGATTTTTAAAAATTTCTTTTTCAGGTATTTTGTTGCTACTGCCTAAAAACACAACTCATTTCTGTATGGTTTTTTTTTAAGATTTTTATTTATTTATTTGATAGACAGAGATCACAAGTAGGCAGAGAGGCAGGCAGAGAGAGAGAGGGGAAAGCAGGCTCCCCCGCTGAACAGAGAGCCCGATGCGGGGCTCGATCCCAGGACCCTGAGATCATGACCTGAGCTGAAGGCAGAGGCTTAAACCACTGAACCACCCAGGTGCCCCATTTCTGTATGTTTTGTATCCTGAAACTTTATTAGCTCTTAACAGTTTTAAGGTAGAGTCCTCAGGATTTTCTCGATATAAGATCATATCATCTAAACAGAGAAAATTCCACTTCATCCAATTTGGATGCCTTATACTTGTTTTCTCCTATGATTGCCCTGGCTAGAGATTCCAGTACTATGTTGAATCGGAGTGGTGAGAGTAGGCATCTTGGTGTTATCCTGAGCTGGAAGGAAAACTTTCCACATTTCACTGTCAAGTATGATGGTGGCTGTGGGTTTATCATATTTGGCTTTTATTGTTTAAGGAATATTCCTTCTATACCTGAATCTGTTGAGTGATTTTTATCATTAAAGGATGTTGTATTTTGTCAAATGCTATTCTGCACCTGTTGAGATATCATATTTTTATTCTTCATTCTATTAATGTGGTATATATCACATTTATTGATGTGACTATGTTGAACTATCCTTGTATCACAGGGATAAATTCCACTTAAACATGGTGTATGATCCTTTTAATGTCCTGTTGAATTCAGTATATACTGAATTCGGTATACTGAACTCAGTATACCGAATTCAGTATATTTTCTTGAGAATTTTTGCATTTATATTCAATTGGCCTCTAAGATTTTTCTTGTGGTGTCCTCTGGTTTTGGCATAAGGGTAAAGCTAACCTTGTGAAATAAGCTTGGGAGTATTCCTTCCTCTTCAATTTTTTAAGAGTTTGAGAATTGGCACTCATTCTTTAAATGTTTGATAAAATTCAACAGCAAAGCCATCTGATGCTTGGCTTTTCCTCACTGGACATTTTTGATGACTGATTGAATCACCTTACTAGTATAGTAATTGGTCTCTCCAGATTTTTAATTTCTTCATAATTCAGTTTTGACAGGTCGTATGTTTTTAGGAATGTATCCACTTCTACATTATCTAATTTGTTAGCATACAAGTGTTCATAGTAGACTCTTATGATCTTTTGTATTGCTGTGGTATCCATTAGAATGTTTCCTCTTTCATTTCTGATTTTGACTCCTTTTTTTTCTTTTTTTTTATAATGTGTTGTTAGAACAATTTTATTTATTTTTATTTTTTAAGATTTTATTTATTCATTTGAGTGAGAGTACAAGTGGGAGTGGAGAAGAGGCAGACAGAGAGGGAGAACCAGACTGCCCACTGAGCAGGGAGCCTGATTGGGCCCTGGGGTTCAATCCCAGGACCTGGAGCTCATGACCTGAGCCAAATGCAGACTAGACCCTTAATCATCTGAGCCCCCCAGGTATCCCTTTTTGCTTTTTTTCTTAGTCTAGCTAAAGTTTTATCAATTTTATCTTTTTCAAAAACAGATTTTACCTAATCTTTTCTATTGCTTTGACTTATTTCAGCTCTGATCTTTGTTAACTCCTTCTGAAGCTAACTTTGGCCTTAGTTTATTCTTCTTTTTCTAGTTCCTTGACATTTAAAGTTGTTTATTTGAAATCCTCCATTTTCCCTTACACATGCATTTATTGCTATAAACTTCCCTCTAAGAAAGGCTTTTACAGCATCATGTCTATTAAGTTTCCATTTTCATTTGTTAGGGGATTTTTTTTCTCTCTTCATTTCTTCCTTGGCCCATTGGTTATTCAGGAATAGTTGCCTAGTTTCCACATATTTGTAAAAATTCCAGCTTTCTTATTTTTAGTTTCATACCATTGTGGTTGGAAAAGATATTGGTATGATGTCAGTCTAAATTTCCTAAAAATTGTTTTGTGACCTATCATATGATCTATCCTGGAGAATATTCCATATGCACTTGAGAAGATGAGTATTCTGCTGCTGCTACTGACTGGAATGTTTTATATATGCCTGTTAGGTTCAGGGATCTAATGTATGATTCAAGTCAAATGTTTCTACATTGATTTTCTGCTTGAGTGATCCATCCGTTACTTAAAGTATTGAAATCCCCTACTGTTCTCATTTTGCCTATTTCTCCCTTCAGATCTGTCAGTATTTGCTTAACATATTTATGTGTTCCAATGCTGGGTGCATAAACATTTATGACTGTTATATCTTCTTGATGAATTGACTTCTTTATCATTTTATATCTTTGTCTCATTATAATTTTTGGCTTAAAGTCTATTTTATCTTACATATGTATGGGCCAACACTGCAAGGCCAATCCCACTTTCTACTTCCATGGAATATCTTTTTCCATCTCTTCACTTAAAGCCTATGTATGACCTTAAAGCTGAACTGCCTTTTGGTAGGTAGCATATAGTTGAATCTTATCGATCTGGCCATTCTACACCTCTTGATTGGTAAAGCCAATTCATTTATATTCAGAGAAATTATTAACATGCAGACTAATGCCATCTTACTAGTAACTCTCTTATTTTGTAGTTCCATTGCTCTTTACCCTCTTTCTTTTCCATGGCAGTATGCTCTGATTCCCTTCACTCATCTTTTGTGAATCCAACAAATTTTTGCTTTGTGGTTATTGAGACTTACATAAAACCTGTTATAAGAGGCATCTGGGTGGCTTGGTCATTTAGGTGGCTGGCTCTTGATTTTGGCTCAGGTCATGATCTTGGGGTCCTGGGATCAAGCCCTGCATCAGGCTCCACACTCTGTGAAAAGTCTGCTTGAAAATTCTTTCTCTCCCTCTCCCTTTGTCCCTCTCCCTGTTCTCTCTCTCTAAAATAAATAAGTCTTTAAAAAAGTCTTATAAAATAGTCCATTTTAAGCTGATGGATAGCAACTTTAATCACATAGGAAAGCTCTACTCTTTTACTGCCCTTTTTATGTTTTTGATGTTACTATTTTTTACTTTTTATATTAATTCATTAACAGATGAGTTATTCTTTATATTGTTTGTTTTATGATGTCCCACACATCTTGTAGGCTTCCTTACTCTCTTTCATTCCTTTTTTCTTTGTTCTCCTCTGCCTCAGGTATTTCAAAGCTCCCATCCTCTATTCCTCTGATTTTTATGATGTTCTATATTGCACTTTTCATTTCATTCATTCTTCAGCTCCAGATTTGTTTTTATATTATTTCTTTGTTGAATTTCTCATTTTATTCATATATTGCTTTCCTGCTTGTTCAGTTCTATGTTTTATTGTAGCTCATTGAGTTTCTTTAAAGCAGCTAATTTGAATTATCAGGTAAATCACAGAATTCTGTCTTTGAGTTCAGTTACTAGAGGATTGCTGAAATCTTTCTGTGATGTCATGTTTCATTGATTCCTCGTGTTTCTTGGAGTTTTGCATTGCTGTTTTCTCATTTGAAGCAGTCACCTCCTCCAAATATTGCTAGATACCTTCAGGTCAAATATACTTTTTATTGGTCCTGCTTATAACTGGGACTTTCTCTGTCCCTGTAGGAATACATGTGCTCCCTGCTTCTTGCCCCCTTGTGGCAGAAATCTTAAGCTCCTTTGTCTTCTCTCAAGCTTATAACTCACCACTCTGGCTGCTGAAAACCTGCATGGTCTCGGTCTACCAAAACTGGCCCTAACTGCAATACATGGGAGCATACACAAAGATCTAGCTGAAGAATTGAGTGTGGGTTTAACATTTGGAGCACTGGGGATGCCTGCAGGCCAAGTGGGGGATCCTTGCTCAAGGTTTTCCCAGCGGTTTGTGGTGGGCTTCTTCCTGGAGTCCTGAATGCAGCTAGGAGGAATTGTACTCTTTTGATACACTCTGATATTCTTACAGCCCCATCTCTTCTCTCCGCAGTCATGCAGGTACTGTCTCAATACTGTGGGTGCTGCAAGAGAGAAACAAGTTTCTTCAGCAGCATCCTATACAAATAGGGAAGCTAGGTAATCACCCACTGTTTTCCCCTGTGGAAGAAATCATTGCTGGCTCTTCAGTTCCATGATATGCCACCCTGGGGCAGGGGTAGCACTGGTAAAGTTCCTTCCTGCCCCCCACCACCTCCTTCTTTTTTTCCAACACAGTGCTAGACTCTCTCCTCTGGAAATCTGGAGATCTACAAAGGCTCTCTCATTTGTGAGTATCTACTTAATTCAGCACTCTCCACATTTGCCCTTAATTGTGCTAAGAGGGGCTGGAGCTGATTCAGACTTCTGGTTTCACAGCCTGTATCAAAGACTGTCAGCTTATTACTCAATGTGGGTGAGACTCCTCTTAGGTCCCCTAGCTTTTGGGTTGGATTCCACAACAACCACAGAGGCACTTTTACTTGTTAATCATGGGGAGATCAACTGAGGGTAGGCGACTTATGCTGTCATGATGCTGTTGTCATTCCTCAAAATTCAAATTTCTATGAAGAATTTTTATTTTTACCTTGGTATGAATTTTTCCTTCTTATATTTAACCATCACATATTTTTCTTTAAGATGAATTATCTCTTGTCATAATAAATAGGTGTTGGTCAAACTTTACTTATATTCATTTACATGAATGTCTCTTTTCCATTATGTTTTTAATGTTCAGTAAAACATGGATACTAGTTACAGGTTTTTCCATAACAAAATCGAAAATATAATAATGACAAAGTCTAATACTAAGCAAGCTTTATTATGTGATAGGCACAATTGTAGAATCCACATAACAAGCCTCTGAAGTGAGCTAATTATGCCCACATTACCATAAGCACATTATATATGCATATAAAAAGATCTGGGAGAATAAATAAGTTGGTTAACATTGGGAAAATAACTAGGGTCAACAATGTTGGTCAAGGGAAGCAGAACTTATACATTATAGTATAAATCTTTAAAAGCAGAAAAGACCTCATACATTTTCTCTGAAATGAACAATAAAAAAATAAAGACACATTCAAAAGGAGCCATCAAGATAACTCTTTATAATGGCAAAATTTTCCATACTTAACAAAATAGGGGCTTGATAAAGACAGGTGAATACCTTCAAGCCAATAGAAGAGTAACAATATTATTTACAAAGAATATTAAAGGCTGGTTATAGTATAGCACAATCACACTTTCTTTCAAAAACAATGACATAGTCTTAAAGAATTTGCTACAAAAATCTGACAATGATTGTCTATGGTTGGTATGATTACAGATAACTATTTTTGTTCATATCTACATTAATATAGAGAACTATTCTGTAAAAAGAGTATAGACTTTATAAAAGGCAAGTAAAACAATACTCCAAAACAAAAGATACAAAGCCACAAGATATTAAAAAATACTTAAAAGTAACAGTAACAACACAAACAAAATGGAACACAGATACAAACACAGATATGCAAATTTAAAAAATGAAGATTGACGTGATATCCATGCTTCATATGTATAAAAATATAACTTACCATCAAACAGGCAATAAAAAATACAAAAATAGATATGGCTATTAAATAAGTGGCATTCAAATGAGAAAGAGGGAGAAGGGCAAATTTACACCCTCAATAAATAACTTAAAATAATTTTGAGATGGATCAGTAAACAAAAATAGCAGGGTTAGACCCCAAATGAATTTTTCAATGTTTAAAATAAAGGCAAAATGCAATAAGCAGTTTTAAAATTTTTAATATTCACAAGTATGAATTTTCCAAAAATAATGGAAGAATGAATATAGATAGAGATCTTCAGAGTGGTTTTTCTTTTCCTGTATAAATTCTCTCAGATGAAGTTGTAAAGCATAAGTAAGGCATTTGTACCTTAATTACATTTGTAGTGACTCTCCCTAATACACATTTTCTTATGTGTCCTGTGTCCTTCCTTAACCACATAATCCTAACATAATTTTCCAATTCACAGAGCTATTCACCAGTATGACTTTTTTTATGTTGCTGAATCTCTGAACCCCTCCCAAAAGCCTTTCCACATTCCTTACATTCATAAAGTTTCTCACCAGCATGAATTTTCTGATGTTGAGTAAGGCTTGAGCCTGTACTAAAATTCTTCCCACATTTCTTACATCCATAGGGTTTTTCACCAGTGTGTATTCTCTGGTGCCGATTAAGAGCTGAACCACTGCTGAAGGACTTTCCACATTGTTTACATTCATACGGTTTTTCACCAGTGTGAATTAGCTGGTGTTGGATAAGTTTTGAGCCACTACCAAAGGCCTTGCCACATTCCTTACATTCATAAGGTTTCTCACCAGTATGAATTCTCTGATGTTGAGTAAGGTCTGAACCACTACTAAAGGCTTTTCCACACTCCTTACACTCATAGGGTTTCTCACCAGTGTGCATTCTTTGATGCTGAATAAGCTTGGAACCACTTCTAAAGGCCTTCTCACATTCCTTACACTCATAGGGTTTCTCACCAGTGTGAATTCTCTGATGTTGAGTGAGATCTGAGCCACTGTTAAAAGCCTTCCCACATTCCTTACATACATAAGGTTTCTCACCAGTGTGAATTCTTTGATGTCGAGTAAGGGCTGATCCAAAACTAAAAGCCTTCCCACATTCATTACAAATATATGGTTTTTCACCAGTATGAATTCTCTGATGCCGAGTAAGGGCTGAACCACTACTAAAGGCCATCCCACATGCTTTACATTCATAAGGTTTCTCACCAGTATGAATCCTTCGATGTTGAGTAAGGTTTGAACCACTGCCAAAGGCCTTCCCACAATCCTTACATTCATAAGGCTTCTCACCTGTGTGAATTCTGTGATGCCGAGTAAGGGCTGATTCAAAACTAAAGGACTTCCCACATTCCTTACACTCATAAGGCTTTTCACCACTGTGAATTATCTGATGTCGAATAAGGCCTGATCCAAAACTAAAAGCTTTCCCGCATTCTTTACATTCATATGGTTTCTCACCAGTATGAATTCTCTGATGATGAGTAAGGTTTGAACCACTACCAAAGGCCTTTCCACATTCACTACATTCATAAGGTTTCTCACCAGTATGAATTCTTTGATGGTAAGCAAGGTTTGCACCACTACCAAAGGCCTTGCCACATTCTTTACATTCATAAGGTTTCTCACCAGTATGAATTCGCTGATGTCGAATAAGGACCGATACAAAACTAAAATCCTTCCCACATTCCTTACATTCAAGGAGTTTCTCATCAGTATGTATTCTCTGATGCTGGGTATTGAAAGTGGGCATGTCTTCAGAAGTAAATATCATTTGACTGAAATGTCCTTCCTGAGATTCCTGTTTTCTCTCAAACTGGCTTTTACATTCCCAATCACCTCTGAAACTTGAACACTCAATGCTGTTTTTTATAAGTCTTTCCATTATCTCTCATCAGGATGATTCTATTCCATAAATATCCTTTTTCAGAAATAATTTCTTGGTCTCAACCTTGATTCACAGTCTGAAAGAAAATATAAAAGCAAACATTCACTTTTTTTGTGTTCTGGGAGAAAAAAAAACTTTTATAATAGAAATGAAAAGACTTAACTGAAACTAATTTTCATAAAAACTGAGTAGCTTATACCATTCTCAAATATGACTAGGCAATTTGACAAACAGAAAAGGAAAGTAAAAAGAAGTCACACTGGAAGATGAAGGAGATATTTAGGAAAACAGATTAATCAGTTGTTCCTAAATAGTGATTTAAATAAAACCCCCTTCAAACACGGGGAGGTTGATAAATATAAAGACATCTAGACTCTCCCCCAATTTTGTTAAAGAATAAATCTGGCATCATATACATTTTAAAAGGAGGTAAATTACCATTTAACCCATTTCTTAAGGTTGTTTGCAGTATTAAGAAACTACAACTAGGGACGCCTGGGTGGCTCAGTTGGTTAAGCAGCTGCCTTCGGCTCAGGTCATGATCCCAGCGTCCTGGGATCGAGTCCCACATCGGGCTCCTTGCTCCGACAGGGAGCCTGCTTCTCCCTCTGACTCTGCCTTCCACTCTGTCTGCCTGTGCTCGCTCTCACTCGCTCTCTCTCTGACAAATAAATAAATAAATAAATAAATAAAAAGAAAAAAAAAAAAGAAACTACAACTAGAAGGAAAAGTCTAGGATAAATAATCAAGTAACAAACATAAATTGCATATAATCTGAAGGAAATAGAAGAGAATGTTACTCCAGATATAGCAATATCCTAATTAAAGATTAATGTGACGAATGAGCAATGCAGAAGGAAGAATCTATGGTGTTTAGAATATGGCTTATTTATGCCATTTGGTAAAACCCACGTTTACCTAGGAAGTCTATGAGGCTAAACTTGGGAGAACAAAGAAAGTAGCAAAAGCTACTGTAATGGAGAACCTAGTTTTAAAGTCTGTGAGAAGGGAAGAGCAGAGATAGGTAATGTGATACTGTTGACAGGTTGCAAGGATGCAAATAGATACATATTCTGAACCCCAGATCCAATGATTATTGAATGATTCTGAAATCATTCATAATACATAATACATTTATGAAGTTGTATAAAGTAACTGCACAGTTTTCAGTGGCTATAAATTTGGAAGATCTGCATGCCAGAAGAGAGACTAGGAAAAAGAATGGATTTAAATATATCAATTAAGTCCCTGAGCACATACATCAAACTCCAAACATGAAAACATTTGAGCTTTAGTCTCTTCTTATAACACTTACATAGCAAGATTATTTGGGGTAGGCCTAAATATGTCCTCAAATTATTTCCATCTCCACTGTCAATAAATGATCCAGGCCCAGACTTTGATTTGGATACAAAAGCAGTATTTTATTTAGTTGTCTGCCTTTCCAGTTTTACACCCTTAGCAGCTAGAGTGATATTCAGCTTGGCACTGTTCTGTTAAAAATGTTTCAGTGATTCTCCGTTGTCCCTAGGATAAGATCTGTATGCCTTAACTTGGTCTTAACAATTCCTCAGTAATCTGCCTCCCACCTACCTCTTCAACCTGATACTTCTCTCCCCTCAACAATAACTTATAGCTATACTGGTCTTTTCCGTTCTTCAAATGCACTAAATTGTTACACTCCCCCCACCATACACACACACACACAAAATGATTTCATCTGCTCTAAATATTTGTCCATATTCCCTTCTCCACTGCCCTCTCTTGGCCTTACCAGTTCCTGGACATTGTTAAGGTCTCTGCTAAGTGGCATATCCTAATAAAGATCTTTTCTGAATACTCAGTCTTAATTATTCACATCCTATCATTACCTCTCAAAGCACTTTCCCCCATCTTTTTCCTTCCATTCTTTATATTTTTATTTTGGTAAAGGTTGATTACACATTTGTCTCCTACAATTGTAAATTTCATATTGAATGTTTGCTTAATGTATGTCTGCTACAACAGAACCAATCTTCAAGAAGGAAGGATAGACAATGTATGTTACTTTAATCCACTTGAACTCTGGCACATGAAGAAAGATCAAAATACATTTAATGGATGCCTAATATAATAAATTAATTTCAAAATTCATTATCTTAAAAATAAACATTTAAAAACAAGATTTCTCTAGAAAGAGAATTCTCTTGTTCTCTCAAAGAGGACAAGTCAATCACATGCAGTTTTTCCTGCCCATTTCTTCACTGAAATCAATGAAAAGGATTTTTTAAAAGAACCAAGTGCTTAGGCAAGGAGAATTAAAGAAGAGATAGAAGCAACAAAACTTCTGAAGTTGGAAAGCATACAAATAAATGAAGACTAACTCAACAAACCAAACAATAATGAAATCAAACAAAAAGGAAAACCCAGAGGAGGATGATTTATGCTGCAGAACCCTCAAAAAGGCTTAAGAAATGGAGGCACTATGTACTAATGTACAGTTGGCATACAGAAAGCAAAGTGAGGTTCATAATGTCCGTTCTAAACTACAGAGGGGCAAATATCATAACATATTTAAGGAAACCCTATAATGTAAAAAATGATTAAATAAACAAGTCCCAAAGAACTTAAAAAAGAAACTACAGAAGAAAAGAAGAAAAATTTCAGAAGCCACCATTAATATCCTAAGAAGGATGTGAGAAGTTATTTTACATGCTAAAAAATCAAATGACATAAAAGGAATGAGATGGAAAAGGGATCTTAGGAAATGAAAATATAAAGTGGGAATAAAAGCAAGTAATTACAAAGATGAAAAGATAAATGAAAAAAAAAAAACTCTTTTAAAAGTACAACAAGGGGGGCACCTGGGTGGCTCAGTGGGATAGGGCCTCTGCCTTCAGCTTGGGTCGTGGTCCCAGGGTCCTAGGATCGAGCCCCACATCGGGCTCTCTGCTCCGCGGGGAGCCGGCTTCCTCCTCTCTCTCTGACTGCCTCTCTGCCTAGTTGTGATTTCTCTCTGTCAAATAAATAAAATAAATAAAATATTTTTTAAAAACAAAATAAAAAAATAAAAGTACAACAAGGGCACCTGGGTGGCTCAGTGGGTTAAAGCCTCTCCCTTCCTCAGGTCATGATCCCACGGTCCTGGGATTGAGCCCTGCATCGGGCCTTCTGCTCAGCGGGGAGCCTGCTTTCCTTCCTCTCTCTCTCTGCCTGCCTCTCTGCCTACTTGTGATCTCTGTCTGTCAAACAAGTAAATAAAATCTTAAAAAAAAAAAAAGTACAACAAGATATGGAAATGGAAAATAAATGAAAATTGGAAGGTCATGAAAGGCAGCTCAATATCTAATGAAAAAAGATCATTTTTTTAAAGATTTTTATTTATTTATTTGACACATCAGAAGTAGTCAGAGAGGCAGGCAGAGAGAGACAGAGGAGGATGCAGGCTCCCCACTGAGCAGAGAGCCCGATGCGGGGCTCGATCCCAGGACCCTGAGACCATGACCCGAGCCGAAGGCAGAGGCTTTAACCCACTGAGCCACCCAGGCGCCCCAAAAAGATCATTTTTAAAAGTGTGTTAAGTATCTGCCAAGTTTCAGGGTGTTAGTAGGAATAAAAAAACCTGAAAATCATCATTTTGAAAACACCACTCTAATTATTGATTTAGGCAAGTATTCTCCATAAATTCTAAAACCAGAAAGTGAATGGTTGTTAAGAAAAAGGATATTCAATGGTCTCAGAGTATCACTCCACAGACTATTTGCTAATTATAAAGGGAAAAGTATACCTTTATACTGGGAAAATTTAGTATACACCACCTTTAATCTTAAGTTTTAAAAAAATGGACATCACCAATAGTGCAACAACCTATACCTCCCAATGTAATGTAATAAAAGGCATACCATCCTACCACCTACAGAGTATGCTTGCCAAATACTTAGGCTGAATCTAAGCCTCCAATTTACATGAGAAAGCCATCCAAAAGACAAATGGAGGTTGTTAAGACAATCTACAAGACAACTGTCCTGAATTGTCTAAAACATTCAGTGTCATATTAAAAACAATTAATAAAGTCTGTTCTAGATTAAAAGAGACTAAAGAGACCCAACAACCAAAATAATACATGAATCTTGACTGGATCCTAGGTCAAACAAACAAGTGACCAAATAAATGAATAAAAAACATTACACCAGCTAAAAAAATAAAATAAAAAGAAATTTTGGGGAACCACTGGAAATACTTGAACACAAAATGCTTGAGGAGATATTAATGAATTAATGCAAATTTTCAAAGATTTGCTATGTCATTGTTATTGTTTGTAAAATGTCCTTTTATCGAGGAGATGCATGCTAAAAGTATTAAGGGTTAAAATGTCCAGATGTCCCCAACTTATTTTCAAATGATTCGGAGGGGAGGAGGTTGAGAAATACATGTGTGAGTGTGTGTTCAGAAAGATAAAGCAAATGTGGTGAAATGTTAACACTTGGCAATTTTAGGTGAAGACCAAATAGGGTATATGGGGTACACTGAAATGTTCTCTCAATTTTGCTGTATATTAGAAAATTTTCAAGGAAAACAGAAATTACAGATTGTTTTAGAAAGTAGCATTTAAGAAATTTTCCAGACTTGGGGCACCTGGGTGGCTCAGTGCATTAAAGCCTCTACCTCCGGCACATCACACACCGGGCTCTCTGTTCAGCAGGGAGCCTGCTTCCTCCTCTCTCTCGGCCTGCATCTCTGCCTACTTGTGATCTCTGTCTGTCAAATAAATAAATAAAATCTTTAAAAAAAAAAAAAAAAAAAGAGGGGCGCCTGGGTGGCTCAGTGGGTTAAGCCGCTGCCTTCGGCTCAGGTCATGATCTCGGGGTCCTGGGATCCAGTCCGCATCGGGCTCTGTGCTCAGCAGGGAGCCTGCTTCCCTCTCTCTCTCTCTCTCTCTGCCTGCCTCTCCATCTACTTGTGATCTCTCTCTGTCAAATAAATAAATAAAATCTTAAAAAAAAAAAAGAAAGAAAGAAATTTTCCAGACGTGGGGGACATGGGTGGCTCAGTGCATTAAAGTCTCTGCCTTCGGCACATTGGCACACCGGGCTCTCTGTTCAGCAGGGAGCCTGCTTCCTCCTCTCTCTCGGCCTGCATCTCTGCTTACTTGTGATCTCTGTCTGTCAAATAAATAAATAAAATCTTTAAAAAAGGGGGGGGGCCTGGGTGGCTCAGTGGGTTAAGCCTCTGCCTTCAGCTCAGGTCATGATCTCAGGGTCATGGGATCAAGACCCGTATTGGCCTCTCTGCTCAGCGGGGAGCCTGTTCCCCCCTCTCTCTGCCTGCCTCTCTGCCTACCTGTGATCTCTCTCTAATAAATAAATAAAATCTTAAAAAAAAAAAAAGAAATTTTCCAGACTTGAAGGACATGAATCTCCACATTTAATGGACTCATTTGATACCTATCATAAAGAATAAAATTGATTCACACTAAGATAGATTTTACATTAGGTTCCAGGACACTAGGAACAAAGAAAAAACCAGAAAAGGCTCAAAAACTAAAAACAGGGCATAAATAAAAGAGCAGGAATGAAAACGGCTTTGGAGTTCCCAATAATATTCTAAGCAGGAAGTCATGATTACAAAGTTCTAAAGAAAAGTAATTTCAAGTAGAATTCCTGTCCTGTAAAAGAACCAATGTACTGGTTGAAAAAGCCCTTTTCAGATATACTAGAACTCACATGCTTAACAAATTTATCCATTCTTACATGCCACCTATATAAAAAACCAATTTTTATAAAAGATTTTATTTATTTATTTAAGAGAGAGAGAGCGCGCACAATGAGGAAAGAAACATTTCTTTAACAAATGGTGCTAGGACAACTGGATAAACATATTCAAAAGAATGAAGTCAAACCCCCAATCTTCATATAAAAAATTAACTCATGAGGAGTGCCTCGGTGGCTCAGTCAGTTTTAAGTGTCTGCCTTCAGCCAAGGTCATGATCCCAGAGTCCTGGGATCAAGCACCGCATCAGGCTCCCTGCTCTGCATGAAGCCTGCTTCTCCCTCTCCCACTCCTTCTGCTTGTGTTCCCTCTCTTGCTGTATCTCTCTGTGTCACATAAATGAAATCCTTAAAAATATTAATTCATGAAATTGGACCCACTTTCTCACCCTCAATAAACTCAAAATGGATTAAGTACCTAATGTGAGACTAGAAACCATAAAAATCCAAGAAGAGAACACAAGCAGTAATTTCTCCAATATCAGTCACAGCAACATTTTTCATGATGCTCGTCTCCTGATGCAAGGAAAATAAAAGCAAAAATAAATTACATCAAAATAAAAAGTTTCTGCACAGCAAGAAAACAACCAACAAAACTAAAAGACAACCTACTGAATGGAGGAAGACATTTTCAAATGATATATCCAATAAAGGGCTAGTATACAAAATATATAAAGAACTTACACAACTCAACACCCCAAAACCAAATAATCCAATTAAAAAATGGGCAGGACCCATGAATAGACATTTTTCCAAAGACTTACAGATGGCCAACAGACACATGAAAAGATGCTCAACATTACTAAGCATCAGGGAAATGCAAGTAAGAACACAATGAGATACTACATCACACCTGTCAGAATAACTAAAATCAGTAACAAAGAAACAACAAGTATTAGTGAGGATGTGGAGAAAAAGGAATATTGGGGCCCTGTTGGTGGGAATGCAAATTGGTGCAAACACTATGGTAAACAGTATGGAGACACCTCAAAAAAATTAAAAGTAGAATGCCCATATGATTTAGTAAATCCACTAGTGGGTATTTAACTAAAGAATATGAAAACACTAATTCAAAAAGATCTATCACCTCACACCAGTCAGAATGGCTAAAATTAACAAGTGAGGAAAGGATAGATGTTGGCAAGGATGCAGAGGAAGGGGAACCCTCTTACACTGTTGGTGGGAATGCAAGCTGGTACAGTCACTCTGGAAAACAGTATGGAAGTTCCTCAAGAAGTTGAAAATAGAGCTATCCTATGAACCAGCAATTGCACTAGTTGGTATTTACCCCCAAAGACACAAATGTAGCGATATCCAAAAGGGCTCCTGTACCCCCAATGTTTATAGCAGAAATGTCCACAGTAGCCCACAGACCATCTACAGATGAATGGATAAAGATGTGGTATATATACATAATGGAATACTACTCAGCTATCAAAAAATGAAATCTCGCCATTTGCAACAACATGGATGGAAATAGAGGGTATTATGCTAAGCAAAATAAGTCAGTCAGAGAAAGACAATTATGTGATCTCACTCATAGGTGGAATTTAAGAAACAAAACAGAGAGGATCATAGAGGAGAGAGGAAAAAATAAAACAAGACAAAATCAGAGAGGGAGACAAACCATTAGAGACTCTTAATCATAGGAACAAACTGAGGATTGTCAGCGGGTTGGGGGGGAACAGGGTGTAGGGTAACTGGGTGATGGACATTAAGGAGGGCATGTGATGTACTGAGCACTGGGTATTATGTAAGACTGATGAATCACTGACCTCTACCTCTGAAACCAATAATATATTATATGTTAATTAATTTAAAAATTAAATTAATTAAATTTTAAAAAGAAAAAAGAAAAGGAAAAAAAAGATCTATGTACCCCTATGTTTATTACAGCATTATTTACAACAGCCAAATTATAGAAGCAACCCAAATGTCCATCAATAGATGAATGGATAAAGATGTGGTATATATACATATAATGAAATATTACTCAGCCATAAAAAAGAATAAAATCTTGCCATTTGCAACAACATGGACGGATCTAGAGAGTATAATGCTAAGTGAAATAAATCAGTGAAAAACAAATACCATATGATTTCACTCATATGTGGAATTTAAGAAACAAAGAAAGAAAAAAGAGACAAAAAAGACTCAAATATACAGAACAAATTGGTGGTCATCAGGGGAGAGATCAGCAGGAGGATGGATTAAATAGATTAATAGTGAATGAAATAGATTAACAGATTAATCCCTGGATGAAAGGGATTAACAGTACATTTATTGTAATGAGCACTGAGTAATGTATAGAATTGTTGAATAAATTTATTGTACACCTGAAACTAATATTACACTGTATGTTCATTGAACTAGAATTTTAAAAAATTTAAAGTCCTCTTTCATAAAAATTGGCTTAATAATTTAAAAAATTGGATCAATGGAATTTAAATTTAAATTTAATTGTTTAAATTAAATTAAATTAATTGTAATTGTAAATTACACTAATTTGCATTAATTGTGATTATGATTAATTTAATTACAAATTAAATTAATTGTAAATTAAATTTAAATTTAATTGTTTTTTAAAACAATTTTTAAAAATGGATCAATAACCTAAATATAAGCGCTAACCCATAAAACTATTTTTTTGAAGATTTTATTTAGGTATTTGAGAGAGATAGAGAGTGCAAGGGCAGGGGTACAAGCAGGGTAGAGGGGCAGAGGGAGAAGCAGACTCCTCAGTAAGCAGAAAGCCCAACGCAGGGCTTGATCCCAGGACCTAAGGCAAACACTTAACCAACTGAGACACACCACTGTCCATATTAAAACTCTTTCAAGAAAACATAGGGATTTATAAACCTTTATGACCTTGGAATTGGCTATCTATTCTTAGTAATCATACTATTTCCAAGTACTTGACAAATATTACTTGTACTCTGAAAAGTATAAGTAATAAAAAATACATTTTAATTCATCAAAGTCAAAGGTTTTGTGCTTCAAACAACTAAAGGTGTTTTATGGGATGAAGAAAACTTTGAAACTAGAGAGAACTGATATATGCACAACATTGTGAAGATAGATTAAATACCATGGAATTTACACTAACTACAACTGAATTGTACACTTTAAAATGGTTAACTATTACGTGAATTCACCTAAATAAGAAAAACCTTTGGGGAAAAAAAGGCAAAAGAAAACTGGAATGAGAAGCTGTAGTTTCTTTAGTAATTAAGATATTATAAGTTAAATCCATAATGACAGATCACTATAAATACATCAGATAAAAAGTGTAAGGATTCCAAATCTTGGCAAAGATATGAAGCAGTAGGTGAACATATGCTGTTAGAAACAGAATCTCACAGAACCACTCTGAAACAGTTTGTTATTATTAAGGTTAATATACAAAGCCCTATGATTCAGCAATTACACTCCTAGGAAAAACATTTCCTAGAATGTTTACAGCAACAGTTTTTATTAAGACCAAATAGATGAAAACCATAATATCCACAAAAAATATATACTAAAGTAAAGTATGACATAGTCGTACAGCTACTGACATGAACTAGCACACAGCAGTGAAAATCAAGATACATCTGAACTATTCCACATTAATTAATTTTTAAAATATTAAATACAAAATTAACAAAACACACAGTATGATTTAATTTATAAAAAGTTTAGAAGCAGGCAAAATTATAAAACATTCCTTAGGTTGTTACAAAAAGTTGGTAAAATGGATGTCTATAATAGCAGAGGAGATACTTTTACTGAAGTCTTTTTAATGGTTACACTTCAGTAGGAAATAAAAAAAGATTAATTTTCTTTGGGCAGGCAGAGGGATGTGAGGTAACAGCAAAGTATTTTTTAAACTGCATGATAGTTATATGGGTTATTCTTTCAAAAAAATTTTTTTGGTCAATATTACTGAGTTGTTTCTGTGAGGGTGTTTTTTTAAAGATTTTATTTATTTATTTGAGAGAGAGAGATAGTGAGAGAGAGCATGAGTGGGGAGGAAAGGGAGAAACAGACTCCCGCTGAGCAGGGAGCCCAATACAGGGCTCAATCCCAGGACCCAGGGATCATGACCTGAGCCGGAGGCAGATGCTTACCTGGCTGAGTCACCAGGAGCCCCTGTGAGGGTGTATTATAATGAGTTCAACATTTAAATAAGTAAACTGACTTGTGAATAAATGACTGAGTAAAGCAGATTGCCCTTTGTAATGTGGGTGGGCCTCATACAATCAACTGAGGCCTAAACAGAACAAAAGTCTGAAACCCCAATGAATATAGGGAATTTTTCCTGCATGACTGCTTTCTAGATGGACATCCATTTTCTTCCTGCATTTAGACTCCAACTGAAACAGCAGCACTTTCCAGATCTCAAGCTTACTGGCCTTTGGACTGGAACGCTACCATCAACTCTTCTGGTTCTCTAGATTGTGGATTGTAGATCTTAGGGCTTGTTAACCTCCATTATTGCATGACACAATTCCTTATTATATATTTATATATTTTTCCTATTGGTTTTGATTCCCTGGAGAACCCTGTCTAATCTCCCTCCTCTTCAGCAATGTATATATATACACATACATATCTGGATATATATGTATGTGCATGCTGTTTAATTAAGAATCATTGTACATGTACAGCACTGTTAGGTGAAACTAATCTTTTTTGGTTTTTCTTAGTACAACTGAAAAGAAGAGTTTGAGAAGATTCAAGAAAACTGCCTTTCCCTAAGTGAGAATAAACTTCCATTTTGTCCATGATATGTTAGTTAATTTAATTTTCTTATACCTTTCCTGGAGATTTAGATCCAAACTATCTTGCTTAAGAATCATTAACTCTGAAGTCTGACAAGCCAGCTTTCAATCCAGGTCCTAAAATCTAGGTCCCAACACTTATGTCCTTGGGAAAATTATTTGCCCTACTAAAACTCACTTTTCTCTTCTATAGAATATTGGCAAAAAATCTACAGTATACAAGGTATTATATATAGTGCCTTGCACATAATAAGGCTCAAGAAATGGTATTTTCGGGGCACCTGGGTGGCTCAGTGGGTTATGCCTCTGCCTTTGGCTCAGGTCATGATCTCAGAGTCCTGGGACTGAGCCCTGCATCAGGCTCTCTGCTGAGTAGGGGGCCTGTTTCCTCCCCTCTCTCTGCCTGCCTCTCGGCCTACTTGTGATATCTGTCTGTTGAATAAATAAACAAAATCTTAAAAAAAAATAAGAAGAAAGAAAAGAAATGGCACTTTCATTTATCAATTATCCCTATCTTATTATGCTATATAGTTATTTTGTGTAAGTCCACAAAATCATAATAAAAAGTATTCTGTTAGACATTTCATCCAGTGAATTATCAGATAACGTATTACTTTTTTGTTCCTGATTCTCTATTATAATTATATCAGAATTTAATTTTAAATCTTGTTGTTTTGGGGCACGTGGGTGGTTCAGTCATTAAGCATCTGCCTCTGGCTGAGATCATAATCCTAGGGTCCTGGGGTCAAGTCCCACATTGGGCTCCCTGCTCTGCAAAGAGCCTGCTTCTTCCTCTCCCACTCCCCCAGCTTGTGTTCCCTCTCTCGCTGTCTCTCTCTTTGTGTCAAATAAGAAAATAAAATTTTTAAAAAAGAAAGATTGGTTTAAAAAAATCTTGTTGTGTGGGGTGCCTGGGTGCTCAGTGGGTTAAAGCCTCTGCCTTCGGCTCAGGTCATGATCCCAGGGTCCTGGGATGAGCCCCATATCTTCTTGGCAGGGAGCCTGCTTCCCTTGCTCTCTCTCTGCCTGCCTCTCTGCCTACTTATGATCTCTGTCTGTCAAATAAATAAATAAAATCTTTTTTAAAAAAAATCTTGTTGGGTTTATGAGGCGCATGGGTGGCTCAGTGGGTTAAGCCTCTGCCTTTGGCTCAGGTCATGATCCCAGGCTCAGGTCATGATCTCAGCATCCTGGGATCAAGTCCTGCATCTAGATCTCTGCTCAGCAGGGAACCTGCTTCCCCTCTGTCTCTCTGCCTACTTGTGATCTCTTTCTGTCAAATAAATAAATAAATAATATTATATATATAAATTTTTTTAAAGATTTTTATTTATTTATTTGACAGAGAGAGATCACAAGTAGACAGAGAGGCAGGCAGAGAGAGAGAGGAAGGGAAGCAGGCTCCCCGCCGAGCAGAGAGCCCAATGTGGGACTCGATCCCAGGACCCTGAGATCATGACCTGAGCCGAAGGCACCGGCTTAACCCACTGAGCCACCCAGGCACCCCTATATATATAAATTTTAAAATCTTGTTGGGTTTTAAGATGTCACAACTTTATAAAAAGATTTAACATATACATATATATAAATGGCAATATATGGCAAGCATATCAATACTGGGGAAGGGTATGCTACATTCTTCTTTTATGTTTGAAATCTACGTATGATTTGAGAAATCGACAAATTCCTCCTTAGGGAAGTCATCTTTCTTGGATGTCTCTAAACTCCTTTTTCTGACTGCACCAAAGAGCCAAAAGAGGTTATTCTCTATAAATAGTGCTGTATCCCTAGAGTTAAAATACATTGCCTGAAGTTGTAATGGGTCATCACTGTTGGCTTCTGTTCCAGAGACCTAGATCTAGTTAACTTTCTTTTAAAACTGTATTTATTTAAGTAATCTCTACACCCAACATGGGGCTCAAACTCAGAACCCGAAGATCAAGAGTCTCAGGCTCTTCCAATTGAGCAGCCAGGTGTTCCTAGATCTGTAGAACTCTTAGAAAAACCAGTTGGTGTTCACTGGTTCAGTTAGTAAGGCTCTCAAATGTCTTATCCTTCCCAAAGGTTCCATTTGATAATACAATAATCGGTGAACAGAGATTGATCTAATTTTAAAGTAGCATCATGTCATGATGTATTTGATCTTTTTTTTTTTTTTTGGCTTTGGTTTATTTTTTATCTTTCCTTTTCAGAGAACTGGAAACTTTCCTTTTCAGTCAACTTCACCCAGTCTTAATGTATAATATACATTAAGGAATTATCCTTTATTTTTGAAAAAAGGCAAGATGAATATTTAGAAAATTGTTAGAGCTTAACTATACTTTCCTTTGCCTTTTTTAAAAAAGATTTTATTTATTTTTTTGAGAGAGAGAGAATGACAGAGAGAGAGCATGAGAAGTGGGAGGGTCAGAGGGAGAAGCAGACTCCCTGCCAAGCAGGGAGCCCGATGCGGGACTCAATCCCGGGACTCCAGGATCATGACCTGAGCTGAAGGCAGTCACCCAAACAACTGAGCCACCCAGGCGTCCCTTCTTTGTCTTTTTGCAAGAAGTATTTGTGTTATATAAAAAGGACACCCTCCTGGGCGTATTTCATGGTCTCTTGGACATAGCACTGTGTTGTTGAAGGTACACAAAAGGGCAACAGACAGTGCTCTATATGTCAAATTTATTTTCTCATCTCTTGCAGACCTGGGGGTGGATACACTTCATGAAATTCAAATCTAGAATATATATATATATATATATATATATATATATTGGATTTTATTTATTTACTTGTCAGAGAGAGAGAGACAGCACGAGCGAGCATAGGCAGACAGAGCGGCAGGCAGAGGCAGAGGGAGAAGCAGGCTTCCTGCCAAGCCAGGAGCCCGATGTGGGACTTGATCCCAGGACACTGGGATCATGACCTGAGCCAAAGGCAGCCACTTAACCAACTGAGCCACCCAGGCGTCCCTAGAATATATTTTATACATGCCTGAATGTACAAAACTTTTAACTTCAAATTAAAAAAAAAATAAAAAACAGAGTACATTCCCCAGTTTATCTGATAAAACTGACAAAGCCATGATGCCAAATAAGAAAATGACTATAAAAGAGAGAATAATTTCAGGCTGATCTAACTTATGAACATAGATATAAAACTTGAAAATAAAATTCTAGTAAACTAAATACAGTAAGTAATAAAAAAGAAAACATTATACCTAAGTTTATTTTATTTAAGAAAGGTAAGATTCCTCTAACATTAGAAAATATATTAACATAATTAACTTTATTAACAAATTAAAGAGAAAAAGCACAATTATCTCCAATAAACAATAATTTGATGAAAGTCAACATCTAATTATTAAAAAGAAAAAACTTTAAAAACTGTAAGTAGAAGGAAATTTCCTTGTACTGATGAATAGTACCTATAAATACAGGGAAGAACAGACGAAATGATGAAATAGTAAGTACATATCCTTAAAAGTGAATATCCTTAAAAGCATATAGGGGCACCTGGGTGGCTCAGTAGGTTAAGGCCTCTGCCTGCGGCTCAGGTCATGATCCCAGAGTCCTGGGATCGAGCCCCGCATCAGGCTCTCTGCTCAGTGGACAGCCTGTCTCTCCCTCTTTCTCTGCCAGCCCCTCTGCCTACTTGTGATCTCTGTTTGTCAAATAAAAAAAAAAAGTTGTGGCATATAAAATATATAAACCACTGGAAAGTAAAGAAATAAAACTGATGTTTGCAGATCTTATGATTGTCTACAAGGAAGAAAATATAAAAGATTCTCTAACAGGTTGGTTGTTGTATTTCATAAAAGATTTTACAGAACTTTCAGATCAACCAGGAAACAAAGGCTAACTGCATCTGTACATACAAGCAACAAAGTTAGAAAAATATATTTTATTTGGGGTTATCTGGCTGGCTCAGTCAGTAGGGTGGAAAACTCTTGATGTTGGGATTGTGGGTTTGAGCCCCATGTTGGGTACAGAGGTAACTTGAAAAAAATAAAATATAATCTAAAAAAGAAAAAGAAAACACATTTTATTCACAAGTAGTATCAATGCAAAATACTTAGAAATGTATTTGATGTGAACAGAATTATAAAAGTGGACTGAGATATTAAACAACATCTAAATATATGGAAATGTCATTTCTTATTAAAAGGAAACATCAATTTTGCAAAGCCATCAATTCTCCTGAGTAATCTATATAATTTACTGCAGTTGTAGCCAAAATCCCAAGTTTTTCAAGGATCTTGACAAGATCATTTTCTAACTTATATACAGAAGCCTAAGGGACACTCTTTAAAAATTAAGCTGGAAGGACTTGCTCTATCAAATGTCAAGACTTACTACAAACCAATACTCACTGAGTGTGGCAATGGTTCAGAGAAAAAATTAGAGAAGTATGGCACAGGAGACTGGGCCAGGAATACACTCACACACATATGGAAACTTATGATCAGACAATCCTGGCACTGCAACTCTTCCAGATTAAAGAAGACTAAAAGAGAGATGATACTAAATTCAGTGTGTAATCCTAGACTGTATCCCAGAAAGTGCCTGAGGAAGAGAGGATGAGGGCACAGTGAAGTGTTAAAAAGAACATTAGGACCAGTGAAAAATCTTGAATATAGACTATTTAAAAAGAGTTCTAAGTAATTGTTTAAATTTCTTATTTTAGTAAGTGTACTGTGCTCATGTGAGCGAATACTCTTGCTCTGAGGAAATAACACACTGACATGTTTAAAGGTGAAGAAGCAAATGTCCACCACTTATTTTTAAATAGTTTAGGTAAAATGTGTGCATTGTGTATGTGTGTTTGGGCACATGCATACATAGAGAGAACAACTACAAGCACATACAAGAATGATCATGCAAATGAGCTAAAAGTAAACTGTTGGTGAATATGAGTAAAGAGTACCCAAGAATACTTTATACTGTTCTTGTAACTTTTCTACAAGCTTGAATTTTTTTTTAAGATTTTATTTATTTATTTGACAGAGAGAGCACAAGAAGGCAGAGAAGCAGGCAAAGAGAGAGGGGGAAGCAGGCTCCCTGCCAAGCAGAGCCCGATTTGGGGCTCGATCCCAGAACCCTGGGATCACAACCTGAGCCAAAGGCAGAGGCTTAACCCACTGAGCCACCCAGGCCCCTGCAAGTTTGAATTTAATCAAAACTTAAAAATCATCCAAAACAAGCCATATTATTAAATAATTCTCATGTTAAATAGAAAACTAAATAGAAATATAAAACACCTAGAAATGAAGTGAAAAGAGAGCAATATATATAAAAAACCTAGACACAGGAAAATTACAAGAAAAAATTAGTAACATTAAACTTTTTTTTTTAATTTTTTTTTTAAAGATTTTATTTATTTATTTGTCAGAGAGAGAGAGAGAGCGAGAGCGAGCACAGGCAGACAGAGTGGAAGGCAGAGTAAGAGGGAGAAGCAGGCTCCCTGCGGAGCAAGGAGCCCGATGTGGGACTCGATCCCAGGACGCTGGGATCATGACCTGAGCCGAAGGCAGCGGCTTAACCCACTGAGCCACCCAGGCGTCCCAGTAACATTAAACTTTTAAAAATAAAATAAAACTAATCGGAATTCAATATTGTAACAAAATAGCAGGAGAGGATTAATTAAGACAAAATAGAATACAAAAATTCTAAAATTGTGGGGCACCTGGGTGGCTCAGTAGGTTAAGCCTCTGCCTTCATCTCGGGTCATGATCCCGGGTTCCTGGGATCGAGCCCCGCATCGGGCTCTCTGCTCAGCAGGGAGCCTGCTTCCTCCCCTCTCTCTCTCTGCCTGCCTCTCTGCCTACTTGTGATCTCTGTCTGTCAAATAAATAAAGTCTTTTATAAAAATAAATTCTAAAATTGTAAGATTTGCAAAACTCAAAACTTGCTTGCTCAAAAAGCATGAAGAGAAGTGAGTTGGGGGATTTCAGAGGGGAAGACAAAGCATAAGAGACTGTGGACTCTGAGAAACAAATTGAGGTTTTGGAGGGTCAGGGGTGGGGGTTTGGGTCAGGCTGGTGGTGGGTATTATGGAGGGCATGTATTGCATGGAGCTCTAGGTGTGGTGCATAAACAATGAATTTTGGAACACTGAAAAAAA